>NW_022156780.1:0-444008 GCF_004353045.1 Thyridium curvatum
GTATTATAAGTTAGGGTTAACTATATATAGTAGTCTCTTATTATTATAATCAACTTAGAATTAGAGGTTAATCTACTACCTAAATATAATATAGCTTAGGCTCTATATCTTCTTAGCTTAGTTACTATCCTATAGGTTTATAATTTATATCTAATATCTAAGAGGTTCTAGCTCTATTTAGATAGTATATAATAGTATGCCTCTTCTTCTTATAGTAGTAGTAGATTATATTAGGATATTAATTAGTAAAATAGTCAGAAGAGTTATAGCTATAATATTATCTAGGCATACTAAAACTATTACTATTAGAAGGTAGGGCTACTATTAATATTATCCTTAAGGTAGGCAGTCCTCCTATAGGACAGCCTAGTTATAGGCAATCTAAGATATAGTAGCTAGTCTATTAATATATAAAGTATTTCTCTTAAAACCCTAGGTTTATAGCACCTTCTCTAGGTTCTTACTATATATTCTAAGTAGAGAACCCTTCTTAAAGGGTCTTAATCCTTCAGGCTATTAAAACAAGCTATTACTAGATAGTAGGAAGTGCTACCTACAACTTAATAGTGATATAAAGGCTTAGCTTTAATTTATAGAATAGTATGATAACCCTTAAAGACTCTAGTTATCCTATAAAGAGTTTTATTTTAATATTATTATACTATTAAATAAATTCTACAATCAGTTCTATTAGCTCTTAGCTGATATAGGCTAGCCATATAGATATAATGATAGTATAGATCTCTAGATCTAATAACTAATTATAGAGGAACTCCTCAAACTCCCTCTAAGAGATATTCTTAGCCTTATAATCTCCTTCTAGCCTTTTAATAGTTAGATATTAAAGCTAGCTAGCCTTAAAGGTACTAGCTAAGTAGTATACTATATATATCACTTACTTACTATTACTATAAAAGTATTATAGCTATATAATAAAGTGATATTAATAATTATATAGAAAGATCTTTAAGGCCTGGTAATCTTCTCTATAATATTTAGATATAGGTAGAGAGAGAGGTTTAAAGAGTAGGGGTATAGGCGCTACACCCTTAAGATATAGGCTAAGTATTATAGGTGACATCTTATTTAGGCCTATATCTTTACTACTTTATAAGAGTATAAGCCTTACTCTTTTAACTCTTAGGTAAGTAGTAGCCTCCTTCTATAGGATTTCTTTATCTATCCTCTATTCTTCTTCTCTTAGTATAGCTAATATTAATAAGCTACTAGAACACTATATATTAGGTATAGAGTTAAGAGGCACTATAGCTATACTATTAGCTAGTAATAAACTTAGAGTATTATTAGAAGATAGCTATAGTAAGGGGTCCTAGACTTACTATATAGTTACTATATTATTAGATGGCTCTCTCTCTATAAGAGGGGAGATCATAAGGATAGGATTCTTATCTCTTATAGGTAATGCTTAATACTACTAGAATATAGCATAGCTACTATAGGTTTATATAGGGGCTATTACTAATCTCACTAGCCTATCTCTCTAGTAAAGGGTTATATAGAGAGTTTAGAATATTAGAAGTATTAATAAGATAGATAGAGTAATAAGTATTAGTAGTAAAGACATAATATAGGTATACTAAATAAGCAATAATATTAAGGGACAACTAAACTCTACCCTTCTTCTTCTAAATTTTTATTTTCCTACTTCTATTTTATATCCTTCCTTCTAGACCTAACCCTAGCTGTTATATAATAGGCTAGAGATCTTATAGCGCAGACTCTTTATCTTTAGTATGTCTCCTCTACTTCTACACTATTAGAGGGCTTCCCTACCAGCGACTGCTCTCTTAGGCCACCCTCTAGCCCCTTCTATTATGCCTCTTATAAGTCCTTCCTATTGTGCCCTAATATAATTACACTCAATCAGTAATTCTTACTGATTATAAGTAATCTATTACTCTAGCTTAATAATCTAGAATAATCTAGCAGTCTATATATATAGATATATATCTACCCTTAGATACCTACCTTAAATATGTCATAGAATCAACCGCCGTTACTGCAGGGCACTGCCCTAGGGGCGGTCAGCATAATAAGATAGGCAGAAGCGCATAGACCATACGATCACCACAGGATGAGTGATCGTAAGTGATCTAGTTACCATAGATTACAGTGATCTATTATGACCTATTGTCTATATATATAGATATATGTCTATCCTTAGATACCTACCCTAGATAGCTCTTCAATATTTAAAGTATCTTATTTAATAAAGTACCTTTAAGTAAAGCTATCTTAGCTATAATCAACTATTAATACTCAGCAATACCTATTACCTACTGCTTATATAAACCTATACACCTCTAGTCCTATAAAGTAGTCATACCTCTTAGGATTAAGGATCGTCACATATTAAATACTCTTATTTAGTAAGTGGACCATGCTCTAAGTAATATTTATAGAAACCATATCAGGAAAAGCATCTTCTACTAATATCAGGCCTACTTTTACTATAAAACAGGCATATAATAAAATCCTTCAACTTAGGAACTAAGTTAACAGCCTCTAAGGAAGTCAAGCTATAAAAGAAGGACTAAAGTATGAAAAACCTAGGAAGTTTAGTAGGAAGAAAGAGGACCTCTAAGGATGGCTTATCTAAATAAAGACCTATCTTAAGTGCTATTTAGGTGACTATAAGCTTATAGTAGATGAAGTACTCTTTATAGCAAATTGTCTAGAAGGAGAAGCACTTATCTAGTTTAAACCAACCCTATAAGACTACCTAGAGTATGACAGTAAGAATTGCGACATAAAGACCATCACTATATTTAATGAAGGGTTTAGAGAGTTTATAGCCAGACTGAAAGAAGTATTTAGAGACCCTAATAAAGAATAAGCTATAGAAAGACAGCTCTAAAACCTATAATAAATTAGGTTAGTAATCTAGTATTTAATAAAGTTCTGATAAGTAATAAGTCATCTAGAATAGGATGTAGAACCACTTATAACAGCCTTCTACAATAGACTGAAGGATACTATAAAAGATGAACTTACTAAGATAGAAAGGCCTAAAGACTTTATAAGCTATATAGCACTTACTATAAGAATTAATAACTAGCTCTAGAAAAGATATAGCAAAAAGAAAAACCAATAGCCATTATAAAGAATGGTATACACCTTAAACTAGGGAAGAAAGGTCTATTAATAAAAAGGAATTACTGCTTAGAGGAATACCTAATATATCAGACTAATAGAACTTAATGCTGTAAAATATAATAATAATAAGATATGCTATAACTATAGTAAGAAGGGGCACTTTACCTATAACTACTGATAGAGAAAGTAAGAAAGAATACCTAAGCTAATATAATAAGTAAATATAGCTTAGAGAAACATATATAATGGCAAGCATTAGACTATATACTATAATAACTCCTGCCTAGTATACCTATAAGGTAAAGAAACCTTAGGATGATTCCTAAAAGCCACCAGTTAACTAAGGGTTGTTATAGTTAGAGAATAGTACATGCTTAGTGCTTAAGAGTGAAAGCCTACTCTACTAGAAATAGTATAAGTAGGCTTAGGAGACGACTTAGATAGTGGAAATGAATTCCTTTCAAGCTATAATGACTATTTAGTAACTATAGAAGATAATAGCAAGTAAATATAAGTATAGCTTAAAATATAAGAGGAAAGGGGAGAAAACCTATTTACCCTAATTCTAGAGAGTGAAGAAGAGAGAAATAAATGACTTATAATCATTCTATAGCAACTAGTACTAATAGAAGGATAGATAGTCATCATACTTCCTAGAATAACCCCCTAATAAGCAGTAATAAGGAAGAGAAAGAAGACTGTATAAGAATAGGAAGACCTATAACTATACTATTGAAATAAGCGGCATTAAGAGGTCTTATAGGCTGTCTGTATATTCAATAAGTGCTTAAAGCATCTAGTAAAGAAGTTAAAGTACTGATTTATACCCTAGCAATAGAAAGAATATCTACTACATACTTACCTAGAGGAAGATTTAGAGTATTAGAAGATCTACCACTAGGATATGATATAAGGGTATGCTACTTTATAAATAAGAGGCGACTACTCTATTAACTACATCCTAGGACGACTAACAAGCAGTTGCACTATAATGATATATAAGATCTACTACTTAGAAAAACTAGAGTTATAGTATTAATAATAAGAAGAACGAGAAGAAATCAGGAAGAAGAGAGTATATCTTTAATACAGCCTAATATAGAAGTAAATATAAAGGATAAGAGAGGGTGCCTCTACCACCCTAACACCCAGCTTAGATGAATTATTAAGGAATAAGCCTGTTCTAGACCCTAAAGTCTTAAAGAAAAGGGCATAAAGAATCTAGCTTATAATAGAATAAGCTAAGGAGAAAGCCGACTAAAACCTATAGGTTAGCCTTAACTTAGCCTATAAGTAATAATATAAAGTGCTAGTATAATAGATAAGATATTATAACTAAGTGCTTGAAGCTACTATGCTCGCCTTAGAAGAATAATTAAGTATAGGACAACCAGTATGATATATAGAGTATATGAAACAACTCTATAAAGAAGCTATTAGCTAATTAGTGCTAAAAAACAATAAGTACTGTTATTAGAGAGTTAAATGAACAGTAGAAAGATAAAAGGTCTATAAGCAACCTTTAATCTGTTATTATTTATAGTAAAAATATGGCTTAGAGGATATAAGACTACCGTATTAATAGACAGTAGAGCTTAAGAAAACTTTATATCACTATAGATAGTAAATAAACTTAATATACTATAGGCTTATAAAAAAGACCCTTATAAATTATATATAGTAGAAGGGAAACCAGTCTAGTATAATAGAGGAATTATCAACTAAGAGATGTTATAAATCTCTATTATAATTAACTTTAAGAAAACACTAATCACTTTAGATATTATAGACATAATAGGATATAATATGATATTAGAACTACTATAGCTATAGAAATATAACCCTACTATTAATTAGTTTACTAGCCAGCTAATCTAGATAATAAGGTTTAATTAGAAATAATTAGAGAAGAACTCAACCTCTATAGCTTCTTAGAAATAGGATGTATATAAGTTATATACCTATAGAGTATTATTATACCTAAAAAAGGATATGTCTAAAGAGATTATAATGATACTAAAAGAATATCACCAGTATAATAAACTATTCTAAAGAGAACTAGAAATAAGATTACTACTATATTCATACTATGACTATAAGATACCTCTTAAACTAGAGATGTAGCTAAAATTTCAGAAGATCTACAGGCTGAATGAATTATAGCTATGCAAGCTAAAAAAGTACCTTAAGAAAAACCTTAGAAAGAGATATATTTAACTATTATAATCACTAGTAGGATATCCTATCCTCTAGATACCTAAGAAGAATAGTAAATAGAGAATATATATTAACTATTAATAACTTAATAATATTATAATTAAGAATAGGTATCTATTACTATTAATTACTAAACTCTACAACTAGTTATATAGCGCTAACTAGTTTACTATATTAGACCTACTAGATACCTACAACCTTATATATATTAAGGAGGGAGATAAGTAGAAAATAGCCTTTTATACCTAACTAGAACACTATAAGTACCTTATAATACCCTTTAGTCTTATAAATACGCCTATCTTATTCTAAAATATAATCAATAATATATTATAGAAGTACCTAGACGACTTTATTATTGTCTATCTTAATAACATCCTAATCTACTCTAAAACCCTAGAGCAGTATCAGAAGCATATCTACTAAGTACTACAAGCTCTATAGGATGTAAATCTATTAGTTAATCTAGATAAGAGTTAGTTTTATATCTAGAAGGTGGTTTACCTTAGGTATCTAATTAAACCTAGATAAGTCTAGATAGACCTAGTAAAACTAGAGGCAGTTAAGGACTAGTCTGTACTAATAAATATTAAGGAAGTATAATTCTTTCTTAGATTTACTAACTACTATTAAAGGTACCTAAAAGGTTATAGAGGACTAATAATCCTCTTAATCAACCTTATAAAGAAAGATACTAAGTTTAAATAGACACCTAAGTACCAAGCAGTATTTAACTAAGCTAAAAGGAATATACTTAAGGAACCAGTTATATAAATAGCCGACCCTAATTAACTATATAAGCTAGAAACAGACATATCTAACTATACCCTTAGAGGATAACTTAGATAATATAATAATAATAGGAAACTCTATCTAGTAGTATATTTTTTAAAAAAGCTATACAGACTAGAACTTAACTATTAAATCTATAATAAGGAACTTATAGTGATTATTAAGTATTTTAAAGAATAAAGACTGTACCTAAGTAGTATATAATATCTAATTATAGTGTTTACTGACTATAAGAATCTAATATACTTCACTATATTAAAAGAACTTAATAAGAGACAAATATAATAGGCTGAATTTCTTTTAGAATTTAACTTTAAAATTATATACTAAAAAGGATCTAAAAATAGCAGAGTAGATACACTTAGCTAAAGACTAGATTATAAATAGAAAATACCTATAGAAACATAAGCCATCTTATAGATACAGACTAATAGAAGTATAGGAGGTGTTCCTTAATAGATCATACTTATTAAACTAGTTATACTAACAGACTAAGAAAAGAAAAGAGAAATCTACTAATACTATAAAGGCAACCCCTATATTAAGAAGAAACCACTAAAAGGATCACTAGTAAGGCATAATAGGTGATTATATCTACCCCTAACCTTAAGAGAGAAATATATATAAGAAATATATAAGGCTAAAGCTTATAGGCATAAAGGAATCATATAGACTAAGGCAAGAGTCTAAGAAACATACAACTTTCCTAAACTTAATAGGATAGTTAGAAAGATATAGAAATCATACTATAAATATAATAGTAATAAGACATTAAGATATCTACCTTATAGAGAACTACAGCCTATCCCTATACTAGAGTAACCCTAGTATTTAATAGCTATAGACTTTATTATTAAACTACTAAAGTCTAAAGACCTGACTACTAGAATAGAGTATAACAGCATTTTAGTAATATTAGAGCGACTTACTAAGTATATATATTTCCTTCTGTTTAAAGAGACATATATAGCAGAATAACTTATGTTTATATTCCTATAAATAGTAGTAGCTAACTATAGGATGTTACATAAGATTGTTATAGATTAAGGACTAATATATATATTAAAGTTCTATATATTCTTAATAGGACAACTTAGAGCTAATAAAAAACTGTCTATAGCCTACTACCTATAAACTAATAGACAGACAGAATGTCTAAATTAGATGTTAGAAGTATATTTATATAGCTATATTAACTATAACTAAGACAACTAAATAGAACTGCTATTACTTATATAATTTATATATAATAGTATACTAACTAAGACAACTAAAGTCTTACTGTTTTTCACTAACTATAGCTAAAACTTAGAAGTATACTGACAACTATAAGATAAGGTTAATACAGAATCCATAATTCTTAAGGTAGAATATCTTAAGAAACTACATGCATTCTTAAAAGCAGAACTTAAATTCATCTAAGAATAAGTCTGCTATTATTATAATAGAAAAAGGATAAAGAGACCATCCTTCTTAGAGGGAGATATAGTCTATCTACTATAAAAAAACATCACTATAAAGCAACCTAGTGATAAATTAGATCATAAGAAACTAGAACCCTTTAAAATTAAATAGAGAATCTTAACATCTAACTATAAACTATTATTACTAAAGATAATATAAATTCACCTAATTTTTTATATTTTCTTACTAGAACCAGCCCCTCTAGAAGTATGGCTGTAAGAACTAGTAGAAGTAGAAGAAGAAGAAGAGGAATATAAAGTTGAATAAATACTTAAGCAGAGAGTATTAGATAGAAAGTACCTGATTAAGTAGAAAGGCTATAACACTATAGAAAATACCTAGGAATCTATTAAGAATCTAATATATTATTAATAGAAGCTTCAACAGTTCTACTAGTAAAGTCAAGATCAGTTAGTAACTGACTACCGTTTAAACTAATAGTACTCTAGTTAATCATATTAAAACTATTATTAGCCTGCACCTCTAGGACTGCAGAAGACTTCTATATAGTGGCTTCAGACTCCTTTCACTCTATTTCCTCTAGTTTGTCTAGGTTTTATAAATCTTAGGCCACTATCTTTTATAAATACTTATAGGTGTTATGTTTTTATTTATAAATATAAGAAAGACAGGTAGAGGCTTTATTAAACTCTTTCTAAAGGGCTTGCTAATACTTAAAGATAGACTTAATTATTTCCTCACCTACTTCCTCTTGCTGTTTCAGTCTTTTCTATTCAGCTAAGACCTAAGATACTAGGCAGAAAAGTCAGCTAACACAATAGGGAGACAATAGAGAAAGCAGTCACTGATAAGAGCCTACTAGGACACTGATACCATCATATAACCGACCTCTTCTAGTATACTTAGCATACCTCTTCATCTCTTCTATTATCTAGTAAGGTAGAGAATAATCAAAACACTAGAAATAGGGCATGACTTTATGACTGTGATCTTTAATTATATAAGTAAGAGCCTTATGTTTCTTAGAAGAATTAAAAAGTTTCTATTTCTTAACATAACCTAAGGATATGTTGTCAAAAGGATGCTAAAAGAATTAAGGGGAGGGTTTAATACCTACAGTAGAAGTTTCAGTTCCAGGCAGATAGATCTTAAGAACGGCCTTAGGTCATTAGGACGTCGACCTAGGAGGGGGACATTATATCATAGAATCAACCATTATTATTATAGGGCACTGCCCTAGAGGCGGTCAGTACGATAAGATAGGCAGAAGCGTACAGACCATACAATCACTATAGGATGAGTGATTGTGAGTGATCTAGTCACCATAGATCATAGTAATCTATTATGACCTATTGTCTATATATATAGATGTATGTCTATCCTTAGATACCTACCCTAGATAGCTCTCTAGTATTTAAAGTATCTTATTTAATAAAGTACCTTTAAGTGAAGCTATCTTAGCTATAATCAACCACTAGTGCTTAGCAGTGTCTATTACCTACTACTTATATAAACCCACACACCTCTAGTCCTATAAAGTAGTCATACCTCTTAGGATTAAGGATTATCAAAAAATAGCTCTTTAATATCTAAAGTATCTTATTTAATAAAGTACCTTTAAGTAAAGCTATCTTAGCTATAATTAAGTCAACTACTATTACTTAGTAGTGCCTATTACTTACTACTTATATAAACCTATATATCTCTAGTCCTATAAAGTAGTCTTACCTCTTAGGATTAAGGATTATTATATATTAGATACTCTTATTTAGTTAGTAGATCATACCCTAAGTAATACTTATAAAAACTATATTAGAATCTTAATCTACTAATAATACACCCTTATTTATAATAGAATAAGCTAGTATTGAAATCTAATAACTCTTTATTCTAATATAGGCCTTATAGATAGGAGGTACCTAGAGTATAAAGTATAAAGTTCTATCAATATATAGAGGAAGTAAGAAAGGTCTCTAAGAATTCCTTACTTAGTATAGAGGATATCTTATAAAGTATAAATCTAACTTCCTATATCTAGATAATTAGATACTCTTTATAGCAACTTAGCTTAAAGGAGAAGCTCTTATTTAGTTTAAACCTATATAAAGGAACTACTTAGAATATCTAAAGAATAATAGAGATTCTAAGGCTTAAGCTATCTTTATAGGAGGCTTTATTATATTTAAGAAAGCTATTAAGGTAGCTTTTAAAGATCTAAATAAAGAATAAACAGTAGAATAATAGCTAATAGTACTTTAATAGATAGGATCTATATCTAGCTATATTATTAGGTTTAGATAGGTTTTAAGTTCTCTTAAATAGAAAGATAAATCTCTAATAGTTATATTTTATATTAGACTAAAGGTAGAAGTTAAGAATAAACTTACTAAAATAGACTGATCTAAGAAGTTTATATAGTATGTTATAATTACAGTCTAGATTAATAACTGACTTTATAAGTAATAGATAGAATATAGAGAATAATAATAATAGGTATATTATCTAAGGATTCTTAATTAAGAAAGAAAAGTAGTATAAGTAAAAAGCACTATAGCCTAAGGATCTATATAGTATATAAGACCTATAGAACTTAATACTATAAAATAGAATGATAATAAGACCTATTATAACTATAATAAGAAGAGACACTTTATTTATAACTACTAATAGAAAAAGTAAGAGAAAGTATCTAAGCCTATATAATAAGTAAATATAGCTTAGAAGACTAATTATAATAATAAGCATTAGATAATATACTATAATAATACTTATCTAGTATATATCTAAGGTAAGAAGACCTTAGAATGATTTCTAAAAGTTATAGGATAATTAAGGGTTATTACTATAGAAAAAAGAAGGTTACCTAAAAAGAAACTACTTAGGCTAAAGAAATAAAATAATACCCTACTAAAAATAAATAGAATTAGATCTAGAGACAACTTAGATAAAGAATCTAAATTTATATAGGATGAAGATATATACTTAATAGCTATAGAAGATAATAATAAGTAGATATAGATATAGCTTAAAGAAAAAGAAGACTAGAGGGAAAATCTATTTACTCCTCTATTAGAAAGTAATAATAAGAAGTATAGATAAATAATAGCTACTTAATAACAACCAGCCCTAAGTAAAGAATAGATGGTTATTATACTTCTAGGAATAACTTCTTACTAAGTAGTAGTAGAAGGAAGAAAAGAGGTTGTATAAGATTAGGAGGATCTATAACTATATTATAAGAATAAATAATATAATTAGATTTTATAGTCTATATATATATTTAATAAATACTTAAGGTATTTAATAAAAAAACTAAAGTACTGATTTATACCTAGGCAGTAGAAAGAATTCCTACTATATATATATTTAGAAGAAGATCTAAAGTATTATATAATAATCCTTAATCCTAAGAGGTAAGACTACTTTATAGGATTAGAGGTATATAGGTTTATATAAGCAGTAAGTAATAGGCACTACTAAGTAATAGTAGTTAACTTAATTATAGCTAAGATAGCTTTACTTAAAGGTGCTTTATTAAATAAGATACTTTAAATACTAGAGAGCTATCTAGATAGGTTTCTAAGTATAGATATTGTCTATATATATAGACTATTAGATTATTCTAGATTATTAAGCTAGAGTGATAGATTACCTATAATTAGTAAGAATTACTGATTAAGTATGATTACTTATCTTATTTATTCTACTAGTCCTGACTATCTAGGTTATCTACTCTATAGTATTATGTCTTAATTTTATAATATAATGTCTTCTCTCTAGGTTAATATTCTAACAACCCTAGCTACTTCTTAAGACCCCTACTATTAGGTCCTAACTTCTACTATAGGTGCTAAACTCTCCTCTTAATTCTTTCTATATTCTTTTAATAGTTATATCTTCAGGCTATATTAAGAAATAGAAATCTTAGCTATTATATAATCATAATACTTTATTAAATGAAATCCTTTAAGATGGTTTTAAAGTAATGCTATACTTATACTACTTTAACTATAACTTAATCTATAAGATAATTAAAAGGATAAAAAGATACTAAATATATATAGGTTTAGATTAATTATATAATAGGATAGATATCTCTATAGATATCTATATATATTATTATCCTATTAATTAAGAAGATAGTATGCTGACTGTAAAGTGTCCTATATAACTACTAAAGCTAAATAATTAGAGTGAGAGAAGATAGATAAGAAAGAAAAATTCCTAGAACTTTAGAAATAGATTAATAAGATGTCTATTTACTTAATCTACTTATATAAATAATATTATTCTCTCTATAAGAAGAAGGTATAGATAGTATAATATAGTTTATAAAATTTAGATAAACTAGAGAAAATAAAGTGAAAGAAGTCTAAAGCTATTATATAGAAGTCTTCTATAGTTCTAGAGGTATAGGCTAATAGTAGTTTTAATATAATTAACTAGAATACTATTAGTTTAAGTAATAGTTAGTTGCTAACTAATCTTAACTTTATTAATAGAATTATTAAAGTTTCTATTAGTAATATATTAGATTCTTAATAGGTTTCTAGATATTTTCTATAATATTATAACCTTTCTACTTAACTAAGTACTTTTTATTTAATATTCTCTGCTTAAGTATTTATTTAACTTTATACTCTTCTTCTTCTACTTCTACTTCTACTAGTTTCTTTAGCTATACTTCTAGAGGGGCTGGTTCTAATAGGAAAATATAAAAAACTAGATAAATCTATATTGTCTTTAATAGTAATAGTCTATAGTTAGATATTAAGATTTTCTATATAATCTTAAATAGTTCTAGTTTTTTATAATCTAATTTATCACTAGATTATTTTATAATAATGTTTTTCTATAGTAAGTAGATTATATCTCCCTCTAAGAAGGATGATCTCTTTATCCTTTTTCTATTATAGTAATAGTAGACTTATTCTTAAATAAACTTAAGTTCTGTTTTTAAGGATATATATAGCTTCTTAAAGTATTCTACCTTAAGAATAATAGATTTTATATTAACCTTATCTTATAGTTATTAGTATACTTCTAGGTTTTAGCTATAGTTAGTAAAAAATAGTAAAACCTTTATTATTTTAATAGAGATATTATTATATACAAACTATATAAGTAGTAATAACTCTATTTAATTATCTTAATTATAGTTAATATAATTATATAGATATACTTTTAATACTTAATTTAGATATTCTATCTATCTATTAATTTATAGATAGTAGGCTATAGACAGTTTTTTATTAACTCTAAGTTATCCTATTAAGGATATATAGAATCTTAATATATATATTAGTTCTTAATCTATAATAATCTTATATAGCATCTTATAGTTAGCTATTACTATTTATAGAAATATAAATATAAGTTATTCTACTATATATAACTTATTAAATAAAAGGAAATATATATACTTAGTAAGTTACTTTAGTATTACTAAAATACTGTTATACTCTATTTTAATAGTCAGGTCTTTTAACTTTAATAGTTTAATAATAAAGTCTATAGCTATTAAGTACTAGAGTTACTTTAGTATAGGGATAGGCTATAATTCTCTATAAGATAGATATCTTAATATCTTATTACTATTATATTTATAGTATGATTTTTATATCTCTCTAACTATTCTATTAAGTCTAGAGAAGTTATATATTTCTTAGACTCTTATCTTAGTCTATATGATTTCTTTATACCTATAAGCTTTAGCCTTATATATTTCTTATATATATTTCTCTCTTAAGGTTAGAGATAGGTATAATTATCTATTATATCTAACTAATAATCTCTTAGGTGGTTTTTTCCTAATATAGGGATTGTTATTATATTGCTAGTAGATTTCTTATTCTCTTACTATATCTAGCAGTATAATAAGTTTAGTAAGTATGATCTATTAAGAAATGCCTCCTATACTTCTATCAGTTTATATTTATAGGATGGCTTATATTTCTATAGGTATCTTCTATTTATAGTCTAGTCTTTAGCTAAGTATATCTACTCTACTATTTTTAAATTCTTTATAGTATATAATTTTAAAGTTAAATTCTAAGAGGAATTCAGCCTATTATATCTATCTTTTATTAAGTTCTTTTAATATAGTAAAGTATATTAAATTCTTATAATTAGTAAATATTATAATTAGATATTATATATTACTTAGATATAGTCTCTATTCTTTAAAATACTTAATAATCATTATAAATTCCTTATTATAGATTTAGTAGTTAAGTTCTAGTCTATATAGTTTCTTTAAGAAGTATACTACTAGATAAAGCTTTTTATTATCATCATACTATTTAAGTTGTCCTTCTAGGATATAGTTAGATATATCAGTTTCTAATTTATATAGTTAGTCTAGATCGGCTATTTATATAACTAATTCTTTAAGTATATTCTTTTTAATCTAATTAAAAGCTACTTAGCACTTAGATATCTATTTAAACTTAATATCCTTCTTTATAAGGTTGATTAAGAGAATCATCAGTCCTCTATAATCTTTTAGATACCTTTAGTAATAATTAGTAAATCTAAGAAAAGATTATACTTCTTTAATATTTATAGGTATAGGCTAGTCCTTAACTACCTTTAGTTTTACTAGATCTATTTAGACTTATCTAGGTTTAATTAAGTATCTAAGGTAAACCACCTCTTAGATATAGAACTGACTCTTATTTAGGTTGATTAATAGGTTTACATCCTATAGGGCTTATAGCATTTAGTAGATATACTTCTAATATTACTCTAAGGTTTTAAAGTAAATCAGAATATTATTAAGATAGACAATAATAAAGTTGTCTAGGTACTTCTATAATATATTATTAATTATGTTTTAAAATAAGATAGGTGTATTTATAAGATTAAAGGGTATTATAAGGTACTTATAATATCTTAGTTAGATATAAAAGGCTGTTTTCCACTTATCTCTCTTCTTAATATATATAAGGTTGTAGACATCTAGTAGGTCTAATATAGTAAACTAATTAATACTATATAGCCTATTATAGAGTTTAATAATTAATAGTAATAGATATCTATTTTTAATTATAATATTATTAAGCTATTAATAATTAATATATATCCTCTATTTATTATTCTTCTTAGGTATTTAGAGGATTAGATATCCTACTAATAATTATAACAGTTAAATATATCTCTTTCTAAGATTCTTCCTAAGGTACTTCTTTAGCTTATTTAGCTATAGTTTATTTAGTCTATAGATTTTCTAAAATTTTAGCTATATCTTTAGTTTAAGAGATATCTTATAGTTATAATATAAGTATAGTAGTAATCCTATCTTTAATTCCTTCTAGACTAGTTTATTATACTAGTAATACTCTTCTAGTATTATTATAATCTCTTTAGACATATCCTTCTTTAGGTATAGTAGTATTCTATAGATTTATAACTTATATATATTCTATCTCTAAGAAGTAGTAGAGGTTGAGTCCTTCTTTAATTATTTTTAATTAGATCTTATTATCTAGATTAGCTGGCTAATAAACTAATTAATAGTAAGATTATACTTTTATAGCTATAGTAGTCTTAATATTATATTATATCCTATTATATTAGTAATATCTAAAGTGATTGATATTTTCTTAGAGTTAACTATAATAGAGATTTATAATATCTCTCAGTTAATAATTTCTTTATTATACTAGACTGGTTTCTCTTCTACTATATATAATTTATAAGGGTCTTTCTTATAAGCCTATAGTATATTAAGTTTATTTATTATTTATAATAATATAAAATTTTTCTAAGCTCTACTATCTATTAGTATGGTAGTCTTATATCCTCTAAGCTGTATTTTTACTGTAAATAGCAATAGATTAAAGGTCACTCTTAGGTCCTTTACCTTTATACTATTTATTTAGCTTTCTAATAATAGTACTTATTGTTTTTTAATATAGACTAGCCAGCGGCTTCTCTATATACTAGTCGCCTTATTTTTACTTATTTCTTTAGGGTAAGTATTATAGCTTCCTATACTTATTCATCTCCTAGTATCTCATCTTAAGTAAGCGTCAGGATGTTAGAGGTGTTTTCTCTTATCCTCTATATCTATTATTATATCTAACTATATTAGAGGTGCACTTACTCTTTCCTAGCTTCTTCTTATAATTCCTACTGTTAATACTATAACTTTAGTTTCCTAAGTCAGTGAATTTTATATATTACTATAGTGCAATTAATTATTACTCTTTATCTAAGTATATAATTAACTAGGTAATTAAGTCTTATCTATAGAATAATATACCCTCTTATTATATCTTAATAGAAAATCTTCTAATACTTTAGATCTTCTTTTAAGTATATATATAGTAGGAATTCTTTCTACTATCTAGGTATAAATTAGTACTTAAGTTTCTTTATTAGATATCTTAAGTATTTATTAAATATATATATAGATTATAAAATCTAGTTATATTATTTATCTTTATAATATAGTTATAGATCCTTCTAATCTTATATAACCTCTCTTTTTCCTCCTACTACTACTTAGTAAGAAGTTATCCCTAGAAGTATAATAACTATCTATTCTCTACTTAAGGCTAGTTGTTATTAAGTAGCTATTATTTATCTATATTTCTTATTATTACTTTCTAATAGAGAAGTAAATAGGTTTTCTCTTTAGTCTTCTTTTTCTTTAAGCTATATCTATATCTACTTACTATTATCTTCTATAGCTACTAAGTATATATCTCTATCCTATATAAATTTAGATTCTTTATTTAAGTTATTCTTAGATCTAATCTTATTTATTCTTAGTAGGATATTATTCTATTCCTTTAATTTAAGTAGTTTCTTTCTAGATAACCCTCTTTTTCCTATAATAATAACTCTTAGCTATTCTATAGCTTTTAGAAACTATTCTAAGGCCTTCTTACCTTAGATATATACTAGATAAGTATTATTATAATATATTATTTAGTACTTACTATTATAGTTAGTCTTCTAAGCTATATTTACTTATTATATAGGCTTAGGTACTTTCTCTTACTTTTTCTATTAGTAGTTATAGGTAAAGTGTCCCTTCTTATTATAGTTATAGTAGGTCTTATTATTATTCTATTTTATAGTATTAAGTTCTATAGGTTCTATATACTATATAGATCCCTAGGCTGTAATATCTTTTGCTTATACTACTTTTCTTTCTTAGTTAGAGATCCTTAGATAATATACCTACTATTATTATCCTCTATATTCTATCTATTACTTATAAAGTCAGTTGTTAATTCAAACTATAATTATAATATACTATATAAACTCCTTAGATTGATTTATTTTAGTAAGTTTATTCTTAACTTCTATCTTTAGTCTAATATAAAACACAACTATTAAAGGTTTATCTTTCTATTTAAGAGAACTTAAAATCTATCTAAACCTAATAATATAGCTAGATATAGATCCTATCTATTAGAGTACTATTAGCTATTATTCTACTATTTATTCTTTATCTAGATCTCTAAAAGCTATCTTAATAGCTTTCTTAAATATAGTAAAGCCTCCTATAAAGATAGCTTAAGTCTTAGAGTCTCTATTATTCTTTAGATGTTCTAAGTAATTTCTTTATATAGGTTTAAATTAGATAAGAGCTTCTTCTTTAAGCTAAGTTGCTATAAAGAGTATCTAATTATCTAGATATAGAAAGTTAGGTTTATACTTTATAAGATATCCTCTATACTAAGTAAGAAATCCTTAAAGATCTTTCTTACTTCCTCTATATATTAGTAGAACTTTATACTTTATACTCTAGGTACCTCCTACCTATAAGGCCTATATTAAAGTGAAGAGTTATTAAATTTTAATACTAGCTTATTCTATTATAAATAAGAGTATATTATTAGTAGATTAAGATCCTAATATAGTTTCTATAAGTATTACTTAGGATATAGTCTACTAACTAAATAAGAGTATTTAATATATAATAATCCTTAATCCTAAGAGGTAAGACTACTTTATAGAATTAGAGGCATATAGGTTTATATAAGCAGTAAGTAATAGGTATTACTAAGTAATAATAATTAACTTAATTATAGCTAAGATAGCTTTACTTAAAGGTACTTTATTAAATAAGATACTTTAAATACTAGAGAGCTATCTAGGTAGGTTTCTAAGTATAGATATTGTCTGTATATATAGACTGTTAGATCATTCTAGATCACTGAGCTAGAGTGATAGATTATCTATAATTAGTGAGGATTACTGATTGAGTATGATTACTTATCTTATCTATTCTGCTGGTTCTAACTGTCTAGATCACCTGCCCTACAGTACCATACCTTGATTTTATGACATATTAGAAGATTTTCCACTAAGACATAATAAAGAGATATACCATTCTATAGATAAGACTTAACTACCTAGTTAACTATATACTTAGATAAAGAGCAATAATTAATTATACTACAGTAGTATGTAAAATTCACTGACTTAGAAAACTAGAGTTATAGTATTAATAACAAGAAGAATAGGAAGAAATCAGAAAGAAGAAAGTATATCTTTAATATAGCTAAATATAGAAATAAATATAAAGGATAAGAGAGGGTGCCTCTACCACCCTAATACCCAGCTTAGATAAATTATTAGAGAATAAGCCTGCTCTAGATCCTAAAGTCTTAGAGAAAAGGGTATAAAGAATCTAGCTTATAATAGAATAAGCTAAAGAGGAAGCTGACTGAAACCTATAGATCAGCCTTAACTTAGCCTATAAGTAATAGTATAAAGTGCTAATATAATAAATAAGATATTATAACTAAGTGCTTAAAGCTACTATACTTATCTTAGAAGAATAATTATATATAGAACAACCAGTATAGTATATAAAGTATATAAGATAACTCTATAAAGAAGCTATTAGCTAGTCTATATTAAAAAACAATAAGTACTATTATTAAGAAGTTAAATAAATAATAAAAAGATAAAGAACTTAAGAGTGACCTTTAACCTATTACTATTTATAGTAAAAATATAGCTTAGAGGATATAAGACTACTATACTAATAGATAGTAGAGCTTAGAAAAATTTTATATTACTATAAATAGTAAATAAACTTAATATACTATAGGCTTATAAGAAAGACCCTTATAAATTATATATAGTAGAAGGAAAACCAATCTAGTATGATAGAGAAATTATTAATTAAGAGATATTATAAATCTCTATTATAATTAACTCTAAGAAAATACTAATTACTTTAGATATTATTAATATAACAGGATATAATATAATATTAGAACTACTATAGTTATAGAAGTACAACCCTATTATTAATTAGTTTACTAGCTAGCTAATCTAGATAATAAGATCTAATTAGAAATAATTAAAGAAGGACTTAGCCTCTACTACTTCTTAAAGATAGGATATATATAAGTTATAAATCTATAGAGTACTACTATATCTAAAGAAGGATATATCTAAAGAGATTATAATAATATTAGAAGAGTACTACTAGTATAGTAAACTGTTCTAGAAGGAATTAGAAATAGGATTACTATTATACTTATACTATAACTATAAGATACCTCTTAAACTAAGGATATAGCTAAAATTTTAGAAGATCTATAGGCTAAATAAATTATAGCTAAGTAAGCTAAAGAAGTACCTTAAGAAGAACCTTAGAAAGAGATATATTTAACTATTATAATTACTAATAGAATATCCTATCCTCTAAATACCTAAAAAGAATAGTAAATAAAGAATATATATTAACTATTAATAACTTAATAATATTATAATTAAGAATAGATATCTATTACTATTAATTACTAAACTCTATAATAGGTTATATAGCACTAATTAATTTATTATATTAGACCTACTAGATGCCTATAATCTTATATATATTAAGAAGAAAGATAAGTAGAAAATAATCTTTTATATCTATCTAGAATATTATAAGTATCTTATAATATTCTTTAGCCTTATAAATACATCTATCTTATTTTAAAATATAATTAATAATATATTATAGAAATACCTAGATAATTTTATTATCATCTATCTTAATAATATCCTAATCTACTCTAAAACCCTAAAGTAATATTAGAAGTATATCTACTAGATATTATAAGCTCTATAGGATATAAATCTATTAATCAATCTAAATAAGAGTTAGTTTTATATCTAGAAGATAATTTACCTTAGACATTTAATTAAATCTAAATAAGTCTAGATAGACCTAGTAAAACTAGAGGCAGTTAAGAACTAGCCTATATTTATAAATATTAAAGAAGTACAATCTTTTCTTAGATTTACTAATTATTACTAAAGGTATCTAAAAGATTATAGAGGACTAATAATTCTCTTAACCAATCTTATAAAGAAGAATACTAAATTTAAATAGATACCTAAGTATTAAGCAGCATTTAACTAAGTTAAAAGAAATATACTTAAGAAACCAGTCATATAAATAGCCAACCCTAATTAACTATATAAGCTAGAAATAGATATATCTAACTATACCCTTAGAGAATAACTTAGATAATATAATAATAATAGAAAACTCTATCTAGTAATATATTTTTTAAAAAAGCTATATAGACTAGAACTTAACTATTAAATCTATAATAAAGAACTTATAGTGATTATTAAGTATTTTAAAGAATAGAGACTATATTTAAATAGCATATAACATCTAATTATAGTATTTACTAACTATAAGAATCTAATATACTTTACTATATTAAAAGAACTTAATAAGAGATAAATATAATAGATTGAATTTCTTTTAGAATTTAACTTTAAAATTATATATTAAAAAGGATCTAAAAATAGTAGAGTAGATATACTTAGCTAAAGGCTAGACTATAGATAGAAGATATCTATAGAAATACAAGCTATTCTATAGATATAAACTAATAAAAGTATAGGAGATATTTCTTAATAGATTATACTTATTAGACTTATTATACCACTAAATATAATAAGAGAATAAGAAATCTACTAGCAGTATGATAATAATCCCTATATTAAGAAAAAACCATCTAAGGGATTACTAGTTAAATATAATAGATAATTATACCTACCTCTAACCTTAAGAGAGAAATATATATAAGAAATATATAAGATTAAAGCTTATAGATATAAAGAAATTATATAGACTAAGATAAGAGTCTAAGAAATATATAACTTCTCTAGACTTAATAGAATAATTAGAAAGATATAGAAATCATACTATAAATATAATAGTAATAAGATATTAAGATATCTATCTTATAGAGAATTATAGCCTATCCCTATACTAGAATAACCTTAATATTTAGTAGCTATAGACTTTATTATCAAACTACTAAAGTCTAAAGATCTAATTACTAGAATAGAGTATAATAGTATTTTAGTAATACTAAAGCGACTTACTAAGTATATATATTTCCTTCTACTTAATAAGTTATATATAGTAGAATAACTTATATTTATATTTCTATAAATAGTAATAGCTAACTATAGGATGTTATATAAGATTATTATAAATTAAAGACTGATATATATATTAAAATTCTATATATTCTTAATAAAATAACTTAAAGCTAATAAAAAACTGTCTATAGCCTATTATCTATAAACTAATAGATAGATAGAATATTTAAATTACATATTAGAAGTATATCTATATAACTATATTAACTATAATTAAGATAATTAGATAGAGCTATTACTACTTATATAGTTTATATATAATAATATCTCTATTAAAATAATAAAGATTTTACTATTCTTTACTAACTATAGCTAAAACCTAAAAGCATACTAATAACTATAAGATAAGATTAATATAGAATCTACTATTCTTAAAGTAGAATATCTTAAGAAGCTATATATATTCTTAAAAATAGAACTTAAGTTTATTTAAGAATAAGTCTACTATTACTATAATAGAAAAAGAATAAAGAGATTATCCTTCTTAAAGGGAGATATAATCTATCTACTATAGAAAAACATTACTATAAAATAATCTAGTAATAAATTAGATTATAAAAAACTAGGACTATTTAAGATTATATAGAAAATCTTAATATCTAACTATAGACTATTATTATTAAAGATAATATAGATTTATCTAGTTTTTTATATTTTCCTACTAAAACCAGCCTCTCTAGAAGTATAGCTAAAGAAACTAGTAGAAATAAAGATAGAAGAAGAAGAGTATAAAGTTAAATAAATACTAGAATAGTAGATATTAAATAGTAAGTATCTAGTTAAGTAGAAGAGCTATAATACTATAGAAAATATTTAGAAACCTATTAGAAATCTAATATATTACTAATAAAAGCTTTAATAGTTCTATTAGTAAAGTTAAGACTAGTTAGTAACTAACTATTATCTAAACTAATAGTACTCTAGTTAATTATATTAAAACTACTATTAGCCTATATCTTTAGAACTATAGAAGACTTCTATATAGCAGCTTTAGACTTCTTTTACTTTATTTTCTCTAGCTTATCTAAATTTTATAAACTATACTATACTATCTATACCTTCTTCTTATAGAGAGAATAATATTATTTATATAAATAGATTAAGTAAGCAGATATCTTATTAATCTATTTCTAAAGTTCTAGGAATTTTTCTTTCTTATCTATCTCCTCTTACTTTAATTACTTAGCTTTAATAGTTATATAGGATACTTTATGATTAGTATATTATCTTCTTAGTTAATAGAGTAATAATATATATAAATATCTATAAAGATATCTATCCTATTATATAATTAATTTAAACCTATATATATCTAGTATCTTTTTATCCTTTTAATTATCTTATAGACTAAGTTATAGTTAAAGTAATATAAGTATAATATCACTTTAAAATTATCTTAGAGGATTTTATTTAATAAAGTATTATAGTTATATAATAGCTAAGATTTCTATTTCTTAATACAGCCTAAAGATATAACTATTAGAAGGATATAGGAAGAATTAAGAGAAGAGTTTAGTACCTATAATAGAAGTTAGAATCTAATAATAGAGGTCTTAAGAAGTAGCTAGGGTTATTAGAATATTGACTTAAAGAGGAGATATTATATTATAAAATTAAGGTATAGTATTATAGAGTAGATAATCTAGATAGTTAGAACTAATAGAATAGATAAGATAAGTAATTATACTTAATTAATAATTCTTATTAATTATAAGTAATCTATTACTCTAGCTTAGTAATCTAGAATGATTTAGTAGTCTATATATATAGATATATATCTACCTTTAGATACCTACTCTAGATAGCTCTCTAGTATCTAAAGTATCTTATTTAATAAAGTACCTTTAAGTAAAGCTATCTTAGCTATAATTAAGTTAATTATTATTACTTAGTAGTATCTATTACTTACTGCTTATATAAACCTATATATCTCTAGTTCTATAAAGTAGTCTTACCTCTTAGGATTAAGAATTATTATATAATATCTCTTAGTTAATAATCTCTCTATTATACTAGACTAGTTTCTCTTCTACTATATATAATTTATAGAGGTCTTTCTTATAAGCCTATAATATATTAAGTTTATTTACTATCTATAGTAATATAAAGTTTTTCTAAGCTTTATTATTAATTAGTATAGTAGTCTTATATCCTTTAAGTTATATTTTTATTATAAATAGTAATAGGTTAAAGGTTACTCTTAGGTTCTTTATCTTTTTACTATTTATTTAGCTTCTTAATAATAGTACTTATTATTTTTTAGTATAGACTGATTAGTAGCTTCTTTATAGGGTTGCTCTATATACTCTATATATACTAGTTATCTTATTTTTATTTATTCCTCTAGGGTGAATACCTTACTCTAAGTGAGTATTAGGATGTTAGAGGTACTTTCTCTTGCCCTCTATATCTACTGCTATATCTAACTATATTAGAGGTACACTTACTCTTTTCTGACTTCTTCTTATAATTCCTACTACTGATATTATAACTCTAGTTTTCTAAGTCAGTAGATTTTATATATTACTATAGTATAATTAATTATTACTCTCTATTTAAATATATAGTTAACTAGATAATTAAGTCTTATTTATAGGATAGTATATCTCTCTACTATATCTTAATAGGAAATCTTCTAATATTCTAAGTCTTCTTTTAAATATATATATAGTAGGAATTCTTTTTATTATCTAGGTATAAATTAATACTTTAGTTTCTTTATTAGATATCTTAAGTATTTATTAAATATATATATAGATTATAAAATCTAGTTATATTATTTATCCTTATAATATAGTTATAGATTCTTCTAATCTTATATAATCTCTCTTCTTCCTCTTATTACTACTTAATAAGAAGTTATTCTTAGAAATATAATAACTATCTATTCTCTACTTAAGGCTAGTTATTATTAAGTGGCTATTATTTATCTATATTTCTTATTATTACTTTCTAGTAGAGGAGTAAATAGGTTTTTCTTCTAGTCTTCTTTTTCTTTAAGCTATACCTATATCTACTTATTATTATCTTCTATAGTTACTAAGTATATATCTTTATTCTATATAAATTTAGATTCTTTATCTAAGTTATCTCTAGACTTAATTCTATTTATTTCTAATAGAATATTATTTTATTCTCTTAGCCTAAGTAATTTCTTTCTAGATAATCCTCTTTTTTCTATAGTAATAACTCTTAGTTATTCTATAGCTTTTAGAAATTATCTTAAGGCCTTCTTACCTTAGATATATACTAGATAAGTATTATTATAGTATATTATCTAGTGCTTATTATTATAATTAGCCTTCTAGGTTATATTTACTTATTATATAAGCTTAGATACTTTCTCTTACTTTTTCTATTAGTAGTTATAAATAAAGTGTCTCTTCTTACTATAGTTATAGTAGGTCTTATTATTATTCTATTTTATAGTATTAAGTTCTATAGGTCCTATATACTATATAGATCTCTAGACTATAGTATCTTTTACTTATACTATTTTTCTTTCTTAGTTAGAGATTCTTAGATGATATACCTATTATTACTATCCTTTATATTCTATCTATTACTTATAAAGATAGTTATTAATTTAGACTATAATTATAATATATTATATAAACTTCTTAGATTAGTCTATTTTAATAAGTTTGTTCTTAACTTCTACCTTTAGTCTAATATAAAATATAATTATTAGAGGTTTATCTTTCTATTTAAAAGAACTTAAAATCTATTTAAATCTAATAGTATAACTAAATATAGATTCTATTTATTAAAGTACTATTAGCTATTATTCTATTATTTATTTCTTATCTAGATCTCTAAAAGCTATCTTAATAGCTTTTTTAAATATAGTAAAGCCTTCTATAAAGATAGCTTAAGCCTTAAGATCTCTATTATTCTTTAAATATTTTAAGTAGTTCTTCTATATAGGTTTAAACTAGATAAGAGCTTCTTCTTTAAGTTAAGTTATTATAAAGAGTATCTAATTATCTAGATATAGAAAGTTAGATTTATACTTTATAAGATATCCTCTATACTAAGTAAGAAATCCTTAAAGACCTTTCTTACTTCCTCTATATATTAATAGAACTTTATACTTTATACTTTAGGTATCTCCTATCTATAAGACCTATATTAGAGTAGAGAGTTATTAGATTTTAATACTAGCTTATTCTATTATAAATAAGGATATATTATTAGTAGATTAAGATTCTAATATAATTTCTATAAGTATTATTTAGGGTATAGTCTACTGATTAAATAAGAGTATTTAATATATAATAATTCTTAATTCTAAGAGGTATAACTACTTTATAAGACTAGATATATATAGATTTATATAAGTAGTAAGTAATAGATATTACTAAGTACTAATAATTAATTATAGCTAAGATAGCTTTACTTAAAAATACTTTATTAAATAAGATACTTTAAATACTAGAAAGCTATCTAGAGTAGGTATCTAAGAATAGATATATATCTATATATATATAGACCTCACCTTATTAGTAATAGTTAGTGATAACTAAGCACCAGTTAGCAGATAACCACTGCTAACTGAGCACTGGTTAGCATGCCGTTCCAGGCAGGCGGTGTGTGGTTTTCTGCTGGCCAGTCCTGCAGTCCGTCTAGGGCGGTGCCCCGCGGTAACTGCAGCTAGTTTCGTGACATAGGGCTAGACAGTCGTCTCTCTAGTTCTAGGGCCTCTAGGACAGTCATCCTTATAGCTCTAGGGCCTTTACAGCCTCTAGAGTGATAGCTAGTTAAACTAATTAAGTCAGTTAAGCCAGTCAAGCCCTTATTATAATTTAGACTGACTGCTCTCTTTTTTTGACCTGATGTGATGCCTTCTCTACTTGTACATCAAAAATTGGCTGTACGTTAATAGTGGGGCATTTTTGATGGTCTTTCCCCGACTAGGACGACTAGCAGGGGGGGGCCAAGGACCCACTGAGAGAGGTGCGGCCGAATAGCCTGGCCGGTGCTTTCATCCCAAAAGAGATAGAGCCCTGTAAGGCCTACTAGTGGCCAGCCGCCAGACTTGGTCGTCGCTGGAGGCGACGGCGTCGTATGCGCCAACCTGCAGAACAAGATCTTTCAACGTGACAGCCGTCCGTGGCGTGGATGCGACGAGGTACGACCGCGACACCTGCGCGCAACTCGCAAGCCCTGGAAACTCGACCCCGACATCGAACCCGTGCGGTGCCAGGGTTGGCTCCGCTGTGGCTTCCAGTATCTCCGCGGCGATTGCATCCGACATTTGCAGCCAAAGGATGGATCAGCCAGGTTGTTCAACGCAGAGGAACGGGGCCGCGGGCAGGGGGGGTGGGTGGCGATCTCTGGTCGCGGCACAGGGCGCTGGCTGGATGCTGCCTCTGGGTTTCCTGTCATGGAATTAGGTGCTACTGTCGTGTCTCCATTGCTAGCTGTTCCACTTCTGTTCGTGCCTTTCGTTTGAAATTACCTGCTACCTTGCGCAAGACTGCATCGAGTCGGGAGACCGTGCTGCACAGGCACCATCCCGCGGATCGAAGCAAGTCAGGCACAAGTCGGTGGGATGTTGGTCGTCGGCAAGGGCCTTTCATTGGAGAACCTCTGGAGTGCAGAGGTACAGAGGCGGGGAGCAATTGCGCCACATCTGCTTCATGCAGTTGGATCAAGCTTTCATGAGCGCTAACCCCACGATCATTTCCTTTGGCAGCACTGAGGTGGGTTTGGTGGGTCGTGAAAAGGCCTAGCTAACCCCTCCCCGGCGAGACCCCTGCCGATGTGTCATGCCGTCTGTATTGGCGATGTCGTTGGCGTTGGTGATATAAGCTGTGTGCATGGACATGTTGATGTTGGTCCACGACTAGTCACATCGTTTGTCGATGGCAACCGCCTTGCTCACCAAGAATGCAATATGAACGGTGCTATCCGAAACTTGCGAATGGACATCGCCACCGCCCTTTCCCTGAGACATTGTTATGGGAATATTGTTCTCTTGACCGGGCATACAGTGAATTGGCCGAGGATCAAGCGTGGCCCCGGCAACAAAAGGACCCAACGTTGGTTGATTATTTTGGTACCCCTCGGACCAGCCTCTTGTGCAGACGTTCCTTGTCCATGGTCATTCGGCGTAGTGATCATTATTTACAGGCCTGAGAGATGCCTAAAAGCAATGGGAGTGACTTACAAACCTATTCGCCGCTTCCTCTAACTCTGCCATATGTGCGGTAATACGGCACTGGGCCGAGTTTTGCACGAATACAAGTACTAGCGTGCCGGGCACGGCAAAACAGGGCACGAACGATTGCATATCCAACTACGGCACCAATATTATCCGGAGCTCGGCACCGCCTGTTTTGCGTAGCAGAGGCTACTTTGAAGGTTACGGCTTGGGCCGCCTTTGCCTCTATCAGGACGCCAGACAGATCGATGCTTCAAAATACACACACCTGCGTTTCGTCTTTGGCACTTTTACACCCGATGACCAAGTACAGATTGGAGATCAACTCTCCGCATACGAGTTTGAGAATTTCAAGATCGTAAAAGGTTCGGCGAGGATTCTTTCGTTTGGTGGTTGGGACTTCTCAACAAACCCCAGCACGTACATGATCTTCCGCCAGGGAGTGACGCCAGCCAACCGGCTCACCATGGCTGCCAATATTGCCAATATTGTCAAGGCCCGTGGCCTCGATGGTGTTGACATCGACTGGGAATATTCGGTAGTGGGTGAGAGAAATCGATGCTGTTTTCGAAAGAAAGAGATGTTGGTAGTAATCACCATAGATCATTGGCACGTCCCCGACCACACATGCATCTATCGCACTAATCGAGATTGATGGGATGCGCTTCCAGGTATTCCTCCAAAGTAGAGGGTCTCCCTCGAGCATTCTCCGCAGCCCAAGCCACCAGCTCTTTCGTATCCGGTCCCCAGTAGTCAAACTCCTCCCCGTAGCTGAGCGCCTCTATCACCTTCACATGGTCATCTGTCGCATGCGGCAGAGCTTTCCTGAACTCGTCGCTGGTGATCTGCTTGCAGACGATCGTCTTGCCTGTGGCTTTGGACATGATGGCAGCCATCTCGTCGCCGGTGTAAATCCCACCGGCGGCGCAGAAGGTCTTGCCGTGGTACTTGTCCGGCTGTGCTAGAATAGCGCCGATGAACTTGCCAGTGTCCCCGACCGCATCAATCAGCGGCATCCGGCTCCTGGAGGAGTTCAGGCGCTGCAAAGCCCAGGTGCCGTCCGGGAGGCGCTGCGGTCCATAGTAGCTCGGAGGCTGAAAGTTCTCCATGAAGAAGGCCGGCGCGAAGAACGCGCTCTTGACTGGCAAGCTCCGTATGTACTTCTCCGCCTTCATCTTGGCGTCAAAGGAGACGACCTCCTCGGGGAAGCGGCCGCGCGCCCTCTCCGGGACCGGCGGCATGGTGCTGAAGATGATGTACTCGGCGCCCATCTCGACGGCGACGTCGGCGACGGCCTTGGCGCTGCTGAACTCGACCTCTACCCCGCCGGGCGTGAAGGACGGGTTGGTCATGACGAAGACGACGTGCACGCCGGCCAGGGCCGCCTCGAGGGAGGCCCGGTCGAGCACGTCGCCCTGGACGACACGGACCTTCTGCTGGAGTGCCAGCGCCTTCTCCGAGTCTAGCCTGCGGGTGATGGCGCGGATCTCGTATTGCTTGGACAGTTCCGGGTCGTTGAGCACAAAGTCGACGACGGAACTGCCTTGCTGGCCGGTCGCGCCGAAGACGGCTAGGATCTTGGTCATGGCTGGTGGCAAAGAGGAAATGTAATTGATAAAATCAGTGAGACCGACATCGTTTATTTGCCATGCGTTTGACGAATTTGAGATCGCTTTTATACTTCTCTGTAATTTGGCTACACTTGTATGGTTTGACGGCCGAGCTTATTAATCGTTGGCCAGCTCCGGACGAAACGGTGATATGACACCGAACTCCGCCGAGAGCGTCACACGTCAGCCTGTGTGGCATGGCCGGGGCAAAGATGATCCTTAGTACAAGCTCAAACATCGAGTTCTACATTAATTTCAGTGTGCTATTCGATCCAAACTCTGATAAATGATCGAAGCCCACCCCTATATCCGGGTTTCAAGTACTGTTGCTCCTTGTGTATCCCTTCAACTATAGCAAAGACAAAACCACCCTAGCTGTGAAACCGTCGATTAATCAAGATCAAGAGACGAATCTCTCTTCCCTCCAAAGCCCGGAGCGATAGGCACGACGATGAGATCGCCCGTGCCGCGGGCGCGAAGTCTGCGGCTTCCGAGCCGGGCCGGAGGCTCGGTCTGGGACACAATGACCCGCCTGTCGGGCGTGATGCTGAAGTAGAACCTGTAGCCGCCAAAGAAGCCCGTCTGCATCTGGCCGCTGCAGGTGAAGGCGAAGATGGTCGTGACGTACTCGTCGTCGCCGTCGCTGACCCATTTCTGGCCATTGGAGCTGCAGAAAGAAAGCTCATGGTCAGCAAAGTTTGTTCGGTTCACTACTAGAGTGTGGGATATTTATTACCTTTCTAGACCAAAGCCAACCCTTCCAGATCTGTACAGAGTGAGATAGTAGACCTTGCCGCCGTCGCCGACAGTAAGATCAAAGGCGCTGTTGTACCTCGTCAGTGTCGTTTCCCGTATGCATCGGAATGGCCAGTGGTCGAACTTACCCATAAGGAGCCGAGTCGGGATGTACAGGTGTAAACATTGTAGGGACGTAGTCGGGCGTGATCTGCTGTATGACCATGGCGGTAGTATCATTCTTGATAATGGGCAGACGGGTATCAGGGTCGACAAGTTGCTGCCAGGTAGTATCAGTAGAGAGGCCTTAGTGGAGCACGGACAGCTCGAGGATACTTACAAACAATGCTCCGCGGTAAGGATTGAACGCGCATCCATTGTACGAGTCTGGGATGTCCGGAGTAAAAGTGGGACCCGTAGGTTCCGGGAACCGTGTCAAGGAGGTCTTCGAGGTTGTCGTTTTAGACGCTCCTGTCGATGGCAGGTAGATGGTGGACTCCACTACAGTCCCAGTGGGAAAGTCTGGTAGCCTGGAGAACGAGGCTGTTGAAGTGGCTGTTTGATTTGCAGTGTCTGTGGGCCGGTCGAAGGAGATGTTGGCCAGCGATGGGATGCTCGAGATCGTGATGGGGATGAGGCTGCCGGAAGAGTTGGTGACAATGACTGGGAGGACAGACGTTTCTCCACTGGTTATTGGCGCCGAGGTGGTTTCGACCGGCTCGGTCGAGACCGGGCCATTGAGGTCTCCGGTTGATGATGCCACCGTTGGACTCTCGGTTTCAATCGTAGTTGTCGGGACTGGAGTCTCAGTAGTTGACTCTTCCGTAGTGGAGGAAGAAGTCTCGACGGTTGACGATTCGATGGATGAAGAGTTAGGCTCGCTAGTCGTTGATTCCGTCGTTGAGGTTGTCGTGTCTGTGATGACAGGGCCCTGTGTTCTGGATGTTGGAGTAACTGGCAGGGTGACTGTCCGTGTAGACTCTGTAGATGTAGAGGATTGCGTAGAGGACTCTGTGGTCGATTCTTCGGTCGTTGGTTCCTCCGAGCTCGAAGATGGGATATCGATTGACGTGATAAGACTGGTTGGTGAGGTTGTCACGGGCAAGGGGGACGAAGTGGGAATAGAGGTACTCGAGGACGTGGATGATCGCGTCGATGACGTCCGTGAGCTTGGAGACCTGGTCGGCGATGCAGTTCCTTCCACCACATACTCTGTCTATATTACTGTGAGCAAATAAACAGCTCCATAATGACCTTGGGAGGGAGCTCACAGGGGTAACAGTGACAGCCCCGCCACCAGTGACGCCGCCGCATGAGCATGCCCGCTGGTACTCGGCGAAATTACGGCAGTTCAGGGCATACGTTGGAAGGACCGGAACCACGCTTGTTGTCGCGATAGCTGAAGCATTCGACACGGTCACAGTGCTGATTGTGAGAAGGCGAATTAGCATGGACTAGATAGAACAAGCTTCGATAAGCCACTTACACGGCAGATACATAGACCTTCCCCGCCAGGAGACTTGAACAGTCTGCCCTGGCAGTGGTAATGTGCCAGTCTCCGAGTCTATTTCCCAGGACCGCGCGGATGCAGTTATTTGGAGAGCATCCAGGCGGTGCAGCAACAGCCGGTGAGATGAGAACTCCGGCGAGGTAGAGCCCGGCCAGCGCCGATGATAGAGCGGTCATGGTCTTTGACAGAAAAGGATGTCAGGATTATACTGAATTGAATGGTTGTTGAAGCTGATGGGATCTACAGAAGAGAGAAAGCAGAAGCCAGCAGCGCAGACGAGGAACTGGAGAGGTCTTTATACACGATTGAGCACGAAAGATATCTCTCAAATCATCAGCTCGTATCACGATAGCTCGCGGCTGGTCGACGTTGCATTCAACCCCTTGTTGGCACTTCGAAACACTTTGTCGAGGTAGGTTCAGCCACGGGCCACGATCTATGCCGGAGCACATTCTCCAGTGATTGTTCCAGATCTATGGGTTCCAGAACGCCATCCTCTGCCCCGTGAGGTTGGTTCCACACCCAGAATCGCCAGAGAACGTTCAGCTCAGGGCGCCAGCATATCTCAGTGAGGAGACATGTCTCGGAGTATAACCAATCGAAGATGGCGCCGTTGGGCATCCCTCCCTGTAGGGCGTCTGTACCTGCATTGACGATCGGAGGGGGAATGTGGCACTTTGCTCTGGTGCCGCGTGCTCTCGGCTTGGGTTGCATCTATTGGGACTGCCGTCCCTCTCAGTTGGAGCCGTGCCGTGCCGTGTCTCCAGGGAGTTCGATGTGGCGTCTGCATTCCAAACCCCGACCGCCTGCCGGGTTGACCGATGCAATTGTTATCGGCCGGCTTCAAGAGGAGAGCTGAGAACGGACGGTCTTCCGACAACCCATAATGGCCCAGGCCTGGTTCAGAGACATCAGATATGGCGCCACGATGAGGTCAATCGAGGTTTGCAGATGTTGAGTGTTTGATCGACCAAGTTGAATTAAGGGGCAATGCCGGCGGCCTTTTAGCTTGGTGGCCAAAGAAGCAATTCCATATCTCAGGCAAGCTAGAAGCGCCACTTGAAGGAATGGTAATACCATCTTCCAACGGCCAGGAGAGACAGTACATCGATTGTCACTCTCCGTAATCTACTCAATCACCTTTCATCAAAATCAATACTCAAAGCCTCTTTGTCTTGTGCTCCTCTGGCTTAGTGGGATGGATGCTCATGCCTTGTGTCTTTGCGACAGTCATTTGCCTTTGGGCTGGTTAAGGCAATTTATTGGAGCTGAATTTCCCACAAAGTCGACGTCAGATACGAACCCTACTAAAATCCCTTTCGGTCTTCAGACCTGAGTAACTTCCTGTCCTGCCTAAGCCGCACCTGGGCCTCACCTGGGCCTCACCTGGGCCTCACCTGGGCCTCACCTAAGCCCACCTCGTGTTGGGCCGCAAATCGTTAGCCAAACGACCCAAAGGCGGCGAGGAGCGGCAGAAGATGGGCTCCTTTTTTCGGGGCGGGAGATGATGACCTTTTCGTTCCGAAAGGCATTTAGGCACCGATCTGCTCATGGATTTCATCGGATTTGGTCGAGGGGCTTCCACATCTCGACATCTCATTCAGCCAGTATACTATACGGCCTATCTATAGCCTCCGAATTCCCGCGCAACTACTTGTTGGCAGTACCTTCTCGTTTCTCACCATGGATGACAGTGCAGATGTCGGCTACTTTGTCGACTCAGAGGATGAGGGGGAGCTGGAAGACGAGTGTGAACCTCTTAGTCGGTACCGCGAGGGACTCTACTATCCTGTGTGCATCGGCGAGGTCTTGAATGGCAGATATCGGGTCTTGCACAAGCTCGGATGGGGTGGGTTTTCCACGGTATGGCTCGCTCGCGACCTCGATCAGAGGACTGTGGCACTCAAGATCATGGTTGCCGATGAACGTGGCGATACGGAGCTGCCAATACAAGCCAAATTGATCCAGAAATTAGACGACACATCTAGTCTCACCCTCTATACTGCGGCTTTCCAGCTTCGTGGTGCCGACGATCACCATCACCTATGCCTGGTGCTTCCATTACGCGGTACCTCTTTAAGTGACTACCGTACAAGAGTACAGAAGCCAATTACAGAACGCATGTCTGTAGCGAGAACGGCTCTACATGCCCTTGCTTCTGTGCATAGTGTAGGGATTATACATCGAGGTATATGTAAAGTCGCCTATTATCACATCTTAGTTACTAATTATCAATAGACCTCAATCTTGGAGCTATACTTTGGGAGCTACAGTCAATTGATCACTTAACGAATGAAGACATATACCGTCTATTCTGTAGGCCTCGCAAAATGAAAATAGGCGACCTAGGTTGGAAATCGGGTGAGATTGTACAAGGGATGAAAGGCCTGTACCATCTACTCGGCTCTTCAGCCTACCTCGGCGATTTTGGCATGTCAATCCATGCAGGCACCACGGTAGAATATACCGTCCAGGCTCCAATGTCGTTTTGTGCCCCTGAGCGATACCACGGCGCACAGCCAAGCTATGCGAGCGATTTATGGAGCTATATATGCATCTTTGCTACTCTATATCTCAGTGTCGAGGTGGTCTGGGGTCATGGTACCCTCTCTGTGGCCCGTATGGTCGACGCCTTAGGCCCACTGCCTAAAGAGTGGAAGGGATCCTATTGCGGTCCCGGAGAGGCTGAGGATTGGTGGTACGATTGTACTGGTCTGTTACCACGCCCCAAATACACTCACGAGACTCTTGAGCACAAGGTAGATAGACTACGACCAGACATTGGCCGGGAAGAAAGGAAGCTCGTATTATCGATCCTGCATCAAGGCTTTTCCTACCACCCAGAGCAGCGCCTTACTGCTACCAACTTGCTGGCCAGTCCAGAATTCGTGGCGCTCATGGGCAAGTATGGCCTCTGAGCCTCCTAGACTTAGAGGCGGTAATCATTTCAAACATGTCAAGGCAAAGTCATGCATGTATCTAGACAATGGAATATGGAGAACGGGTGAGCCTTCGCGATTCATCTGGTACGTGCACACTGCTTTTCTGGCGCCCAGGAGTTGTATATGTCGGGTCACGTGGCCAGTCAGTCCCATTTGAATGTCTTCAGGCTCCTCTCTCTCGCTTTAAGATTGAGCTTGGGTTTTCCCCATCTCACCAAATTCTCCCGAGGAGTCAATGTAGACCCCACCTCCGGCCGAGCCCGGTCCAGTGTCGTTATCTAGCAAGACACGAATCCCTTCGCCGGTCAAGATGAACATGGCCGCCGGCTCGGCCGGCCCAGTTGGGAGGAGCGATGACGGAATACCATGGCCGTACCCACCAGATCTACAGCCGAGGCTGGTAAGGCAATTTAGTTGTTCTCTTACATCCGGACAAACATTGCCTCGGGTTCAACGGAACTGACCTGCTAGGATCTATGCATTTCTTTTGGCAGCACCGGTATAATCGAACGGTTACCCTGCGGAGACAAGATCAAAAAGTCACCTCACCCCATGGCATGCTCCTGGGACAAGATCCTTATGCGCAAGCAACTCCAGCGTGAATTCGAGGTGTACCAGCGACTACCTAGCCATCCGCGCCTTATCCGTATGTTTGGCTTTTCCGAACCCGATGACGACGGCGAACGAGGACTTATACTCGAATATATGCCCAATGGCAGTCTTAAGGCTGCCCTCGAATCCGATACCGATATCCCTGTGGAACGTCGCGTACAATGGTGCGTAGAGGCGGCAGAAGCGGTTGTCCACCTCCACTCTTACGGCATCATCCACGCCGACATCAGGCCCGAGAATATGGTTCTAGATGCAAGACTTGGTGTTCGGATCATCGACTTTTCCGGCGCCTCGATTGATGGGAAGGAGGCCCTCTCGCTCGAGAGCACCAGGTTCTTCCTGATACGAAACGTAAGGGACAAGGCGAATGCAATGTCACAACAGATCTCTTCGCTCTAGCCTCGAGCATCTATCAGATTGTCGTGAGGAATCAGCCGTATGAGGAGGTGGAGTCCCAGGAGGTGGAGGCTCGATATGCGAGGAAGGAGTTTCCATCTGTGGCTGGCGTCGTGTTCGGTGATATTATACGGCGGTGTTGGATGTGCGAGTTTAACTCAGCTGCTGAAGTTCTTCATAACCTCACGGAAGTGATAGGAAGCAAGGCAAATGGGGTGCAAGTGAGGACGTTTTTGCAACATAACAAAGCCACATTTGAGGACCGCATTTCGTCCTCGCTTCTTTGACTATATTGGTATATACCACTTGAAAATGATGCCTGGACATTTAATTTCCAGAGTCAGCTTGGTTGTCAGGACGTCGCCTCTCAGAATATCCCTCATCCCGGCACGTAGGGCATTTGCCGGGCTTCTTGCTTGAGCCCATAGGACTGTCCTTCAACTTGTCGCCCGTGCATTGCACTCCGGTCTGCGTCGCATTGGCGCACCTTATGACGCTAAATTCGTCTGTAACCCGATGGACTTCGGAAATTGCGCCTCTCTAGCCTTCGATTCGTTGGGTTGGGTGGCTTGACCTTGGGACGTGCATTCTAAGCTTGGTGGGTGTTTTTGGAAAACTTACAGCTGATGATAGCCAAGGATCCAAACCGAAGCAAAACTGGGCAGGTAAAAAGCCTGGAAGCCCGTGAATGCCATGGGAAGCGTCCAAGGTCATCGGCCATAGGAGGGAAAGCAATCATCTGATGGTTACTCAAACACTATTGCAAAGATACAGAGTGAAGGAGTGCTAGATTTCAAAGCACATATCCATACGAGTTTAATGTCTCTCAACGGACGGCAAGGGAGGATATTGAGTGAAAATAGGCCCCCCATTTGAAAGGCAACGCACACAATGGTCTCGAGTGTCCCCGAGCATTGTCACATCAAGACATCTACCCTGAAAGATGATGACTGAGGAATCCCTGCTCATGCTTAGGTTCTTTTTTTAAGGCACTGCGTGTGCCATTCCACTGCGAGAACCAACTATTTGCTCAGCATATATCCCAGGCAATTTGTGGAATGGCCTCGACATTCGTCAAATACACCATTGGCTGGCCGGGTTTCCGTGGGGGGTGACTATGCGCAGGTCGATCAAGTCATTTTCATGGACCCCAACAACGATGACAGGTGGTATTCTGTAGTACGATGGGTGATATGCAAGGCATGGAAGTCCACCAAATCCGACTAGCAACACGTTTAGTTAATTGTTCTGACCGGCAATCAAAGCGACCGAGGTCTCTCTCTGCTTCAATCTTGGACTAAGCTATTCGGAAAATGTTCTGCCAAGACCCAAGAAAGTGTGGTAAGAGTCCGAGAGCTGAAACTGGAAAGCTGGGGTTGACATTCGCTCCGCGAACTAGTACGGAGAAGCACATCCGGACGCGTGAGACAGCCCCTCCGCCATATTTATCAGATTTAGCTTCACTGCCGCCACGAAGGCACGTCACTCCATGGCGTCCAATACGGATATAGTCCCATGCGGGGTCATGGTAGTGCTCTGATGGATGTGTCAGTTCGCAAAACATGATCCTCACGACAGCCACGGCGGGACAGCCCGTCCGGCCATCAGAGTCGCTCTGATAAAATAGCTGGGAAAACAGCTCTAGCTTGAACAATGTCGACCAAAAAAGACCTCTGATACGACACCAATCATAAGATCATGGCAAAGTCAGCGATAATCACAGGTGGCGCGAGCGGCATGGGGCTTGCCGTCGCCCAGGCGCTCGCTGCCCGCGGCGGCTGGGACTTGCACCTCGTCGACCTGAACGCCGAGGCGGGCAAGGCCGCAGCGTCTTCGCTACCAGGCGCGACGTTCCACCAGGCCGACGCCACAAAGTACGCCTCCCTAGCCGCCGCCTTCGAGGCCGCCTTCAAGTCGTCAGGCCGGGTCGACTTTGTCTTTGCCAACGCCGGCATCGCCGAGCGGGACAACTTTTACATGAGGCACGACACGGGCAGCGGGCCGCCGCCGGAGCCGGACATGCTCGTCATCAAGATCTGCCTGGACGCCGTGGTGACGACGACGTACCTCGCGCAGCACTACTTCCGCCAGTCGCCGCAGGACAACCAGAGCCTCGTCATGACCGCCAGCTGCGGCGGCATCTACCCGTCCGCCTACTCGCCCATGTACTCGGCCGCCAAGCACGGCGTCGTCGGCTTCATGCGCTGCGTCGCCACGCACTTTTGGCACAAGGACCGCATCCGCGTGAACGCCATCTGCCCCGGCACCGTCAGGACGAACCTCTTGTCGCAGAAGGAGTGGCAGAACTTCCCGGCCGAGTACTTCACGCCGGTGGAGAAGATCGTCGAGGCCGTCCTCATACTGGTGGATGGCAAGGACGACACACCTGCCGAGAAGACGAGGATCGACGGCGTCGAGGCGGACAAGAAGGGAGTCCTCTGGGGCGAAGCCGTCGAGCTTTCTGGCGCCAACCACTATTACAGAACGAAGCCCAAGTTCTCCGATTCGGGGATGCAGGCTGTCATGGCTGCGACTGAGATGGAGGAAATGCAACGCTAGATAGTAACCCAAGAGACTCATATAGTCTACCTAAAATCCCGATCCTATGTTATGGAGAGCTCGATACATCTGGGCTAGGCCGTGCCTTCGACATGTTCAAGAGCGGCTTTCTCCTTGCGCATCTTCATGTCTATCTCCTGCCGTTCGGCCTCGGTCGCGTCGGTAAGATGCACGATAACCTCATCGCCAAAGATCTCGGCCAGTTCCTCCAGCGACTTGCCCTTGGTCTCCGGGAAGAAGAAGTAGATGACTATGATGGTCACCGTAGTCAGGCAAGCAAAAACCAAGAAGTACCTCCAGCTAATGTTGGCGATGGCCGTCGCCCCTGGAGTCACAAAGGTGATGCAGGCGGTAAAGTACGTGGCGGTGCTGAGAGCGACGCCGCGCGAGCGGATATTCGTCGGGTAAATCTCGCTGCTGTACACGAAGGAGGCGGCGTCGATGAAGAACCCGTACGCGAACACGAAGAGGAAGATGGCAAAGATGGCTGCTTTCTGCCCGGCCACCGATGCGGCACTGTCCTTGACGACGAACTCGGCAATCATGGCCGTCTCGATGATCAGCGCGACCAGACATCCAATGAAGCCTGTCAGAAGCGCCTGGTTTAACAGCGTGAGTAACACATCTACAAAGCAGGAACCGATTGCAAGGGGATATCTCACAAATCGACGCCCAGTCCAATCGAGCGTAAGCAGAGACCCCAAGTTGCCAATGGCACCAACCAAGGTGTAAAACGCGTAGAGTAGTAGCGGCATATGGCCAGTCATCCCCAGATTCCCGTAGATGATGACACTGTAGTAGTTGATCACCAGGCCACCACTAGCGTTGGCAGCATACTGCACAAAGCACGAGAGAAACGCGCGTTTAGCGTACGAGGGAGTGGTCAGGATGGTCCAATAGCCGCCAGGGTTGGTCCTCTCCAGCTCGATCTGCTTGCGCATTTGGTAAAACTCCTCGTTTGTCGCCAACTGATCGGGGTCACTCGCGTCACTGTGCAAGCGGCTGAGCACCGTCCAAGCTTGATCGTTGCGGCCTTTCATGAGCAGCCAACGAGGCGACTCGGGTACCCAAATGCAGCCGATCAGGAGCACCAACGCAGGAACACAGGTAAAAGCCAAAGGCCCGCGCCATCCAAAGGTTAGGTTGGTCGAATACGACGCGCCGTAGCCCACCCAAGCAGAGATATTGTACCCGCTCACCATGAAGAAGCCGTGCAGGCCTGTGAGCATGCCGCGCTTCGATGGCGTCGAGGCCTCGGCGAGGTAAATGGGAGTGAGTGTTGCCAAGGCACCGAGCCCGGCACCCTGCAACACGCGGACAATGATGAGCATGGCAACGTGCACACTACCGGCCGTCAGAGCTCCTCCGATGACAGAGAGCAAGGCGGCCGAGATGAGGGCAATACGCCGGCCCCAGTGATCAGCAACGGGCCCGGCCGTCAGGCCGCCGACCACGGCCCCAAAGAAGAATAGGGCATTGACCGCGCCGATGATGTGATTTGCATATGCTCCGTTGGGCTCGAGGTTGAAGTATCGGAAGAAGCCCGGCTGGCCGATACTAGTGGCGAATGAGGCAAAACCTATGGTATGTGAGTTCTGACCTAAATGAGAAGTATTTCATAGTTGATCATTACCGAATCCATACGTGAAGCTTCCAACAGCCACCGTCATGCCGACGAGCACGTTATACAGCGTAGTTTTTGTCATAGTGTTGAACAAAGAGTAAATTGTGAGGGCTTGGCAAGGTTGTCTGCCATGCTCACTAGGCGACTGGCTGGCTGGGGGTCAGCTAAAATATCAGAAACAGACCGGCACTTCTAATTTACCCCAGATTCCCCATGCTTGCTAAACTAGATGAGTAATGGTGGTGAAGAGGGAAGTGGACAGGGATCGGCGAGGGGTCCGGGAAAGCTTCTCCTGAGGCTATGTATCAAAATCACTAATTTTGCTTTATCGAACACCAAGTAAGCTCACATCCTAAATGCCGCCGGAAGTTCATTTCGCATCGCTCCTCCTCGTATTTCCGAGGCCTTTCATCTCATGTTCACCTGGGCTTCGGTGGAGGCGGGTTTGGAATACCTGTCGTATCATAGCTACCTATGCGCCACGGCCGAAATTGAAATGGAACATTGGGTATGCAACATGTTACCGATAACACTCGAACAGAGCATAGGGATAGCTGACTTTTATTGAACCTGCATTGATCAAGAGTGTGCTTGAACTTGGTGATGTTGTGTTGTAAAGTACGATGGATGGATCCAGGCCATGCGCAAGCAGAGTATGAAGAGGTGCATGGATATCTACAACATTATACCCTGTGCTGATGACAATAACTCGCTGAGGATTTTCTTGATCAATTGTTCATCTAATGGACAGCACGTCTTAAAACCTCGAAGGAAAGCAACACGGGAAAGCTTGTCGACAAAGGTCTGTCTCTCCCGCCTCTCGGGAACGAAAATTCCCGCCTATCGGTCGCTGCTTCTCTGTAAGGACTGGAAAGGATTTAGACGTTCTGTGGTCTCGAAGGAGTAAAATTCTGGGGGTTACTTATGGGGTGAGCCTGCTCTTACAATATAAATGTAGATTCCCCTTCCAGCTCGTCGCACTAGAGTCATGGTTGAACAAGTTGAATGTGAACTTGGTGAGCAATCGGAAGAACTTGATTCTTGCCATTATTTGAGAGAGGTATCTATCTTTCTCGAGAAGTACAAGACCTCCTTGCATCCAGTCACCCACCAGCGTGCCATAGACAAACCCTTGGCAGCAGAGGACGTGCAGGTGAGCGCAGGGAAGGCGAAGGCTCAAGATGTAGAGCGCTCACTGGGAAGGCCTGGACACTTGTCCATATGTTGAAAAGGAGGATATTCATCAGGCCTCCCACAAAAAATATCGAAAGAGGGTTTGCAAATCCCAGCCAGAACCGTGCGTGAAAGACCCACTTTGATATTGATCGATGTCGCCCTTGCTGTCGCTGTGCTGTGTTAAGGTGCGCCGTCCTGGGTTTTCATATTCGGCAACGGACCCATGTTGGTACCAGCAAGCATACAAGAACATATATCAGCGATGTCTTCCAATATTCTCCAGATGGTGTCTTGCGTGAATATTCTGACTGGAGCAAAGGCTGCTCGAGCTTCATTGTGCACAGTGACGACGCTAATGCCCAGCATTCGAGGCCAAAAGAACCTGACTACGACGATGCGGATACCACACAAAGTCATTGTCACTGTTGGCGGCTGGAAGGAGCATATCCCGTGGCTTGCTTGCCTGTGGGGGCCAATCAAACATTGATTGTCTGTCCACATGCAGAAAGCCGATGATCGTCAAATGAGCCATCACCTAGCCAAAGTGCCCAATGATGTCTTGTGGACATCAATGAGTGCAACGGTAGAAACAAAATCGAAGGTAAATGCCCGTACCATCCAGCCTAGCTCAGTCGAGAGGTCCATGAATGGCATGCTGCTCTGCTGGCATCGCTAGCTTAAGGCCAGGATGATGGTCCTGATGCTGCAAATCCTGTCACGCCAGACCCCCAGCTTGCTGAGAAAGATACCGATCTGAAACCATTCGACTACGCTCAAGGTGCGGTTCAGTGCATGGCTCAGGGGTGGCCAGCTTTTGGACGGTCGGCACTCTGTTCAGGCGATGTGCATTGCTGCGGATCCCTCCTCTCCATGGCATCCATGGCCTCAAGTTGCCGGAAGAGCTCCGTATGGACCTGAGGGAGAAGCATGTTGCACCGATGACAGCCATCCCGTATTTGCCACAGAAACGAGCGAGCGGGCCGAGCAGCAGAAAGGTTGCGAACTGGGTCGCGAACCACATTTTGTCGCGAGCAGCAAAACTCGGGCCGTGTCAAGATGTGGCCATCCGAACACGCAACAGCTCAGGCTTAATCAGCTGCGACTCGGGACGCTACTTTCGGGCTAATGCAAGGTGAGAGCAGCAGAGTGGGAATAGCTGAACATAGCGAGCATGCGGAATGATTTCAATGGACAGGGCTTATTTTGTCCGCACTTGATTGGGTGCCCTAGCCTACATCTGCAAGTGGCCATCCGCGTGATATCCCTGCACAATTTCTGGTCTCGATGGTTTGTGTTGCCCAACCCTGCAGCAGCACAAACAATGTAGTCCCGAGTCAAGTCCAGGCCATGGTTCCTGATGGTCCATAAATCAACTGGTGATCCCGACTTGTGTTGAAGATGCGAGAAGCAGAAAAGGCATTGGTGCGCTCGACAACCTCCTCGCATAACCTGCTCGCACAACCTGCTCGCACAACCTGCTCGCACTACCTGCTCGCACAACCTGCTCGCCCTACCTTCTTGCACTACCTTCTTGCATTGCCTTCTTGCACAACCTTCTCGCACCATGTGTTTGAGTGTCCTGGTAAGGATCATTCCAGTCCTGGCAAAGGAAGACGCCTTGCTGACCGAGCAGATTGTGTGGAATTGCGACCACCAGGGCTCTGAGCGAGTGCGCTGCGACGACTATCCCAACTGTGTGGTTGAGCACGATGATTACAATCCGGAATTTTCCAAGGAGTTCTGCCGTAAGTGCCTTTATCCTTTCGATTGGATTGGTCTAGACGCTTGCTAATGTAGTTTAGGATCATGCAAAGAAGTCACATGGGTCGACAAGGCCATCGCCATGACCGAGACACGATTGGGTATACCGAATGATCCAGTGTTTTGGAAGAGACGCACCACCCTCGCCCGGCTTGAGTTTCTGAAGGAGTTTCCCATTGCCAAAGGCAACGGTCGCAAGCCGAACCCGGTCGAGCCAAGTCTTGAGTTGTTCAAGTCGACTGGCATGTTCAGGCCTGGAACCCCAATGCCAGAGCAGAAGAAGAACTAGGTACCTCAGTACCGGTAGAGGGGGCTGGGAAGGGGTGGTGGAACCGGCACGGCCCGGCTTTGAGGTTGGATTCCAACATAGTTGATGAAAAGATTGGCTCTATGTATTCTTCATATTAGATTGACTACCATTCCGCCGCGAGATCACTTTCGGTCAAGGCTACCTCTCCTTTTGTCGGGCCATGTAATGTCCCGTCTCTCATCAATCGGCAAAGTCTAACACTGGGGCTTGTGACCCAGTCTCTAGGCAGGAAGTAGTGCTTAGTGATGTCACCTGTGTTTGTCCGTAGGGACGCAGTGCGAACGTCCAGGTCTTTAAAGACAAGAAGCTTATTGGGCAGAATCCCGATGACATGCCCTACCAGCGCTTCAAACCCTTCCGGGAAATTGATCGGCACAAGAACCCCAGTCCCGGGAGGACTCGATTCGCTCGAAAAGGCCATCTACTGCTTTCGGCGATAGTAAATGAAATTTGTACTTGGGGCTGTTGAGATGCAAGTACGTTGTCCGCAATAGAAGATAGCGGGAGTAATAATTGACAGCCGCGAGACCTGCAGACAGTGAGGTGGTAGTCTGATCTCCATTTGTCGCCTGGAGGCTGAAGACGCGCCGACGATCTGTAGTCGCGATCAAACAGCCATCTTCACGAAACTTGAGCTCGAGTGCTCACTCTTCGGACGGGTTAGGGATAGTCAACTGTAGCAGCCCATCTTTAATCCTCCAGATGTACGTGTTTTTCATGCAGTAGCGCGCAAGCCGCGTACCAATCTGATCAAATGCCGCAGTCGAAGGGTATTCGCCCGTGCTAAAGGTCTAGTGTCTGCGAAACAGGTTGGTGTTCCAAAGCGTAATGATGCGATCCGGAAGGTCACAGCACACAGAGAAGTAACGCGGCGGTGTAGCGGCAAGGATTGCTTGCCACGTGCCCGCTGACACTCGAGCCAAACAGTCATCCCAATCCACGTTGTGTATCCCACTCACTAATAGGGTTATGGATGGAATCCTGCTGAACTTCTGATGTATGAAAGAGGCCGATGGGCTGAGTGGCGGGATGGTTTTGTATATAGAAGCCGGGTCCTGAGATAGCTGGCTGCCGAACCTTGCGTTATTCATATCGACTGCCCATATGTAGCATAGGCGGCCGCTCAACCTCGATTTTCTTTCTCTGTCGGGCATCCTCCGCAAGCCTGCGGAAACACCTGAGAAGATCTGCAAGATGTCCGCTCATGGCCATGCATTGCAGCCAGACCAGAAAATTTGGCCGGTGCAAGAATAGCAGAAGAGCATCAAGCATCCTATCCGATGTAGCCGAGCTCTGTTCAAGATGAAGTGTCCAAGATGTAGCGACGTAAGGGAGAAAGACCAGTAGCTTCGGCGAGTGAACTTTACCGCGGACATAATAGAACCAGTCGGCCCATTTAGAACAGCTCTTCAAGACAACATCGTCTGATCAAAAACAGTGTTGTATAGATCTAGGCGTTTTCTAGCGGCGGAGGCAGGAGACAACCATGTGCAAGAGTAATCTGTGACAGCATTTGTTTAGAAACTGCTTCAAGGTTGAACAACGAGAACAGCAATGTGACTAGATACATTAAGCGCCGATTATTGCCGCAGAATGGCAGAGCCAAGACACATCAACCCAAACCCACATGTTGATGACCATTTCTCTGTGTCGCTCTAAACGGAATCGGAAGGTTTCCTACCCCAGACGATTCGCTGTAGGAAGTAGGGTTTGTTTTCCGGACATTGAAGCTCATTGCGAACTTGTGATGACAGGACTAATGTCTCCTCCCAGCTCCAACCTACAGAATGAGCAACATAATTAATAGTTCCTTGAAGGTCTTCTTCCATGGCAAGCTTTGAGTACTGTCCAATCAGCCTCTTCTCGGATTCTTGTGGCCAAGTACCGATCGGATTCTACTGTTTCCATCAGTCACATCCAATAACCTTGAGTCGCCGGGCTCTGGGCTCACCTCCAGAGTTTCGTCTTGAATGTCAACAAATCCGGCCTCCTTCATAGCTTTGGCTTGCAAACCATCTTCCACTACCGTGAAAGATCGCTGGCTTCTCCTTCCTGCCTCCACGAACAGGTTTCCCCATTGGTGAATGGCTGAAGCCGATGACACCTCCGAATCACAGCCCTTTAGCCGGATAAGAGGCGAAGCCTCGTGGCTTTCGAGGTAGCCGCCCGGTTTGAGGCATGCGAATGCCTGCTTGTAAAGCGCGCACCAGTCATCTATGCTTCCGAATAACCAACTCATGTGTATGTACTCCACGGAGACCGGCGAAAATGACCAGAACTCTAGGCAGTCTTCAAAAAGGCTAGAAGGCCAAGGAGAGGTCAGTGGATTTCTAGTACAAGCCACAAATACACTCACAATTCGGTGTTTGCCACCATCAATTCGGTTTGAATGGGGGAGACGTCAGTCCCAATGACTTTCGCTTCGGGATGCTGTTCGGCAAAATCACTACTGCGAAGTAAGCGGCTGTTGATCTTCGGCGGAGAGCAACTATTGCAACCTAGCCCAATCACCTGGGATGAAACGATTAGTCCCTATTAAATTGATTTATCTTCCAAGACCCATACCTGTTCCTGTGCCGATATCTAACACCGTCTGGATCGCATTCATACAAGATGAGTGTCAATTCACGGCTGAGAATGAGATTACACACATGAAGATCTTGCTGTAGGGGCGCAAGGTTGAGCCTCTCCCCAAGTAGCAGGAATTTAACATGATGCCTAGGAAGGAAGTAAGCTCGTTTCTACTAGGTTGAAGAGCTTACTATAGCTTACCATAGATGTAGAGCTTCACTTTGCTTTTCATCATTCGGGGCCCTATGACTTCAGTTAGATATACAGGGTGGGAAAGATTGAGGCTTCTTCACTGACCAGTATTGGGCATTGTTGTTCTCATTGCTATGATACCGTCGTCCTCGAATAACTCTATATCTCCGAACAGATGAAGTTAGTGATGCCATTGATGATCTATCGTCGCCGAGAGCGGAGTCGCCTCCGTCAGAGGAAGCGGTGTGCACCTAGATATGCGTCAGTTCAAGAGCTGCACAGGGATGATGAAAGTTTCATGAGTGAATAAAAACATAGCAGTGCTACCTCCATCTCGTATTACGTGTCGGGCCAGACAACTCAGCCGTTGTAAACACGGCGTGATATCTGTTGCTTGAAGAGTGAGATGGTTGTTTGCTCCGTCAAGGTTCGCAGGTCAATTTAACGATATAAACAAGACCACTATTTGCTAGGGACAGGAACTAGTCAGCCCGAGAGTATCTTGGTTACGGGCATCATCCGTCAGGTAAGACAAAATAGTGGGCATCATTCCCAGCCCAAGCAGCATTGCTGTATCTGCAGCCGTTTCACGAGCTTATCGGATGCGACGATCCATTGGCCCTGGCTACGCCACCATGCAAACAGCACAGTGTTGTGTTTGATTCAAACAGCACAGTGTTGTGTTTGATCCATACCGTAGAGTGTACTAATGAGTGAAATTGCTTTTGTTCAGCCCAGGAGGGGGCGCAGCGCTCAGTCACCAACTGTTGTAAGATCCTTGGCAAGATCTATCGCAGAAGTGCAGCTCCATGCTGTCCGGTCTACGGTGATACCGTTCAGAGATGGTGAAAGACAGAGTACATTGGGTCGAACGTGAACAGGGTTTGAGATCCGTCGGTTCTGGTCTGTCGCTTGATCCCACAAGCTCTTCCGCTCAGCTCTTTGTCGGCAGCTCAGCGAGGCGCTAATAGGCACAGACCACCCCCATCAATATCAACCCACGCACCACCAACAAAGGAAGAAACCCTTCTCTGTCACAGCTGCGACCAGGTAGGGAGGGACATTAGCTAGGGACAAGCCTTGCGACATACGAGGTCAGCTGGCTGTCTTCGGTCTTTCGGTCTTCGCGCATCAGAGCCCGACGAAATCAGGCATAGCATCATGACGACCTTACCCCCGGCGTTGAATAAGACAGAATTGTTTAGCACGGGAAATTGGCCGGCATAGGGAGCCACCGAATTGCGATAATTCACACACTGAGGTCTAAAAGTCACATCGTAGACCTCGCCCGAGACACGTTCCTGGGCTTCCCTCTGTAATACAAGATCATTGACTCTCTCCCGGTCTTAGGTTCCTCGCCTTTTCTGGCAGCATCTCGGTACAGCCAGAACTCTCTTTCCTATGAACTCCTTCGGATCCACTACAAAGGGTCGCCACTCGCTTGCATACACTCCCTCTGGATTCGTTTCCTCACTGGGAATACAGTGATCGAATGTTACACCGTAGTAATCGATGCAACTAAATCCCAGTCAGTATGGTTTAAGAAGCGGCGGTGGTCATTCCGTACCGTAGCGGCCTTTCCTGGACCCATCCCAGATACTCATCTCGTATAACCAAGTCTTCAGCCTCTGGCTGATTCCCATAGATAACCTGAAAAGCTAATTTGGCAAGTTTCGGGCCTGCTAGCTGAGGGAATACCAAGTTCTGAGGGTCGGTCGGCCATGATACCAACGGGAACAATCTCTCAATTGACAGTGTCGGGCCCTCAATATGAATTTTTAGTGCCTTCTTAAAAGGAGGAGGGTGCAAAGGGTGAGTCGGCTTCACTATGCATTCTGGGATATAGAGATCCAGCGCCATAATAGCCTAGCGATGAGGAGAAAGATCCCTCCAACTTCTAAGCTCCAGAATACTCATATGAAAAGACCTCAGGACGAAGAGCGGGTTAAAAAGCGGTGTACTTGATCAACTCTCAAGTGCGACATGTGACTATCTGACTAATTTCCGACACATGCTTCTCTGGCATTCAACTTTGCGATGGTCCCTAATGTACTTGTATTTACTCCGCTGGAGCCGGAGGATCCGATGAAGGCAGGGTATTGCAAGCTTCCACAACTGTAAAAGAGCGTTGGACAATCAAGATAAGTTGGGAGACGTTTTCCCGGGTTCAGACAGTCCGTTTTATCAGTGCTTGTCCCTTGAGTGTGCCCACAACTGAAGTGAGTGGTGGTAATTGTGCACATCTAGATTATGTCAGCGTGAGCATGGGTGCAGAACGTTGAATCAACCATAGAATGGGGGTCAGGATGTCCTCTTTGCTCTGATGGTGTGTAGTCTTGCATCTTGACTGGCCAGGCCTGCCTTGTTCTTTGCACGAGTACATGCTTCTGCTCGGGTCTTACCGCACGCACTGTGCAGTCAATACTTCGTATGGCCCACCAGGGCATCAAAAGTGGGCGCTTGGATGGACCAGGTTTCGCCACGTCGATGTCAACTTGCTAATGGGCCATTTTATGTGTGGTGTGTTGTGCACAAAGACGATTACACGATCGCCAATCACCGTTTGGCTTCTTGCACTGTCCATACAAGCTGCAGCCCCCCCTCAAAAATTCAAGACGTCGCATTTCAATTGGAGAAAGTCCTGGGGGATGGGGGCTGCAGTGATGGTAGTTACGTACCTCGGAATGGCTTGCCTGAGTCTAAAGAGTACGGCCGACTAGCTGCCGTTTCTAGATACTGGCGGGCGAGCAGAGCGATGAACCAGAACCACTCTGTTTTGTGAGTTGGTTTTCACAAACTGACCACAGAGAAGGTCTATAGTGTGTTTGAAGTCCATGATTGACTGCATTTCCCTCGTGTATGCATGGGTCAACTCTTCAACTGAGATTGGTGACCTCGCGTGTATTGCCCAGGATAGGAAAATCTTGGAGAGGTCCGTGTCCTCTGGCGAATCTATAGCAACGATGGCATCTAGCATGCGATCATAGAGCTCTTCCATTCCGTCGGTATCAATGAGAGCACTTGGGCGACTTGTTCTTGGCGTTGGCAGACAACTAAGCGTCTCAGTACTAGAGATGCCCACAGAAAGCTACCATTGGAACGAGCCACGACCTCCTTGGTAACTTCTATCTTGAAGTTTTCAGCCCACGAGAGGTGCTGGAGATCTTCTGCTACCACCAGACAAATGTCCTCTGTAGTGTTTGGTAAAGGCATGTCGATTAAAAAGATTGACCTTTTCGCTAGTTGGAAAGATTGACTGATTGCGCTGAGGGGACGACTGAATGCGAGAACTCGAATCGGCATCTCAAATTTGTCGATTGCCCTGATCAGTTCAATCACGGCCTTGCTTAGGTTGCCTTCGTCGAGCCCGTCATATAATCCAAAAGACCGGTTCTTTCGACTAGATGGTAGCTAATATAATTAGAAAGATGATTCTCCATACTGTAATACCATCGTCTTCTTGAATAGCCATGCCGGATCGCACAAGAGCCGCCACCTGCTGCCGGAAGCCTGGTATACACATGGCCATCTGCAAGGGTATGGATCGAAGCATGCTCGCTGAAGACCTTCCTTGCATGTTTCCGTGCTTGAAAAAGTAAAACGCACACACGCTGCTGGCGAGAAGGTGATCGACGACATAGGCCGCCACTGTGGATTTGCCACTTCCCGGAGGAGCATGAGCCCAAAGAGGATGGTCTCCAGAAGTCGTCCAGCTCTTCAAGTTCAAGTGATCGGTTGCAAGTATGCTCTCACAGGTTCCATCTTTCCGTAGAGCCCGACTGGCTATAAGATCATCTCGCGGAGGCCCTGCTATGCCCAACAGTTCTTTGACTAGTCGTAGTTCATCTTCAGCAACTTTGTCTTGTGCTTCTGGAGAGGTTATTGAAGCCATGGCACTTCGAAGAGCAACTGATGCGCAGTTTGGATCTTCTGCACCGGTAAATTTGGAGACGGTATGATGGCTGGCGTTGGGAGGTTGGCGAGTCTCGTTGGAATAGCCCATGACCGACGAACTCTTTTCAATGATCATGAACTGCACTGGTCCAACAGAAGTGGCTATAGTCTCACAAAACGAGAGAATCTGCAGCCTGGACGCGTGGTGGCGAAAAGACTCATTCAACTCGTCGATGGTAGGACTTCCACGAGTAAGTTCTGTGACAAAGCCTTTCGGAGAATAACCAAACACCGAGCCGATGAGGATTCTGTTGAGTGTCTTTGCCAGGTGTGTTCCTCTGTGTGATGTGGCGAGAAAGAGCGAAGCCTTGACGTGGGATGTGATGTCATGAAACTCGTCGTTCAAGAGACCCTGGACGAATGCCGTTTTGAATACTAGACCTCCCATAGAGTCTGCTACTACAATTATCGGCACCTGACCGAAACTTTCGGGGCCATTATCCTCGTACTCCATCCGAAACAAGAGATCAGTTATGAAATCGCCGATAGAAAAGGAAGCCTGTTGTAACCAAAGTTGACTGTACGAGCGCTGGGAAGCTCGGCCGCGAGCCATAATTGTGGCCAGAGGTTATCAAGGTCCCGGTCACAACACCAAGTCGTTAAGCTCATTCCACCGAGGCCATGGATAGAGAGTATGTCAACCGATCGATTTTCTGGTCTATGCAAGACCCAATGGCCAAGGGGGCCTTTTCTTCTGTCCTGTGATCTCTTCCTCTGCTGACTGCCTGACGGTTGCGACGAGAGTAGTTGGCGGTCGAGGCGCGACGCGTCCGATGGCCTCGATTGTATATGCAGCCTTAGTTCGGGTAGAAAACCAAGTTTGGGATCGTTCGGAGATCCGTCGGGGAGGCTTTGGGCTCGCGCATGCTGCTCTTCCGCATCCTCGCGGGTCGAGCCGCTCCTGGATTTGAGATGCTTCCACTGTAATCACGAGTCAGCTGACCTCATTACAATGACGACTTCCCCATTATCATCAGAAGTCTTCGAGAGATGTTCGGATTACCATTACGCCGCTACGATTCGCATCGTTTGCTGTGATAGATAGGAGGTCGAATATCAATCACCTTTGTTTATCATACCACGAATCCTTGAACCGAGTCGCTGAGAGAGCCAGCAGACGGCGTGATATTTATCATTAGATTATCCTGTAAACTCGGAGTGACTGACCATGCGCGCGCTTCGCAAAACATGCAGGGATCTAAGCGCCGCACTCTGTACCCTACACAATGGCAGAAAACCCCGCACCAACAAGCAGGATAATTCAACAACCTCTGATCATGACGTTGATTTGTCTTCTCTTGTTCGAGTGTCTCCTACCGTACTGCCCGGTTTGCAAGAATAATTAGATCTTAACCTATGGCTGCCGAAACTCAGACTGCTGATCATGATTTGGTAGATGGCGCTATTTTAGGAGGTAAGGACAGCAATGACTGCCCATATTGGTGAAAGAGACAAAGTTGACTCTAACGTCCTCTTCTTTGAACAGTCCTCCCAGAAGGAGAGAAGGTGCTTAGTGTGGAGCGTTGTGGGACTTCAACCTGGGCTCTGACGGCTCGCATGATAGTTCGGTCTCCTGATGGCTCGGAGAGAAGCTACTTCTTAAAGGTAAGAATTTCACTACGGTATCAATTGGGTTATCATTTGGAACTTTCTTCTCACGCACCAGATCTTATCTTCTTCCGATGCTCCTCTTCGAGTTCGCGGTGAATATCTGGCCATGAGGGAGATCTATCAGACACTTCCGACCTTCGCACCCAGACCAGTAGGATATGGCCTCTGTAGTGACGAGGAAGCGTCCTTCTTCATCTGCGACTATGTGCCTCTCGAAAACAAACTCCCTGACCCAGTTCGACTAGGCCAGCAGCTGGCCGAGTTACACAAGAAAAGCCAGTCACCGACCGGCATGTTCGGTTTCTACTGCACAACGTTTGACGGAAGGCTCCCGCTCAACACGACTTGGGAAAGCAGCTGGACAGTATTCTTTCAGAAATTGATGCTCGGCGTATATCAGCTTGATGTCGAGACGAACGGTCATTGGAAGGAGCTAGATGAGGCAATGCAAGTTACCATCGACGAACTCATCCCTCGTCTCCTTGACGTATTGACGTCAGAGGACCGGTCGATAAAGCCTTGTTTGATCCATGGTGACTTATGGGAAGGGAACATCGGCACGAATGCCAATACAGGCGAGATTTCGATCTTCGACGCTTGCTCTTATTATGCTCATCATGAGAAGGAAGTGGGGATCTGGAGGTGTGAGCATCATGAGATGACCAACCCAGAGTATCGGAAGGAGTACTTCAAAAACATGAGGCGCAGTGAGCCAGTCGAGGAGTATGAGGATCGCAACCGACTGTATGCTGTAGAGACGCGGCTCATCAACAGCGCCCATTTCCCGGGCGAACCAACAAGGCAGCTTGCGCTGAATGATCTGCGTTTTCTGATCAGCATGTATCTGCCAGAGAGTCTTCCTGTGGATTGAAATGCGATGTATAATCCTTTTATCATAGCTTATCATATTGAGGGGTGTATTGGATATTTTCTCTCTTCGTTCCTCTTTTCTTGAAATATACTAGCGCTATATATGTGAACTGACCGAGAATATAACTGCTGGTCAACACATTTGACTTGTGCTAGCTGAAGTGTTCAAAGAAGACGAAATGACTGACAAGTCCACGTAGGCATTGGGACATGGTGACTTTGGTTACCGCCAAGCCAAGCCATGCTTTTGCAGCAGCATTAGTAACGGCACCATCGAGCCTAGAACGAGTCCCAGAAGCAGAAAACATCAGCCAACCCCGAGGGCTCTCAGCAACAAATGCAATATATGCGTCCAAGTAATGCACTTGCCCAGCCTGCTGACTCTACTTGGCTACCTAGATGAACCATCATAGGCTGTATCGGCAATCAATCATAGCAATGGAGCACTTCTCGTGTATCTAAACAGCGACCAAAGTATCTTTATTTGCTCAAGGACCAGGACCTCCATCAATTCCTGCCCTCGTATCGTCCTGTCCGCTTCACAGTATTGCCTCAAGGTACTGACGTCTCTTCTCAACGCTCATGTTTCCAAGCCCTACAACTCCCTTCTGTGTACTGCTGTAGTAAGTTCCGTACCGGAGCAAGTATCCTGCCTTTCTTCCAATGTCAATGCTCTTTATCTGCATTTGAGATAACGGTCCAGCGTGTTGGACGAACACCTTCCAGAACTCATCCCTCAGTACGTTCGCATTGTCGAGGTAGACCCATCCATTGGGACCCATGCTCCCAATGACCTTGTCCCGGGCGTACAGGGTAAGACCAAAGGGCTGGATGCCTGCATCAGTCCAGTCGATCACCCCTGTGATAGTACCGCTGGCGCCATCAACAAGAATATTTAACTCATTGAGGTCGCTATGAGTGAGGACTAATGGTAAATCTCCAGAAATGAGCATCGGCAAGTGCTCTTTCACTTCATCGAAGGCTAGATGGAGGCGAGCGGTGAGAATACCGGAGGAAGAGACGTTGGCGAGCCTACTAGAAAACTCTGTAGCTATGGCCGAGCGAGCATACTGGTCAGGAGTAATTGAGTTACGCCACGCCTGTGCAAAGAAACTTATTGCATAAAGTTAGCTGATCTGAAGTGAAGTTAATAGAGTCTAAGCTTACCTTGCTAGGCTATATATGACGGTCAACTGGGTTTGCAGTCCCTCCGCGAGAGAGGTGCGCACCATGGCGTAATTGTCCCCTGGGAGTCTGTTCATCTCGTAGATTGCGAGCTGTCGTTGCGGGCCATCGCCAATTCGACCCAGGGCAGTACTAACGGGCACAATGTCTCCATGAACCTGCTTTGCAAGCTCTAGCATTCTCGCGTCTAGCAGGGCATCTGTACTTCGAAACTGAACGATCTTATCGTGGTTGCGTCCCGCCACCACGGTGTAGCTAGTTGCACCTTGCACTGAAACAGGTTTGACCTGCCCTCCCAACATCGTGCGGGCCAGATCGTCACATTCAGCTCTGGTAGCGGATGTCTGCGAAAAGAAAAAGCTGATCTCGTCGTCAAGGTCGCCGCAGAGTTGAGCCATACCGTACAAATTGGGATGGGTTACGGACCTCTATTCTGATTCCGTCTGATGCCGAATGGAAAAGTTAAATGAATCTTGAATTTCCTCATAACTTTTAGTGCATTCAGAGAGGAATCCGACATTAGATGTTGCGTGTGTGTAGATCTGGCTTAAGTGTGGGGAGCTTAGCTAATCTACCGGTTGTCTCTTGTCTTCTCCCTCTAGAAAATCTCTACCGGAGACTTCTTTAAGTCGATCTTTAGTGTGCTAATCTAGATTAAGTTTAATTCTATTCTAAACCTTAGATCTCTTAAATAAGTCTTTCCTGCTTCTGTTGCGACATGAGGCGTCTTTCGGAATGAGGGCGTCGAGCACTTGAATGGAGGTATTCTTGGCACCCCCGACCCCTACTGCTCCTTTGAGTCCACGCGCCTCTGGCGATTCTTTGCATTCCTGGCGTGAGACGTAAGTATTGCTTAGATTACTATTGGGAATAGATAACCAAACATGCCTCTCCATATTACTGTACAGTACTGTACGGTGGAGTCTAGGTTCAGCGTCTGCTTTTTGGTGTGAACGCTTTTCTAGAACAAGTCACGACAGACAGTACGGAGCCATTTAATCACCAGCCCTTATGTTACTACATGCTTGCATAACAGCAGGTGAGCGTGACCTCTAAGATAGCATGTATTAGAGAAAAGATGCTAAAGCTGTCACAGTTTCTCGATAGTTTCCTATCCCGACATGTCTTCTTTCAAAGAACATGAACCGCCCTTTCTAACATAGAGATATAAGCGGTTCAAGTTGCCCAACAGGTCGCCATCTTCCGTTGAGACCGGGAAGCTAAGCTTGTCATATTCCTCCCACATCACATTCGTCCGAGGAGATTCGGCATCTGCCCACGGTTTTCTATATCCAAAGTAGGTTAGAGAGACGACGAAGAGCGAGTAGATAGAATCAGATTCTTACGCGGAGTCATTGAACACCTCAAAACCGTCAGTTATAATCAAGATGGGTCGTGCAATATCGGCGATAATCTGTTTGAGAGGCGCTTTAACGAAGACTGAAAACACCACAGAATTATCATCAACTTCGGCAAACCCTCCAGCCCCATGCTGCCCCACAACCGAAAAGCCGTTTATCTCCAGGATCGTCTTTGCTTGTTCTGTATAGTCGGGATCTTGAGCCAGTAGATCGACAGCATTTCCAGTTTTATCGTGGCAGATTTTCATCATTGTCAAGGCGATTGCGTGCTGAAGCATGCTGGGCTGAACAAAGCTCGCTTCGACATCATGCCCATGCAAACTTTCGCTTCTCATCACCCACTCTGGAGGCTTGCGACACATATCTCCAAGTCCAAAACAGACGATCTTGGTCACCTTGTCCATATCGAGCCGTTTGTTGAGTTCCAAGCTCAGCAAGTGGCAGGTCGTACTCAGATTCCAAGCAGACTGACTTTTTTCAAAGGCCAGGCTTGCGTCGGCCAGAACGCCCCGAAAATTTCGAGCCGATGTATTGATCCAGTCTATGAGATAAGCGCAGTGATAGGTCTCTTTGGGCCGATCCGGCTGTGTTTTGACAAGGCGCCAATAGTCCTGGTATACTACGCGTGGCTCCCTGGTAGAAAACACATCAGTGAGGCCCATGTTTGCTAGGTAGCTTCTTACCATATTGGTGCCTGTTCACCAAACATGGGATTTTTAATCAATATCGTGTCTCCATCAATGGACCGAACTTTGAAGTGCTGGTGCGTTGCAGAATGCTCCAACTGCTGCTCAATGTCTCGGAGGTCTTCCTTCGTCCAGAGCTTGACCCCATGATTGTAAAGATTTGATGCAGCCTGGCTACTTATTCTCCAAGGCGAGAAACCATAGTCCAAAGAATGCTGCTCTTGATTTGACAGTGATACCATGTTGCGATGAACTGTTTGACAGGTAGGGTTGAAGTTTTGTTGTGGGAAGAACGACTCATTCATTTATTTGGAGGAGGTGGAGATGGTCAAGTTATGTTGCTCACCGCTGGAAAAGCTTAGCTCCATCTCCGAGCACCAAGGCGACACACAACCGAATGCTGGCTGTATGACGACGTTTACATAGCAGACCAGTAACTATTTCGCATCTATTGTTCCCTCAACCAGACAACAAGGGAACATTTATCTATCTATATATTTCGATGGTATGTAACAAAATGTGTGGTTATTCTGACACCTTATGGGTATATAGCTACCCAGCAGTAACGTAGCTTTCCTGTCAGCAGCAAAAGAGGAATTCCCTGGTGCCATAGTACCAGGTAGCGTGTATGCCTTACGCCCGTCTAGCAATGCCGCCTCCTCTGGCAGGTTACACTCCCTGGAGAAGAACAGGCTTAACCGGCCCTCCAAAAGGTTTTGATGGCAAATGCGTCGCATTGGCTCCTCGTCGTGCATGCTTCTGCCTTCGAGAAGAAATCGGAGATAGACTCCTCACGTTTATTGTCGACAGAGGACATGATGGGAGAGTGGGAGAACGGTGAAACAGAAATCCTCATCGGAGAGTCGCTCCCTAGGGTGATCGGAGGAGGGTTGAAATGAGCAGCAGACCGCCGATACGGTTTTGCTAGGAACGGGAAGGCACGTGCGCTTGGCTGCGGCACTACTAATGTGCTGTAGGGATCAAATCTGGGCAACTGTACCTACTCTATATTCCATCCTGCAATAGACAGTCCTAGAGATGGCAACCATGGACGATAAGAGAGAGCCCAGCTGCCCAAGATACGAACTCGAATCATACGTGACCAGCATTCACGATGACAACGCCAAGTTCACGGTTCGCAGAAACGGCAAAGTATTTCACATTCGCGTGTTGCCGTCGCAGTTTGTCAACTCGCCCGCCACGATGGGCAAGTACTTATCGTAGCTAGAGGTTCTTCGGTCGGGCGAGGAGGTAATTGGCGACATCTACGACACCGACGTCTTTGAGTGGGTTCTCCAGCCATTTGAACGGCTGTTCGCCGAACTCGCGCCAAGCCCTGCGCTGCCAGATAACCATGCAGGCATCAAAGTCACTCTGCAAGAGTATCTCTTCCCCAAGTTCTTCATCTTCGTACTGGACGTTGTGAAAGAAAAGTTGCAACCACGCCAGATCGAAATGGAGAAATCGCCCTACTCTCCGTCCAATGTCTGGCTTGATGATGAGTTCCTTGACGACCTGAAGAAGTGGACAAGCCTATACAACCCGGCTGGGATTGTGTTAAGCTTTGAGAACCCCGAAGACGCCCTCTACAAGCCTCCGCGAAAGGTGCTCATTGATGGTGGGCAGACGGCATGTTTCTTCAAGCAATGTTACTCCACCGTTCAGACCACAAACGAGCTCCAGGCGTATAAGAAAATTGCCGCAGCCAACATAGACCCGCAGTTTCACATATGCCGCCTCTTTGGTGCCGTGATGGACGACGACGGTTTCATCGTGGGCCTGTTACTCACTTATATCGACCATGGCGGCCGTACTCTGTCTACAAATGTCGATCCCGACTACCCCCCAGCTTCTACGAGAAACCGATGGATAGGCCAGCTCGATGCCGCACTCGCAGAGCTACACAAGGCCGGAATCGTCTGGGGAGACGTCAAGGCGGAGAATGTGCTGGTTGACCGAGAGGACAACGTGTGGATTATTGATTTCGGAGGTGGCTACACCCAGGGCTGGGTCGACAAACAACTGGCGGGGACTGTGGACGGGGATCTGGCAGGCATGGCCAAGCTTAGAGAGTTTATCTTCCAAGATGGAGCGCAAGACCGCTGGTGGGCGCGTTAGAAACGACGGGCAGCAGGGTGTTTAGTGGTGACAGCCGGGGACACAAACTTTTAAGAAGTGATTTCTTTGGAAGATTAGAAGCGAAAACATGGCTTATAGTCCACCTCTCCATCTAGCAATGGCCCGAAAAATGTGCATGCGGTTGGCCCGATTCACATTTACCGACCAAGCTGTCGGTGTGGTGGACATACTGCCCACTTGAGGCGATCTATACATTCTATCTGACCTGTGGGACTGAGATATTCGTTCCCACGTTTCCCTGACCTGCCTTGGGGACAAGGAGCGCGCCGGCTTAGCCTCCTCCCTGCCGCCGACGCGCCGCGAGATCTACCCGGCGCCGCCCAGCCGCCACCACCGCCGTGGCGCGCCGGTCCTGTCCCCGTGGCGCGCCGACAGCTAGCGTGAGTGGTTGGTGGCGACGCGGCCGGAGTCGGCACGCCGCAGATCTCCCCGAACCGGCAACGTGGCGGTGCGCGCTGGTGACGGCCGCCGAGGACAGGTACAGCAGCCTCCTCGTTCACAACAGCTACCTGGCGGGGCCCGCGCCGCCGACGTCCGGGCCTTCGACGTCGGCTCGCACGTCTGGCCCCGGCAGAGCTTGGCGAGGCGCACTCCCTCCCCCCTCATAGCCTTCTGGCCCGGTCAGATCGAGTTCGCCAGGACAATGGCGGACGGCTGCGGCCTACCATCAGAATGACGGTGGGACAGAAAACCGCTTGTAGTGTCCCGCTGCCAATAGCTGTTTTTCCTGCTCTTTCGTCTAGAGGATCCGTGAGAGGATGCTGACGGCGATGAGACATTTCCTCTCTGACGACCACCGCTGCCGGAAACGTAGTCGCTCGCAGGCGAGAGCGACTTCGACGAGACAGAGCGAGCTCAACGTCCATCACGGAGGTGTCTGCGCGCGGGACGGCCTTGCCGGGCCATGGCTCTCGTGGCGATGGGAGCTCGACCGGTGACCGTGCTCGCCAGCGTCTTGGGATGTGTAATAGTCGCCAGCTTCGACGAAGCTCTGTTGACGGGAGGGTTGGGCGTCACGGACGTCCGCCGAAGTCGTATCATCCAACATCCGGTAAGGCCCTGTCTGCTGCCCGTGTTCAGGCCTGTGAATTGCCGGATCTGCTGCTCCTTCTGCGCGATGAGCATTTCTGCTGATTGCCGCTGACTACGGAACCATCAGACGGTGGTGGGCGAGACTTTGCCGCCTCGGAAGCGCTCTTCCTGTTTTCCTCTCAAGAATGATATCCAAGGCGTCCCCAATCTGCGTCAGGCGCGCGTCCTTCCCCCAATCAAGAATGTTTCGCACCTGTTTGCGAAAGTTCTTGAATTCTTCGGGGCGTGAGAGCACAAAGGTGTCAATCTGTTGGAGGTAATAGCTCAGATTGTCTTCTCTCCATGAGATGTACACTTTGGCAAGATTGTTGTCTACAGCTAAACAGTAGGACAGGTTGTCGACACGTTCCGTGCTCTGGTACTCTTGTCAATACAACTACAGACGGCATGTACAGAGGTTGAGCTCACTTCACACTCTTGAAGCGCCCAGTTGAGTTGACTGACAGCGTTGAGGCAGGCTGCTGAAGCGCCCGCACACTGGTTTGTGGCAACCCAGAGGTCACCTCGCGTACCTCCAGCGGCTTTGAATTCGATGGCGAAGAAGGGAAACCGGAGGCCCTGGGACGTAGCAGTCGGGTAATCCGGGTTCCTTGGATGGAGCATGGTTTGGGCTAGGAGTTGCGGTTCGGTAAAGGCCTCCATCGTCCTCTCTGAGTATCCATATAGCTTGTCTGGTTTGGGTTGCGTAACTCGGTATGGACTTGCGGGAGCAATAGGATTGAGATGCTGGGCCATGTGCGTGTTGGAGTTGCTCGTCAAGCCCGTGCCAGGCCCATATGTTGTGTCTGCTTCGGGGTTGGGAATTATCGTGCCATGAAGCAAGTCAGCTACCTGGTCTTCGGTACACCCTTCTGCAAGGGCATCCACTCGGTATATTGCCTGGTTCAGTTCATCGGACGAGAGCCCAGGGGAGTCCCGCTGAGCGCAAATTGGATCGATGTGACCGGCAGCGAGGTCCTGCAGCGGTGAAGCCGGGTGTCGGACATGAATGTGATTAAATCGTAGGTTGGTCTGACGGTATCGTGCATTGCGAGCGTTGGCTGTGCTGGAAGCCGACGATCGGTTGGAGTCGTCCCCTGAATCTGCTCGGGATGTACGCGATCTGGTGGAAGCCGGCGTCGGCAGCACTGGAAAGCCATCGGCATCCCGTGTGGAACCTATCTCCGGCGCCGATCTCGTGAGCTGCCTCGAGACGGGGTCGTGGTCTGAATGGCGAAGATGGCCATCCGACCGGCAGTGTTTCTCGCAGTCTGATCCAACAGACTCGAGCCACTCGGACACAAAGGTGTGGATAGACCCGGGATGCGGGTGGACTGGGTCGACGAAGTCCTTAAGGAACGAGGCGTATGACCGCTTGAGAGGCCGAGGCCTTGGCAGTTGTAGAGTCATCTGTATGACCTCCTCTGTTAATGGTTGGCTTGCGTCAGGGAATGCCTGCATACCTTGTCTGTCTGTTCTGCTTTCTAGGCTCCAGGCTGTTGTGCGTCCGTTCGTGTCAATCGGGCGCTCTTCACTGGCGAACAGATCACTCTCGGGTGTCACGTCAGGTTGCGGTGCGAAGAGGAACCTGAATTGTTGGTAGATCGAAGGGGCTGATTGCAATCTCACGGTGGCAATCCTTAGATACCTAGGTAAGGTACCTTAGGTATGTTGCCAGGGTCAGGTCGCAGAAATCGCCTGCAGATCGCGCAGAGTTGCCCACAGGTGCCAAACACAGCACCACAGCAAGCTCCGGCAGTGAGGGGCCCGGCGGCTCGAGCTCTTTGGCGCGCGCAGAGAACAGCGGGTGGAGACGCTATGACGCCCCGTTCATCGGCGCGCCGTCGTCCTGCTGATTTTAGTACAGTGGTCCGTTGGTGCTTAGCGTACCCGCAACGGCCCACTGCATTCAACGGTTACAGCTGGACGGGCAGCTTCTCAGCTTCATTCCATCTTGCAAAAATCTGTCTCGGTGAAGCTTCGACTTCGCTTATCGGATTCCGTTTAAACCCTCGAGTGGGTGCATCTACAGCACAACTGCACATTAAACAGTGGACTAGTTCTTTACCTCGTCGAATTGCCATCTATTTTCCGCTGGAAGCAGCCATCAGAACCCTATAAGGCATCGCGTTTTCATCACGCGTCCCTTAGGTTGCATTTCGGGCTGTGGGGCGGTGTCACTATAAACCATATTGTGGCGGGGACTTCGCCGTGAGTGGCGCCTGTGGCCCGGAGCCGCGATCTCGGTGGCCTGGTGGGTCCCGGGGATATCAAAGTTGGTGGATTTTCTAGCCTCAAGCCTAATTTCACCTCAAGACCCGCCCAGCCTGCCTCGGGGGGCTAGGCAGTCTTGAAAATATAAGGGCAAAATTGGTGGTTGTATTGATGATGCTTGTGTTGCTGCATGGGTCTAGCCCGAAAATTAGGTGAGAAGCGTGCCCATAAAAGCCGTCTGTCGGCTCAGGAGGGTTTGCTTTTGGTCCCCTTACAAGACACAAGGGTGATCCATATGAGAAGACAAAAATTGGGCGTTCCAACAAAAGACTGAACGTGTTACACTTGTCTGACAAATCAAGCCACCCAAAGTGGATGGTCTTCTGGCAGTAGGTTGGAGTTACATCAACTAGAAGATGTCGTTAATACGACCTAGTGAACGAGTTGTTCTCTCATCCCATCGTAGCCACAAAGTCCTAACAGGTCCGTCCTCCTCTCATTCCCCTACCCAACAAGCAGGACAACCAGCAGAGTATAGGGCAAACTCAGACACTCCCACAATCGAGGCTGTAGTCTAATTATTTTCTCCCATCATGGCCCCGCAGCCTCCTTGCCGAGGGGAACACCGTGCCGTGCCCCATGCTCGCGCTCAGATCCGGCATCGTCCGGTTCTCGCTGTCCGCCAGCGCCACGCTGTTGGTCGCCATGGTGCTCCGCGGCCCGCGCTTCTTAAGGGGAACCTTGCTTGCCGCCGAAGCGCTGACGTCGCTAAGCCGCTTGAGCGAGAGGGAGGGCGCAAGCATGCTGCTGCAAGCGCCGCCTTCCTCCGGGGACACGATGTTTTTCGTGCTAGCGGTATTGCTCTCTGTCGTGTCAGTGCGTATGGTGTTGATATCCAGCTGGCGGAGGGCTGTGGCACTACCAGCCGTGCCTGGCATGACACTACTGCTCTCCGTCTGCTGCCTCGAGGCACCGCACCTATCCACGAACAAAAGCGTCTTGCTAGGACTTCTAGGCCTCGCATGGAATGAAGGCTCATCTTTCGCGTGCTGTGAGCGCATGCGATCCACGAATAAAGTGCTGTTGCTCGTTTTTGGCACCACGGTGGGATAGCTGTATTCTCGGCGCCTTGGCGTCTGTCCTGTGGGAACATACTCTCCCAGCTGACCGTGCTCGACGCGCTGTCTCAGCCCTGCCAGCTGTCCGCAAATATGCACCTCCTTGTCAAGCTGCGGCAAGTTCTCGCGCAACGTATCCGTCTGTTCCGCAACATCGTTACCAATGACTTTGACGCGGTCAACTGATGCGCTAAAGGCACTGCCAACATTGGCAAACGATTCTTGAGCGTTCGAGGCGAGCGCAGAAAAGGTCCGCTCCCGGGTATCATGTGCGGTGTTGTTCTGCTCCTGGATGCTGTCGATAATGGTGTCAAGGGCGCCCATCTCCGTGTGCAGGTGCTGGACCTGCTCGTTCACTATTCGAGTAGTCTCGTCGTGGACGGAAGTAGTCACGGCTTTGAGGTTTTCCGTGTGCTTGCTTGCGGTCTAGTTTGCGTTAGTCGAGTTCGCACTCTCTTTTCATGAGCCATGGACTACTTACCACACAATCGCTCTGTATCCGTGTCTTCATCATGTCGCGGGATTCGATCAATCTGTCGCTGAAGCTGATTGATCGTCCCGCAAGCTGCTCGCTACCATCTGCAAACGAGTCTCCAGCAGCAAAGTGGCTTTGTCCTGCAGATCTGAGCTGTGCAGAGATGTCAGCGATCGCTCCAATGCGCAGCGCTTGCTGCTGCATGTTAGCCTCGATGAGGCTCTGGATGCGGAGCATCAAATCCTTATTCTCCTCCTCTCTAACAGACTTCTCTTTGTCCACGAGATCCGATAGCGTGTCAACTGATTGCGTTTGACTCCGTTGCAGCTGTTGGTTCGCCTCAGCCATCTCATCCTGCAGCCGCTGCATCTCTTCGCGCAGCTCCCTGACCTCCTTCGATATGTCTTCAAAGGCCGCCGTGAGGTCCATGCCAAGGAGGGAGTAAGATGAGTTCAGCTGCGAGTGGAAGGTCTCGACTTCAGCCATGATACCCTCTGATATACGTGTCGCAGCTCCACCCAGGTCGTTGAGTCCTGCCCCGATCTTCTCCTTGAGCTCTTCCCTAAGCGTCTTGACCTCGTCCAGCACCTCACTCAGCTCGTTCTTGCTCTGCGTCGTCTGTGCCGCAACTTCTCTGTGCAATCGTTCGAAGGCAGTACCATTCTTCTCGAGGTCTGTTCTCGCCATATCGAGACCGTCTAGCTCGTCCTTGACAAATATATCCATGCGCGTTGAAAGCGCGTTCACAAGCCCTTGGTGCTCCGTTTGGAACCTGGCGAGCCGACCCTCGACAAGCGTTGTCGTGTCCACTACATCTAGCTGCAATCCGTGATACTGCTCCCGGTTCTGGGCTTGCAGCTCCGATTGTCGTCGCAATTTCAGGTGCAGGGCTGTGTTGTCCATGGTACACTGGCCAAGTGTTGTTGTCAGCTCATGGTTGAGGCTCGTGAGCTGCTGCTCAGTGCGCTCGTGCTGTTGGCGGATGGAAGTTTCGTCCTCGAGCATGCGCCTTGTGCGTGCTAGTGCCGCACTCGTCTCTTCCAGCAAGAACTTTGTACTATCAAGAGCTCCCTTGGTGGTTTCGCTGTCCTTTTTCAACATGTCGAAATTACTTGCGAGTTCAAGTAGGTCCTGTCCTTTTCGGGCGAGCTTGGACTCGAGTGTTTGGATCTTCTCGCACTGCTCCTTGACTAGAATCCTATCCGACTCGGATTCATTCATAAGCTTCTCATATGCTTCATGTGTAAGATACACGCCATTGCGCTGTCGCGTAGCGGTGAGCTCTGACTTGAGTCGCTCAATTTCGACGGTGAATTCTTTGAGCAGCATCTTCTTCGGAATCAATCTGATCTGCGGCTTGTTTTTTATGTTCTTCGCGCGAAAAGCATAATCTAGAGACGAAATGGTTTCGTCGAGATTCGATGTCGCAGCAGACACTGTCGTGATGATGCATGTCTTCGTCCGACCACCCAAAGAATCTTGCAAAAGCCGGGTGAGTTTCGACTCGCGATACGGGATGTGTTCTGATCGATCGACAAGCGCATTGATGACGCGACCCAATGTGAGGAGACTCCTATTGATAAGCCCAGCTTCTGCCGCTCGCTTTCTCTCCGCGCCAGATCGTCTAATATTCTCCGATCCAGCGAGATCAACGAGGTTCAACTTTCCAGAGGTTACAACCTCTTCGCCGGAGGCTGACAGCCGTTTAGCGTATGCCGTGATGGTGAAGATTGTATGACTGCGAGAGCTGAGATCGTTGCACTTCGTAGCCGCGACCTGTCGCTTGAGGTTGCCATCTCTTAGTAGCTCAATACCCCTTTTCGCGCTGGTGATGTGCCGTTCCTCCATGCCCTGAACAACAGTCGCCACGCCTCGCTTGCTATCTCCATCGAAAATTTTCAAGTTGACTTTATCATCGACGGAAAGCAGATCCCGAAGTTCTTCGTTGTATAGCTCGATGAATGATATTTTCACAGAGTTTTCAGGGGCAGCATCGCTTGTTGGTGAACTTGGTACAGAGTCAAGCTCGCGAAAGAGGGAGTCCAGCACGCGAGGAATGATACCAGCGTCGTCGGGTAGTAGAGTGTGATCTGAAATGTTTCCGTACATGGTGTAGGTCTTCCCAGTACCAGTCTGTCCGTATGCAAAAACTGTGCAGTTGAAGCCTTTGAGCACCTGTACTGACGTCAGCCTCTCAGCCTCTTTTCAAACGTTTCCCACTCCAAACTCCAACACGATCATATCCTTGCATTCTTACCTCGGCTAACACAGGAGTCACAACTTCATCAAAGACCATCTGCTGATCTGCCATCGGTGAAAAGACCCCATCAAATGAATACGCCTTTTTGCTGAGGGCATTCGGCCCCATCGACAGCTCCACCGTCTTTCCATGCACCCCATCCGTGTTCACCACCACGCCGCTATTCTCTCGCACCTCTCGCTCATTCCTGCCGCGACACCGCACAAATACGTCTATCTTCGTTTCGTCGATCGAGTCACGATGCGTCGTCGACGCCGGGTCGTCAAAATCCCGCTCCTTGCGTTTCGTGCCAGCCTCGGAGGCAATCGGGAGGAAGGAATCGGCGGGAGGTGCGCGTCCGTTGTTCTCAAAAGTAGGTGTCGCCGTGGTGGCGCGACGCGAACCGGCGGCAGCTGCTCGACGAGTTGTTGGCGGGGGCATCGCGTTGCGGGGCCGCGAGCTCGCGGCAGAGGAGTCTTTCATCCAAGGCGAGCACTGAAAGCGTAGAGTCACGGCTTGCTGGGTGACAAAGAAAGATGCGTTGCGAGAAGGTAAGAGTACGGAGAGGCAGGCAAAGTCGCACAGTGTAGTAGTACCTAGGTAGTACCTATGTACCTAGTGTGGGGTGATAAACAAACCGTGGATCCTGCCCCATTTACAGTCTCCACAATTAGTCGCCGATGCATTTCACCGCAGCATGCGGCGTACAATACTTGTACAATACAAGTAGAGCCAAATCATCCACCTTCGACCCACCAACCACCCACATCTTTGCAACATCATCTTGCGACGGCGCTACTCCTGGCAGCCCTTTTTTTCGGCCATCCTCGAGCGCAGGCTCATTTCTCCCTCCTTCATATATCACCATCCTCCTCACCATGACCGACGGCGTCTCCAAGTCGCAGGCACGTTTGCCTTCTTTGAAATCGTCCGATTCCCCGGAAGGAGAGCGGGAGGACGTCGCCACAGAACAACCATCAGGGTCGGGCGAGCTTGGCTCCGAACACTCACGGAGCTCCACGGAGCAGCCCTCTGCGAAGAAAGATCCCACCCCAGACACGCACACGAAGAGGCGGTACGACGCGTCTTGTGACGTTGGCCGCTCGCCGACGAAGAGAGTCCGACTGGTACGGACAAAGCCGCATAGGCCTGAATCCCGGGAGGAGGAAATAAGACAGGTAGACGAGGTAAGACCATAAGCTCACACACAGAACGCCGACTAATGGAACGTCTCACGCAGTCGACCCAACAGCGGCAGCCAGCACCTCCCCAGCTCTCACACGTCTCGTCTCTCGAGCGCCGAGCGGACGGACAAGGCCAAGGATCACCGACTACTGGCCTGCGGAAACGACAGATTGGCAGTGACAGTGACGACGGCGAACATCGATCAAAGCAAAGCCGTCTGACGCGAAAGAACTTGGCTCTTTTCAACAAGATGGCGAAGAGAAAGGAGGAAAAAGCATCGGCATCCGCACCCGCCGATACCACTGTCGGCTCGTCAACAACAAAGACCACCTCGACGACGACGTCTGGCTTTGCTATTCAGGCCAACAACAATGGCATCCTCAACCCCCGCACCTCTAAGCCTCCCGCGAATTACAAGGAAATCCGTGAGCGATGTGCTAGATCTCGCAGAAGTGCTTCACCCACCGAGTCGGTATATGAGGGCTATGTGAAGACAGTTAGAAAGGCCGTTAACGAAGCAACCATGGTCGTTGAAGTCAGTGCGCTGCTGAAGAAAAACGACGACGAGGGTTACACAAGAGCCTTCAATCAGGCATTCACAGGCTTCCCTAAAGACGCTGGTTTCAATAATCGCCTACCTGCTCCTCAGCCTGACTTTATCGAGGGTCTGACGAGGGAAGACTACAAACCGTTCCCAGTTGATGAGCATATCGATGGGGCCGTTCTTTATAAGGACAACACCGACTCTATAACACTGCCACATTTGGCCGGAGAGTGGAAAGGCCCCGGCGGGAATATGAATGAAGCCATGCTGCAAAGCGCCTATGACGGGGCTGCTCTCGTCTACGCCAGGAACCAGGCCCTTGCCTATCTCGGGAAATCCGACCCCCCAGGCCATGCCGAGATTATGACTTTCACTACAGACGGTACCAACCTCAACCTTTTTGCACACTACGCTACTACACTGGAGGACGGCAGCCATGAATATCACCAGTATCCTATGACGTCGACAAACCTCCTAGTCTCTCACCAGGGGCATAACGACGGCCGAAGAGAGCTCAGAAATGAACAGGACCATGCATGGGAACAGTCGCGCGCCCTGAGGGACCAGTTAAAGGAGCACTGGAAGAAGCGTGGCCGCGGTCTTCAGTCCATCGCCGAGGCATATCCTCCGCCCGGGCCGGGCTTCAAGGTGCCCAGCAGCACGAACGTTTACGACGACCCGAACAACAACGAAGGCGGTCTTGATCAGGTCGAGCAGCCACGCAAACTCACTCCCCCAACTTCGTCCAACCTGGAACGCCCATCCACCCACGACAAGAAGACAAGCCCCCGATCATCGTCTTCGAAGTCACCGCCACCGGCAAGGGACCACCACCATGACGGCGGCAGTGCCCAGAAACGCAAAGCCTCGTCGCAGGAATCCTCTCGCAGATCAGACAGACAAAAGAGCAGAGGGAAAAGCTACTGGAAGCAGGATCCTGACAGCGGGCGTCTCTTTCATGAACGTTCCGATGGTAGGATCACTTGGCGAGATGATTACGACGATGGATATTGAACAAGTATCTTCAAGAGCGGCTTGATCTATCACAAGTAAGCATTCGTGTCGCGTGGCTGAGACTGGACACGTCTGGACGGCTACCACCACGACGACCAGGCAGAGTATCGCTCCACTGCCAAATATTACGATGACGAACTGTTCGTGGCTTAGTCGAATGCTTCGAGCTGGCGCTCTCGCGTGCAGTTCCTCCCATTCGATTGGCTCGGCCATCCATACCTTGCAGTGACCCGCAGCGCGAGGAGACAGCAAGCCACCCAGGTCTCGGTCCTCACCGCAAGAGCCAGCCCCCTTCTTAGGGATAGTTTTTGATTTTGTTGAGCTATGTATGTGTCTAACGCGCTGCGCTACGGTAACATGATCAAATACAGCCCTGCGTGGGCGCAACTGTGTTTTTTTTTTTTTGGAAAATTTGTTCCCCAGCAGATGCTGGGTCCGGTTTGCAAAAGCAGACTTCTCGCCAACATCCATGACCAACCAACTTGGGTCAAAGGTTGCACAAGGAGCAAATCACCGTCCCACATTCCCGTACAGTCACTCGTTTTCCCTTTCGACTGAGGAGAGGGGTTCCAGCTGCTGGAGCATGCCATGAGGTTTGCCTCCTGTGGCTTGGCACTTCGCGCCACCAGGAGCTGGTCCGCGACATCGGTCAGGCATGCTCGAGCAGTCATATCGAGAATGCTCCAGTCCTGAGGATATCTAACCAAGTCTCATGTCGCCCGGATGTGAAGTGCTGTGCATCGCGGGCCGACCCGACCCTGAACAGACAATCGAAGGAACACTGCAGCGAATCTTCACCCTGGGCTTGCAATCTCTCCAATCCGAAGGACTGACAACTAGTTCTGATAGTTGGAGGCTTGGTTGACTGTTGCTATAGTTACTTGTGATCTTGGTTTATGATAAACAGGATACTTTCCACAAGCATGATCGACCTTGTATGGTAGTTTCGAATTCCAACCCTGCTTGTCATGAAGATCCCGGAGCGAATTGTCGAGCTGGCTGATATGTCTTGGGTTCCTTCGAGCCTTGATTGCAATACGTTCGCCATCTCCGCCGAGATTGACCATCCTGACAGGCAATTCATTCATGCCATCTTTATGTGCATTCTCCCAATCATAATCATGATGATACAGGTCGCAGACGATGAGTATCGCAGCATCCCAGCGCTCTACTGCCACAAGACGACAGTCACGGCTGCTGTAGTCGTTGGTCGGCGAGACCAGGCCCTCATACCCGAGGTGTATCAATACCCGAGTGATGATTGTTTGCGGGGTGTCCCACGCCTCCTGCCGGATTGAAAGGCCTCCGTCCACGATGACGAGCACGCGAGTCGGGTCCATCAGCCGAGGCTAGAGATCGGAAGCACGTCGCAGTAGCCCAGTGTATGTTGCTGTGCTGTTCGCAGTTGAAAGAAATCGCGGCGTCTATTGGCAGGAAAATCAACATGGCTGTAGGGAATGCAATCAAGACACATCTGGCACCTACCGAGGCGCGTCTCTGTCAGTGATGCTTGCAGCTTGAAGCTTGTGTTGCTTGATGAACGAACGCGTCGGGGAAGAGAAAAGATGGATCGGATGGCAGATGAAAGCTGGAGGCAACGGAGGGACCGGAGTGCGCTCTGTGTACTGCGTCCAGCAATTGTTCCCAGTAGAGAGTGGAAGTCTTCCGATCTGCTAATCGGGGAGGTGCTGCTCCGGCCCCTCGAGGTTTAGCTACCTAGACCCACAATGATGTTCACTGTAAGCCACACGATGTTCGATGGAGGCAGACGACGTTTTGAAAAGCCGTTTGGATGATATTCGACTAGCATGTCTTCCTAGCTGTTCAATATTGGTTGGACGACAACACAATGTGAGAAGCTGTACGTTGGGCTTTGTGACTGGCACTGGCTTCAAATGCCTGGTCGACCCGGGCGCGGGCTAGGGTGCTCCACCACATTTCCAGTTCATGCTAACGACAAGATCAAGAGGTCTAGGACATTACCATTGTCTAGGGTTTCATAAATCAAATCTGGTAGCATTTCCTCGGATACGATTTGAAAAATCTACTCGTCGAATTGAAATGCCTTTGAATCGTCACCCAACCATATGCGAATCTCTTCTAACGCATCGAGGTCATTCTGAGGAAGAGAAACCCGAACCTTTTCATCATACCACTCATATGTGCGGCCAACGTTCTCCAAGCTCTCTCCTTGCCGTCGACATGAGTCGAAATCAATAATGATTGGTTCCTCACCATCCAGCATGATATTGCTGGGATTGATGTCGTTATGGACCAATCCTAACAAATGGAGATGTTTGATACCACTTTCAATGCCTCCCAGGATACGACTGTAATCCTCCTTTTTGTGATGGACGGATCTTAATTTCCTCTTCATTAACTTCGACGGATTGACCCTTTGCATCAGTGTACATTGGTATTTGGTGAAGCAAACGCCGGTTATCCTATTATCGGACACTTGGCAACCAAAGTAGGGGGCAATATTCGGGTGTGGGTGTCGCTTCAGAAGTTCGCAGGTTTCCACTTCTCTGAGGACAGAGTCTGCGATGGAAGTCGGCTGTGATCCTTGACAAATGCGATCGTAAGAGATCAGCCGAGGCCGTTTAACGAAATAGTCGTGGAGTGAGGGGTTCGGTACGCGCGCGAATTCCGAAGAGAATGGGGGATTGTAAGCGGGAAAAGGTATCAAGATGTCGTTGATGAAGTGTTCTGCTCTGATCTCTGAGGGAGATGAGTAACGAGCTTTTGAAACTGCATGGTGAAGATCTCGGCCATTTTGATACACAATGAGGGTATGGGTAAACTTGAAACATGCCTCGACCTCTTCAAATGCCTCGTTCACTTCGCGCACGTCGACATGCTGATTTGGTAGTGCAGTGGTCGACAGCATTTCAACCCTGGAAGCAGGAAAGCGGTACAGAAGCGTGGCGCGAAATTGGAAGTTCTTTTGGAATAGCTCCTCGAGTGCTTCCAAGAGGGGAAGCAATTGGCACGGACCAAGTTACAGCGCATAACTGGAACCCGGATGCTCCTAGGTAATCTGGTAATTAACGCTTAGCTTGCAAAGCCGGCAGGGTCGACTACAGGCCTCAAACCCCTACTGCGATGGGTCTTAGCTGTGATTGAGTTATCCGTTGGCGCGCTAGTCTGCGGCTGATAGCTTGTAGTCTAAGATCACGGCTGTCGTGTGGCACCGGGTTTCATATTGTACTTTCCCTCTATCGTTGCCAATTCAATTCAATTTTACAGAATGAGCCTATGCCCGTGTGATGTTGATTGAGTGTCAGAAATGTGCCAGCACGCAGACAAGGTTCAATCGACAAGGTGGCAGAGTGTCCATTCAATCCACGTCTTCACCGTAGGGCAAGTCGCCTAGCAGATGTTCTTCCAGCCCCTCCAAGACACGTCTAGCGTGGACCCTTGCGGGCTACCCATTGCGGGGATCCCGTAGTTCCCATAGCGGGGTTTATTTTAAGCCTCTCCATCGTGAGCTCGGTGTCTAAGTACATCTAGATCCACGGAGACTACACGACTTAACAGCAAGATTCATTGACCAGAAAGAGGATGGTGTTTATGTCTGCAACACTCAAGCTGCAAAGAACCACGTACACCGCACCACCTTTTGTCTTTGATGCGATACATCAATATCAGAGACTAGCCAAGATATCTCGGCCAACATGCCTCTCGTACCGCCTAGTACCAGATAGACGTCCCTCGATGACTGGGATTATGATGGCTTGAAGGAACGCCTGCAGTCTGCGCTTGCAAGCATCAGCAAAGATGCCCTCCTGAAGCATGCTCGGGAGGTGATGGGGCAAGAAATGACCATGAGCGAACCTTTCTCAGTTGGTCAGCATTGGGTTTGTTTCGAGATGATTGGGAAAAGAGACGGGAAATTGGTCATTGCCAGAGTTCGCTTGCCGCACAAGTCGAGCGATCTATCCGAAGCATATGCTATAGAGTGCGAGATCGCAACAATGAGCTTTGTGAGAGCGAGATTACCCAAAGTTCGTCTTCCAGCCGTCTACGCCTACGAGACTCCAGGCTCAGAGCGGACTTCAACGACCGGTGCACCATACATGCTTCTGGAGGGCTTCTATGGCAATACTTTGCAGGACGGAGCGGCCGATTTCTTCAGCTTACCAGTACGATGCACTCTTACGATGATCGGAGAACCGCGCTGACCATGTCTAGGACGCTATCCAACACCACATCATCACACAATGGACGAGAGTTCAAGCAGAGCTTGCAACTTTCGCGTGGCCCAGGATCGGCTCGATCTCTCAACTTGACAACGGGGAGCCTGTTATCGGCCCACTAGCATCTGCTAGCATCGATCAACTTCAGAATGCCGGACCTTTTCCAACCGCACTCGACTACTTCACTGACCTTTCAGAAGCCTTACGCAAGACGCTCGCCACTCAATCTAGCGCCGGGTCAAGTTGCGGATACTGCCGGCTTGGTACTCTTGTATTCGACCGGATTTTGAGCCATACAAAGCTCTTCAACGAGGACAAGCCAGAGACATTATTCCAACTGAGTCATATGGATCTCGGTTTTCAGAACATGCTTATCGATGATGACTTTAACATCGTTGCCGTGATCGACTGGGAATATGCGCAATCTGCACCCTGGCAAACTTATCACTATCCCATGCCATTCCCACTGAGAGAGCCAGATCAGGAAATCCAGGACATACTCAAGGATCCGAATCATTTGGCACATAGAAACGTGGAGAGACAAAACAAGGCTCGTATGATGTACAAGGACGGATTCCAAGTAGCAGAAGACGAGTTGGAAAAACAGGGAAAGGTCTTTCAGAGAAGAATATCAGACGTCCTGGATAGCCCGGCATCAAGAGTATTTGCCTGTTTCTCTACTCTCGGCGACTTACACGGAGAGGGGGACAAGGCGTTGGTGCATGCAATGCTACAGCTGGCTTTTGGAATGGACTCAGAGAGGGCGGAGGAGTATTTGGAATCGCTGTAGATAAATTTTCTTCTATCAAGACTGCCTCTAATACTGTAGTCAGATGACGCAGTCGTCAATTAGCAAGTCCTCCGGGCTTAGTGATCGCCGAATTGTCGGGAATGCAACTGATATGCACGGCGGACGCTTAGGGATGATTACTTGTCGAAAGACAAGGCCTTTATGCCTCTCCTACCGAAGAGGATGGAGCGGACCTTGTCCATCCTGCTGCCCAGGGCGCGCCATTGATTTCGGGCGACGCGGATCTCTGTGGGATCGTCCACGGCTGTCGTGATAGCGCCCGGGCGTCTGGGTGAGGGTCTCTATGCGGTATCCAAGCGGCGGCAGTAGCATGTGATCGACTCCCTCTTGTGCTGTGTTTGGGCGACGGAGATGCGATGCGCTTTGCTGGAAGAGGCGTCAAGCACGTCTGTTGCAAGGCGACGCCGTCATCAGGCAGCCGACATGGCAGGCAAGGCTCCTTCTTGCGTATTCGGCAGGATCGACAGAGCGATATACAAAATGACTTGATTGCGGTGGTGATCATCACGTACCGAGACACAAAATCTTGAACAGGGCCAGACGACGTCAACTTTACCGGGCCGGGTCAACCTCTCTGTGGCGACGAGCCATGGGCCATAAAGCCTCGAGTAAATCGACTCGTCTCCGACGATGTGATCCAGGTCTTCATTTCTAAGGCTGACCTGGACTGTAGCACCGAGTCTTGGGATATGATCTCGGTGAAGCACAGCTTCAAGTTAAGGGGAGACACCGATATCTGCATCTGAACCGTCGCCCGAGCCACCCCTGATCCCCTAGCAGCGCCGCAATCGAAATCGTGAAAGTCGACGAGGTGGATAGGCCGCTCAATAGGGCTGTGTGCATAATAGTGACCGCGGTGATAACGTATGATGTTCTGCAGAGTAGACCCTGCGGTCGGTTGATGGTAGTCGTTGATTCAGACGAAAATGGGTACTGAAGCCGGATGATGGCGGTACCCCTCGCGCCCGTCCTAATCGCGTTCCCTGTACCTAGGTAGTGTAGCGGAGTTTAATAGTAGGTCTGATCGCCTCTTACAGGCCGTACAATGCTCCCCACAGGAGCAGTCAATGTCAATACATTAAATTCATCATACCATCTGAGTGACGGCTGCTTGCTTGGCCGAGCGACCATGTCTTGCCTAACCTCTAGAAAGGATATCGACTCCCTCCTTTTTGCCTATTGCGCATTGTCTTATAAGTAGTTCACCTCTTTGTATCTCTTTCTTTATGTGGCCAGACTAGTCAGCTTTCTTGTGTCACCTTCAGGGCTTTTCCCCCTTGCCGCCTTGTTTGTTTGTTTGTTTTGTCCACTTTACACTGCACTGCCTCTTCTTCCTTTTTGCCTTGTTATCACCGACATCTTGAACGTTTACACTCTCTAACGCCTAATCCGACCCATCACCATGGCCCAAGCGACGAGCAGCGTGTTTGCCGACATCGACGGCCACATTCACGGCAGCGTCCATGGTTTCTTTGAGAAGTTCTTTGACAGGCCGAGTTGGTCTTCCCGCGCTCAGGCCATGGCTGCCACACTGCCGGACCCACCCCCCAGCCTAATGGGCGTGGACGGCGGCGAGACTGGGGAATTCCTCGCCTGGCTCCAACTACACCACGGCGGCGCTGCTGCTGCTGCTGCTGCCGGCGCGGCGGTGCTAGATGCTGATGTGGATTCTGATGCACCGACGGTTCCATCCGTCTGGTACGCCCCGCCCTCTCCCAAGTCCGAGTCCACGGCGCCCACTCCACCTTTGCCGCCACTTTTCTACCTACAGCCAGCCCAGGCCGGCAACGATTTTTCTTGGTCAAGCGTCCAGGCTGTTGGCCACCTAGAGCCCGGCCGTGGACAGTCCTCCTACTGGCCAGGCCTTCTCCGCCTTTCCAGCCATGCAGCACGCGTGTTTGAGGCCCAGCCGGCACGTCTTTTCTTGCATGGGCTGTACGTGTGGGGACGCTGGGCCGAGCCGTGGGTGTTTGATCGCGCTGGTATCTATGCCGGAACCCCCATCGCAGTGGACAAGTCGCCGAGCCGTTTCAAAGCCGTGCTGGTCGGCTACACGCTGATGAATCGGGAGGAGCTCGGCCTCAATCCCTGGCTCGTGCCCCAGTGGATCGGCGCCACGTCCTGGGCAACGTTCCTAGCCATGGAAACAGTTGATGATCGGGGTGAGGCGCGGAATTTGCGCCTCCAGCTGCAGGATGCGCCTATGTCGTCGCGCAACAATATTGTGGGCGGCGGCACCGCCGCCTTCCGGGCCAAGACGGCCGGCGACACGGCATGCAACGACGACTGCTGGGATGTTGCTGTCAAGTTCAAGTGGCAGCCCTCTTCTTCCAGCGAGACTCATGGCGGCGGGCCGGTCTGGCAACCAGAAGAAGTCATGCTCCAGCGGGTACGGGAGAAAAACGTGTGGGGCGTCGTGCGTCTGATCAGCCACAAGACATTGGTAAATGTCAAGGATCTGCGTCGTGACCTCCACTTCGACACTCCGCGGAAGTTTGCCCCCTACGCTGGCGTCCATGACGGCTCTGACGGCGATGATCCCCTGGCGAGAGGCGTCGTCGATTTCACGAAGCCCGTCCGCCGAGACGACGAGGCCCAGCCGTACTCCGATATGGTGCTCTCTGTCGTGGCTGTGGCTCCACTCGGACGTCCCTTGCAGTCGTTTGCCTCTGCGCTCGAGCTGTTGGAGGCGCTGCGCGACGCCATCCAAGGCCACCATAATTTCCTGCGCCATGGCATCCTACACCAGGACATCTCCATCTGGAATGTGATGATCGCAGAGCGCCGTGGCCCGCTCGAACCCCGGGGCATGCTCATCGACCTCGACCTGGCCTCCCCACTCGAGGACATTCTGCCGGACGGCCGGACCTGTGTCGGCGTACCCTTGTTCATGGCCATTGGCGTCCTTATCCGAAAGCGCCACACCTACCGCCACGACCTCGAGTCCTTCCTCTACGTGGTCCTCTGGATGGCCACAACCGGCCGCAGTGACGGGCTGCCGGACGCCTGCCGCATGAAGCGGTGGACAGGAGACTGGGATTACGACCAGCTCGCTGCGCGCAAGAAGCGCGATATGGAGCCTGGTCCGTTTGAGGCGTTCCTTGCCGACTTCGACACCGAGTTCCGCGGCGACGACTTCCAGGACCTCGCCCGTGCGCTGCGAGCCATACTCTTCCCCACGCTCGCTGATGGCTCCGTGGACGTCGACACGCCGGGTGAGACGCCCGCAGACGCGGATGCCGTGTATCGCCGGGTACTCGGCGCATTTGACGAGGCGATCAGCCGTGCGAGTGCAAAAATATAGACTGGGGGAAAGTAAGCTATATTCTCCACCATCAAAGAGTTCACTATCCTACACGGCTATGTAAGAGATACGTTCATTAACTTCAAACAGACAAAAAGATGTCCTCCGGGAGTACGCTGCATATTGGTGAGCAGCCCCTCGGACTCTGTACAAGCTTGATCATACCGAAAGAGGGCAATCTTCAAGGAGTCCAAGGGCCGAACTCGACACACCTGTCGATGGAGAAACCGGGATGAGAGGGTAGAAGGATAGAAGAAATGGATGAATCGAAATGTAACGCAACGTCTTGATAATCAGGTGAGGGGGTTTTGGCGCCTACTCTAGTATAACCGCCGGCCCAGAGACCTGGTCCGGCTCGGCTGTCTTTCAAAGGCCGAGCCTGCGATTGTCTTCAGTAAGAAAGCGTCGAATTTAGTAGCCCGTCCTTCCTTTCCAAGACCGGAAGAGTTTTGACTTGACGTGTCGCCCCGGAGAAGCCAGGTCGCCAGACTCGGTGCGGTAGGACGCGGGCAGGAGCTTGGGTCGTATTCTTAGGTAGCTGGCATGGCCTATCATTCAACATCTTCAGAACCAACAGCATATTTATATGTGCCTGTCGTTTCACTAAATCGACGCTGGGCAAATGAATCCCAGATCAAGTCTACCAATTGTCACGTTATGCGCTTCCAGGCAGTGGGGCGGCGCATCCGCCGACTCAAGGCACTGGTCGCAAAGACCAACAACAACAACACTTGGTTTGTCGAACGGCGAGCTGATCCCTAACGGCGAGTCGGACCAACAGGCGGCGAGCAGATTTTCCCCTTCTCAGTGCAGACAGATCCTGTACACCATACCTGACGAACCCACCGATGCGTCAAGTCCCGACGGCTGGCTACACCGGCCCGAAGTCCCCGGTCCCTTGGCCCCCCCGGCCACCGACCACCCGCTTTCGACCCTGAGCTTCACTCCTTGGTCTCCGCCGACGCCACAACCTCGACGCTGCCCTGCAAGCCATGCAGTACGTGCTCCAGATATCCACCATTCATCGGAAGTTGTTGTCAAACCGCTTGAAGGTATAACCAATGAAAGGCAAACTCATCTGAAGCGTCTCGTCTGGCGGGGCCTGTGAGACGTCAGCCACGAGATGAACATTCTCGGTCTGGTCGATCTCGTCGGTAGGAAAGTACGCGGTATCGATGTTCGAAGTCAGGCGTGGCTCGAATGGTGCCTTGATTCGGCGTAGCTGATCAAAGTGGACTCCGTGAAAAAAAGGGTGTGCCTTGATCTCGTGCGATCCGCCACGGCCAAGCCGATTCTCGGGGTTGCACACCAAGCTGAGCCATTAGTACTGAAGCTGAGAGAATACAGAACTGAGGCTTACCTTCGTATTAGATTCTCGGCTTGCGGACTCAACTGGACATCTTCAGGAAAGTACAACGCCTGGCTCCAGTTGACAATCTTGCGATACGTATCATGACGATCTTCGGCGCAGAATGGAGGCCAACCGACCAGGCACTCAAACATGATGGTTCCGAGAGACCACCAATCACAGCTGAACGAGTATCCTTGGCCGGTGAAAATCTCAGGAGCGATGTAGTCAGGGGTTCCGACAGCCGAGTATGCAATCAGTCTTCTTGACCGACGCCATTCATTGATCTGCGATCGATTGCTAACCGTGAGGTTGATCTGGTCGAGTGCGATTGAATTTCGGTCCCGTGGCTTGTTGGCCTTTCCGTGGAGCAGCTGTTGGTAGTAGCTATTGTCATGAAGGCGATGAAAACCAGTTGAGAGACCAAAGTCGGTCAGTTTGATATGGCCACCACGGTCTAGGAGAATGTTGTCTGGCTTGATATCCCTAAGAGCAGTGTTAGCAACGGTCGGTATCCTTCATGTATCACCCTACCGGTGAATGAAGCCCAACGAATGCACCGTCTCGATTGCCAGAATGCATTCCGCCATGTAGAATCGAGTGATATCTTCCGAGAAGATTTCATATTTAATGAGCATAGTCATTAAATCACCACCCGGCAGGAACTCCATCAGCATGTAAAGGAAACGTGCATCTTGGAAGGTCGTGTACAGCTTGACAATCCAGGGGCTCTCGGCTTCGGCCAGGACGTCGCGCTCGGCCCGAACGTGGGCAAGTTGGTCTTTCTCGAGCATCTCTGTCTTCACAAGCGACTTCAATGCGTAGACCTGGCCGTCGGTCTTCTTCTGCACCAGTTTGACTTCCCCAAAAGCACCCTTGCCAATCACCTTGATGGTTTGGTAGTTCTCCGGTCTATCTCTGGTCCGCAAAAACCGAAGATACTGGCCCTCTTTACGCCCCACTGAGGACCAAGTATGCTGTCGCCGTGAGGTTGATTCGTTTGGGTCGTTGAGTTTCCTTTCCATGTCGCTTTGCCTGTACAAGCCGGTTAGCATTGCTGCGATATAGGTGATCAAGGTTGTGTTCCGTGTACCTCTGAATCCTCTCTCGAGCCTGCTTTACGCTGTCCTTGAAGAAGTTGGTAGCTAACTGTGTACACTTTTTCTGGTTGTGGCTGGCGATGGGTCCGTACGCGTCTGGGTTTCGCTCTGGGGCTTGCGCGAATCCAGCCGGCGGTATTGAAGTCGCCATACGGATATTCAGCCTCAACACGTCCGGCGCGGGGGAATGCCCCGTCCCAGGACGCTCCGTCGGCACATGTCGTCGAAAGCCGTGTGGAAAGGACCCTGCATCCGCCCCAAGATTCTGATGGGAGAACTGGTGAAGTAGAGTGGGATCCAGATTGGGCGAGGTCTGGGCAGACAATTGTGTTGGTGCAAAAGCACTCGAGCAAGGCGGCTGGAGGGTTCGATTTCGGGATTGTTCACCATCGTCTCGTTCTCGTGGGCTTGAAAGAGCCGGTAGGACCGGTTGGGGGAAGGTCGAGGGAGTCGTGGGGTACTGGTCGTGACTCCATGCAAGAGCATCGTGTTGGAGGCGCGGGGAAGGCCGATTGCGGTTATCCATTGAAAGATCGTGCCTGCAAGACAGGTTTGTTCTGTGTAGAATACGACGGAGTGCAACAGCTGGACAATCGGAATAAACCTGAGATGAGGTGGAAAGGAGACGGGATTCAGAGTGGTTGCTGTTCAATAGCGGAAGGGAGGTGGGAGCGCTCTGACCACCCCGCCGGTCCCAGACTCCCAGGTAATCACACAGCATTTAAGGCAGCACTTTCAGGCCCTTCCGCTAGCTCGTAGGCATTCTCCTCCGTTCGTAGCCACGAAGACAACCGGTACGGTGCCCCGTTTCAAGCATGTTAAAGCAGTGCAGCAACCCAATTTGGCCTATGTAGGCATTGATGCTAACTTCTTCTTTAAACAGGCTGGCTCATTTCGTTACACCTTTACGTAGCGTCGCTCGGCTTCGCCAATCCTCCCAGCAACAAAATTTAAGCTTCCTACGAGACCAAATATCAGCTTCCACACGTGGATCCTCGCCGCACTATCCGCCACCAGCCCTACTATGTGGTGGTCGATCGTCGGGTTAGGCGGTAGTTGTTTTGTGTCTTCTACTGACAAGAGGACGGCTCTTAAAGGGTATCAGGTGTGGGAAGAGGGTGAGTGCCGAGCCTGGTGCCAACACAACAGCGAGAAAGAACTCGCTCGAGAGGCCCTTATATACAAGCACCTGGGCGAACATCCTCATATCCTGCATTGCTATGGCCTAGAGGAAGTACATCCAGGCATCAATTCTCTTCGTCTTGAGTATGCACCATTTGGCGACGTGCGTAAATTCATCCGAGAACACAAAGCGGCGCCACTTACGAAGGGCGTCCGACTGCGAATGGCCCTCGATACCGCCCTAGGCCTGAGCCATATCCACGCAAGGAGAGTGCAGCACTGCGACATGAGTTGCCGCAACCTCTTTCTCTTTGATAACTACCGTGTGAAGATTGGCGACTTTGGCGGCTCCTTGATCGAAGGGCAGGACGAGCTACGGGGGGGTGTTTGCGAGGAGGCCGCCTATGAGCTGCCGCTTCGAGGGAGAGAGTTTTGGAGTCGCCCTGCTCGAAAGAGAGAACTCTTCGCCCTTGGATCTGCTATCTACGAGATAATGGCCTGGGCATCGCCATATGAAGGACAGGAGGATGGTGAAATCGAGAAAAAGTATGCGAAGGGGGAGTTTCCTACCTTAGAAGGGATCACAGCCAGCAATATCATCCAGATGTGTTGGGACGAGAAATATGGAAGTGCAGATGAGGTGGCGGAAGCATTGCGGGCACTGATTGCGTCACAAAGATGAATTGGGTTTTTGGCGAAGTAGGAATAGATGGCCATAGCCGACAGTTTTGATTTGCCTACATAACCACGAAATCCTGGAGGAGCAGACAGTAACATGTTGCCTATGCATATACGTAGGCAGTCAAGCTGGAGAAGGACGGTCAAATGGAACCGATCAGGCTAGTAGCAACGGCCCGACCCAGTCTCTCTCCCGCTCCGCTGGCGCGGGATATTAGTCGGCGGATAAGCCCCACACATCCTCCGGCTTTTGCGGGGTAGGATCAGGACCCATTCCTAACAAGACGTAGAACCAGCATTTGCCCCGCTCCTGATCCCGCTGACCGCCCTTCCTTCCTGCATCCTTCTTCCATCCTCTTCTCATCCCTGCCAGAGCAGCGCTTTCGTGCCAGCGCTGATTGCGGCACGCAGCTTACAGCTGGCCATCGCATTCTATCGGCAAATCGTCGGCTCGGCCCACCGAAACACCGCTATTGGCACTTTTGCTCCGAAACTCAACACCATTCAGGCGAAGATATGGAGACGAAATCCTCTGCAAAGAGGGTCTTGATCTCCGTTGGGAGTAGGAGCTCCCATCTGTCACGTGCGTACGATCAACCTATCGAGATGATTACTATATCGCTCGAACTCTTAAAGGAGAGGATGGGGCTTTTGGCCGACTATGACCGAGACGTTCTCTACGTCGCAAGAGAGCGATCGGGAATACGAACTCACATCGTCTTCGACATCTTTAATGTGGGATACGAGCCGAGTACGGCACACATAAAAGGAAAAAATGACCTTCCAGTCATCTCCATCTTCTGCACTAGAGGCGAAGAAGTAACAGTTGGCGAGGCAGCGGTGCCGGTGGCAAACTCGGTCAACAAGCAGATTCGGGACATCCACGATCTGGAGGGGATAGGAAGCAAGCCCCCTTTCAGTATTGATCGTGCAGACGGCAAGATACCGACTTATTCACGCCCGCGAGTCACTGGTAGATGAGAACATTGGGTTATAGATCGTACTAGCTTCGATACACAGTCTCACAATCTCCTTCGTAGAGGGCTAGAAAAGTAGTACATGTTTTTTAGTCTAGCGGCCCAACAGGTAACGCCCACCTGATGCCCAACGACAAGCCTAGCATCGTCCCCAGCAGACACCCCGTGCCCTGCCGTTACCACAAAGCGACGAGTCCCAACGCTTGGCGAAGCCTTTCACAAAGTAACATTGATCAGATATCATCTGCGTCAGCTCAGACGCAGCCTTCTCTTTGTTCCTCACACATGTGTACCCTTTTTCAACCCAGCTGTGTCCCTTCCGCAGCCGGGAGCTTGCCGCCACGCTCAAAGAAATCTCTTCATCCTTTCATCTTCTCACATAAGGTGCCTAGATGTGCGGTCCAGGCGTTGGCCGTGTGTCTTATGACGACCCCCGGACCTGGGAAACCAATGGTGTTAGCTACGAAGTCGGTGCAACAACTTTCACCAAAACCTCACGACTTCCCTTCCTCTGGACTCGGCCTGATGGCTCAACCATGACCTGGTTTAGGTCTTGGTAAGGAATATAGAGCACCATTTTATTTTTTAAAAAGAATAACCCATCGAAAGGGAAAGAATAACTAATGAAAGTCGAGTGCTTAATAGGAACCATGAGCGTATTACCAATGAAGCGAGAGCGTTGATGCTCATCGCTACCAAGACGACAATTCCAGTGCCTAAACTCCTCGAGCACGGGGTTCATCCAGACGGCCGGCAATACCTAGTCACCGAATTCATCGAAGGCATTACCTTAAACCAACTTTCGAAGCAAGCATGCTCATTTTCAGGAGAACATCACTGCGCCAGCCCACCATGCAAAACCTGCCTTGAAAAGGTTTCTTCCAATGCACTTAGGTTCATTGAAGAAAGTGTTTTGCCCCAGCTCGCTCAACTGAAATCTCACCAGCGCGGTCTCGAGGGGTTTGTCATGCCTCCTCAGTGGCTAGCTGCTGACATTCGGCCTGGATGGAAAGGCCACCGTTGGCAAACTCTTCCTCTCCACGAGGCCGAGTATGTTTTCCAACACGGTGACCTTGCATCTCACAACATCATGATCGACCCGCAAACCCTCAAGGTCAAAACCCTGATCGATTGGGAATATGCTGGCTACTTCTTGCCTGGAACGGAGAGATGGTCTGGAACGCTGGCCGAAGATGCCTATGCTCAGCGCTCCTCTCAACTTTCCAGTGCCATAGCCGAGTTCATTCCCCTAGACTATCTTGAATGTTATGCTGGATTGGACGATCAAGACAGAGCGGCCTGGGATGAGCAGATTGCTGATGGACAACTTCCTGATCCATCATCGATTGAGGCTGATCGATCGAGGAAGATAGGACCATAGATCACATGCAAAACAGATGCTATCGAGGAGAATAATGTAGCTAGATGAAAAGAATACGGGCGTTAGAAACACTATAGCTGGTTCATGATGCTATGAATGAAAAAAGCTACTGTGTGCTCTCCTATTTTGTTTGGTAGCCTCCTACTTCAGTGAGACATAACTAAGACACTATCCTATCTCCCATTCATGACATCCCTCTTATAAAAGCTCAAAAGCGAATCGTTTTCTTACCAATCACGACATAATAATCTTGCCCGTCACTTGTCACATCGCGCTCTTTCTGTTTGTCCATATCCCAGATTTTCCAGGTCTGCACGTTGACTTGATCCCTCGACGGCTGCCACTTGTGCGACGAGCTACCGGATTTTCCAGAGCCGCTCGACTTGTCAGAGCTTTTCTTGTCTCTCATCTTCGCTGGGGCGCTGAGGTCGATCTCGCCGTTCAGATGAATATGACCCGAGATGACTCTCTGTTTTTTAAGCGAAAATTTTGCGCTGATCACTACTGAATGGGTCGCGACCTCATGCGATTGGTGAGCTTTACTACCACTAACCATAAAAATTCATTAGCGACAACTTAGGACTAAACAGAAAGAGGTAATGTTACGAACGAAAATGAAATGGCATCAACGGCATACTAAGTCCTTGTCAGTCTCTCCTGTTAACAGATCAGTGTGTAACTTACATATTCCTGGACCGTCTGGGATGCCGTGTCAATGGCACGCAGCCATTGTTCACCTTCCGAATTCTTCTTCATGATTTCCTCCTTTGAGACCTTGCCGATAACAGTGAGTGCTCTGACCAAAGCCCTTGAAGAAGAGGAAGCCATTTTCGAGAGAAACCAAGAGAAATAGATACGAAAGGTAGTAGTAATGAAAGTGATAGCAAAGTTGTAAATGCCGTCGAATGTAATGTTTAGTAGTATCTGCTTAGTCTTTCTTTCAAATACGAGGAGAGATCATGCGTTAAGTATACTTTTCAGGGCGCTTAAATTGAATCAACAACTTACTGGACAAGCTTCTCTGTTCTTAGTAAACCATTATTTCGAGAAGAACGCCTCTAGTTGGCTGTCTATGTTCGTTATCTGGAAATAGCCGATGTTGTTGGCCGTGTGAGAAGGGCAAGCGTTGTATCGGTTGCCGCCGGAGGGGGTCCGCCGTGCAGAACCGTCCGCTCCACAATACCATCTGCTTTGAACATATGAGGTTCTAATGTGACCTTGTGTGTAGAGAAAATGAAACGACATTGATCGCTCGAATGAAATGCGAGGAACAGCGATGACGACAACAAATTACTCTGGCGCAATGGGCTTTGTAAATAGAATAGCCGTTATTTAAGGTAGAAAATGAGAGACTCTGCAGCTCCAGCCTCGAATAAATAGCCTTGTATCCTTTGATTTCAAGGTGCAGTTACATTATTCCCAATGTCGCGCGTTGCATGCCATGCTGGGAATTAATGTGTACCTAGGCGCCAATTTTCAATCGCGCCTGCATGTTTTGGGCCGCTTTCATGGTCGAAGCTCGCGCTGGATGGAGATACCCAATCATAATTTGTGGGCGGCAATGGTATTGACCCGCTTGGGAGACTCCACCCGTCGGCCCCAATGCTAACAATCCACGCTTAGCGCGCGCGCTGAGGGTTGATGTGGCAAGATCAACCCACCGTCGTCGATTATCGACTCGCGCAGCCACGCCGCTGCAGTGTTTCAACGCCGGCATCTTGTTCATACCCTGCTCCTTTGTGGCACGAAACAAGGCCATGATGGTCGCAACGCGAACTTACGGTTTTTTTCGGCCCTCAATACGCTCGTTCTTATCAGGCAGTCGCTCACTTCCCCTGATTATGGCACGCCAAGGTTCTTCCAGCGCTCCGTCACTCCTCCCACCACGGGTCTTTCCGTCGACTGGGTTCGACTTGATCGACCGGTCTGAGAAGATCGAGGAGGAGAGATTGCCATTCTACAATCGTGACGACTATTACCCCATGAGGATTGGTGAGGTCGTCAACAAACATTACCAGGTGGTTGCGAAGCTTGGCTATGGCACGAGCTCGACGGTCTGGCTTTGCCGCGATCTGAGGTATGCTTTCCCTCATGCTTTGAGAACGCAGTCTGTATGTCATTTTATGTTGACGGTGGTGTAACTTTGACCTGTAAGAGGAGGGAAATACTGGGTGCTTAAAGTCCACGTCAACACCCTGGAACATATCCAGGAGCTCGAGATCTATAAGCATCTATCCACAGTCCCCGAAGAACATATTGGTCGCGGCTACATCCGGGATTTGAAAGATTCATTCGACATCTCGGGTCATCATGGTAAAACACACAAAGTTTTTATCATGACCCCTCTCGGGATGAGCTTGAGGTCGTTCCAGGAAATGCAAAAGGATCACGTCTTTGTGCCGGACCTTGTCAAAAGTGCGCTTCGCCAAGTTCTAATGGGTCTTAACTATCTCCATGCGTCACAGGTGATACACACGGGTAAGCATCATCTTAGTAGATTCATACTGTTCGAATCTCTGCGAGCTAATTACGAGACCGCTTTGAAAAAGATCTTCACTCGGACAATTTGCTCATCGCCATCACCGACGAATCTATTTTCTCACGGGTGGAAGAGGACGAGGCGCAGGCTCCATCAGCAAGAAAGCAAGCAGACAACGGCGCCTATATCTATGTCTCCCGCTATATGATGGGGGGTGCTGGGGCCCTGACCATAGGTGACCTTGGTCAAGCCCGCCTTGGTGTCAGCGGACTCAAGGGCCCTGCTATGCCCACCCCTTATCGCGCCCCCGAGGTTATTCTTAATATGGAATGGGGTGCCGCGGTGGATATGTGGAGTGTGGCTCTCGTGGTAAAGCTACTCTGCTTCCAGCCCTGTCATGTTCCTTGCTGACCCTCCCTGTTGCTAGGCCTGGGATCTTCTTGAGACGGAGGGGCCTTTTCGGATCTACTCCCATGACAACCAGGAGCAGAACGACGCACAGCATCTTGCAGCCATGACCGCTCTTCTTGGGCCGCCGCCGCGGGAGTTTCTCCTCAGATCCAAAGACACAGCCAAGTACTGGGACGAGAATGGCAGGTTCCCTAGCTCATGCTTGACACGTCTAGTCCTACTGCTAACATAGTGCACTAGGCAAGTGGGTAGGTCCATCACCCTTGCCGGGCGACATGAAACTGGAGACCTTGGCCAAGAATATACAAGGACCGGAAAAAGACGAGTTTCTCAACTTTATCAGGTCGTTGTTGTGCTGGCTTCCAGAAGAAAGGCTTGATTCTGGCAGCGCCTATTTCCATTCATGGTTGAAGGCACCTCAGGATCCTGAATCCTGAGAAAGCGAACAATGCCGTACACTGAGCCTTTCGTTGACATTGCCCGCTGGCCGTTGCAGAGGGAACCATATCTAGCCTAAAGCACGTTTCTGCCAGCCCGGTGTCACCCATTTCGTCCATGAAGCTGGTGGGTGCCCAACACTGTGTCATCCCGAACGACATGCAAAAGAATGTACGATAAGCACAAAAGTGCTCTCTTGAATTCTGAACTGAACTAGCCTTATTGTCGCCAATATCAGAGCATAGACCAAGCCTCAGGATGATGGTGGTGTATTGCACTTTGCATCTCCACAGTTCCCCGAAACAGTTACTTCAACATAGTTCTTAACACAGGTCCCAGAGGTTGGACAAGGAGCAGTTGTAGGGCGGCCCTTGACGTGACCGCAGTCCCAAATTGTGGTCGTTATAGTACACATCCTCCTAAATCGGTGTTAGCTATAAATTATACTTGGCGTTTATCTAGACATACTGTGTAGTATTTCAAAAGTTGTTGTAATCGATGGGATATTGAATGCGTTTCTGATGGAGATGGAGAGATATGGGTAATATCTTTCAGCGGCGTGGGGCCTCCTTTTGTACCCCGCTTTTACGACCTGACGGCCTCAGGTTCTTTGGTTCTCAACCTCCTCTTCATGCAAACTGCACATATTTCGTCATCTTTACACAATCAAGTCAGCCTAACAACCATTCAACCACAGAAGAGTACGCCTTACCTGAAATGTCTCAATCCCCGGATGAACAGGCTGCAGGGCACCGCAGTCTTGACCTTTACATTCCGCCATGTATACATTCTCCGCCACACCGTTTCCATCCTCCTCCTGTCGACCAGCCTCTCAGAATTCGCATTCAAGGGCCGCTAGAGACCATACGCAAGGCTTTGCCCGATGAAGTTTGGCATCCGCCCAAGCCTTTCCCACAGCCAGGAGGCCTTCAACTTGCAAGATTGACATACCAGTGCCTGTATGGAAGTGTAGGAAACATCACAGCTCTGGAAATACGGGATGAATACTTGGCCTGGGTGATTGAGGCCGGTATCCCTCAAAAGTTGGTCTCTATTCCTAGATATGATTACCTTATGATCGTAAGGACTAACTGCGATTACCTTAGTCATTTTGACTACTACGGGGTCACCTTTGACCATCTTATACAGAAAGATGACACAGACCCGGAAGTACTCGTCATCAATATCATTGAGGTGGATGATGGTGGTGGAGCCTACGAGGATGGTGGTATTTACGCCCAAGAAGTGCTCAGCTTTCCAGTCGATCCAAGAGAATACACGGGGAGGAAAGTTCTTGCTGTGCCGAGGTGTTGCCAGAGAAAGAAAGGCACACAGGATCGCAAATTGATAAACCAGCAAGTGGCTGAGAGAGAGAGTCCAGTTCCCAGAACCCTTTCTTGATACAGGTCGGTCAAGGGCCTTGTGAGCCCTGCTACCCTCAATCGATACTGTACGGTATGATCCGGGCAAGCGAAGAAGCTAGGCATAGTTCTCATTTCAGACACTACAGACACCACAGAAGCAAATACAATGAAGATGACTGACTGGATTGAGAAGAATACGGCCCATTTTGACATGTCCAATCCCGTGTCCGGCGTTTTGGCGGTCTAAAATACGAGACTCGGCCTTCGGACAGATCGCGTCCCTTCAAGGCAGCTTGAAAGGTGACGGATATGGGTCGTCGTGTTGGGGATTTGGGAAGAAGGGGTTTTTGATTGCTCCACCAGCAGAACTACTGTTCGCCTATGGATATGACAATTTGAGTTGCCTGGTCGAAAGTGTCAATGAGGGCTGGCATATTCCAATGCCTTTGGCTGGGCCTCGTCCGGAGCCGGACTACTCAGTCGGGTTTCGGCGAGAGAGGCATTCTGTGACGAACAGCTCGAGAAGCTGTCACCGCGCATCGGTGACGGTCTTCCCGCTGGCGATCAGTCGGTCTTCATGGCGACGTGCTATCTATATCTCCCGTTCTTTGCCTGCGAAGTGAAATGCGGAGCTGGAGCCCCGGAAGTTGCCGACCATCAGAACGCTCACAGTATGACAATTGCGGCACGTCGGGTTGCACTGCTCTTCCGATATGTCAAACGCGAACATGAGGTCCACCGGCAGATAACTCGCCTTCTTGATTTCACACGATCACTGTTCTGTACAAATGTTATATGGCTATTGTCCAGTAATGGAGTGAAGCAACATCAAATACCACCGGGATCACATTCACACATTTGACTCACGGCACTCGATGGCGAGCAGAGATGGACTGCCTATCGGTTTGCGAGAGATGCTAGATCACAGCAAACGGATCCGCTGTGCCATCGATCAATTACCAGCGGAGATAGACCTTGACTCTGCCTGCTCTAGCTCAACAGGTCTGTCACATGCCTCTGGGATATCTTTCGGCGTCAGAGGCGGACTCGGTGCCGGTGCTGGCCGAAGGAGCTGTTGTAGGGTTGCCCATGGTGTGACTGCAGTCGCAAAGTGTGGCGGTTGTAGTACATATCCTACCGTAACACTCTAGTACGAAGCATTGCTGGCATAGCAGATAGGCGACGCAGTACTGGATCGAGGAGCATGTCACAGACCCAGGCCAGGAATGTCGTTTAGCAAAGCCTGAAACTGCTTGTCACGCAACAAGTTGACCTGGGCAACGGCTCGTAGATCCACGACCAGATCCATGTGATGGGAATAAGGAATGTCGGAGGGCCTCAGCGTGGAGAGGCTCTTGCGGCTGGAGCAAAGAACAGGGTAGAGAGAGAGAGAGAGAGAGAGTCGAGCCGGGCCAAAATCTCACCGAGAACGCCTTCCCACATTCAAATGTGCAATTCAGTGTTCCCACTTGAGGCACGAGGTACATCGCCCAACACTATTTGAGCACACCAATTAGAGTTTTGCGACTGAATCGGGGCTCTCCGGTTGACGCACGCCGCCAACCATACGGATAGCCCCCCGCAGAGCAGAGCAGGCTAGGCAGCCGCACCTAGGGCTGTGCAACCACCACCCTCATGCATATGGACGGGTAGCTACACCGCTGCTTTCCAGCCTGTCGGGCACCACCAGCCTGTGGTCCTCGATTGTATAAATGCAGGTGTAGTGAGCGAACCCCCCCTCTACCGACAACATGGCTCTAGCCTTTCCCCCCCTCCCCGACAACAAGGAACCATGTCAGCCCACGGAGACTCAGCTGGCGAGAGCGCACGCCCTTGCAGGCGCCGCAACTCTCTCCCGACTGCCTTCACGCAAGAAGAGGAAGATTTCCCGCCCGAGATCGAGCCTTACCTGGAACGCATCGTCGCTCTGCAAGGAGAGAGCGAAGGCTACAAAGACAGGCTGGATGACCAGTCCTCGACTCTCGACGAGTACGCAAAGCGGCATCAGCGTCTCACTTCCGAGCTGGAAAGCCTCAACAAGACCGTGTCTTCCCTGAACAAGCTGCGGGAGATCCACGAGATCAAGGAAGCCGAGCGAGCCGAGCAGGAGGCTGCCTTTCGGGAAGCTCGGAAGGCGAGGGCCAAGGATCGAGAGGCATACATTATCTTCCTCGAGAATAAATGCCACCAAGAGACCCTAGCGAAGGAGAACCTGCTCCGGATCGCGACCAAAGAGGGAGAGGCGATGCAACGCGAAGTGGAACAGCTCAGTCACCACGTCCTCGCTCTCAGGGGTCTGTACGACCAGGCTTGCAACGAGAAGCACCGACTCGCCAAAGCGCTTCATGACCAGGTCGCCAACAACAAAAAGCAGGCTCTAGAACACCGAGAGCAAGAGCAGGCCCTGAGGGATGCGATTGAACTTTCCCGGCAGCGAATGGACAGGCTGGTGGAGGCGATGGGTTTGCAGTCTCTTGCTGAAGAAGTTCGCCCATTGGGGTCTGCCTCGCGACAATACGAGCCACTCAGAGGAAAGGAGCTCAGACTGTACGAGAAAAAGTTGTTCGGGCTGCCGAATAACTGGCGAGACTTGTGCAGTCCTGAAATCACGACATATCTAAGCGAGGTGAAGAATGGAAACAACCAGCATCCAGTGCCGAACACAAGTAAGGCAGCAGCAGACCCTGAGCATCACACAGAGGGTGCCAAGGATACCAAGGATACCAAGGACACCAAGGACACCAAGGACACCAAGGATACCAAGGATGCTGGGGTATTGCAAGAGAAGCAACATGGCCTTTCGCCGAATCTCAAGGTGGACAGCCCTGGACAGGAGAAAAGCACTGAATCTGCGCCAGCCGCCGCAGAGACGAAGCCCCGAGGAAGAAGGCAATCTGGCAAGGCTTGGGCAAGAGCTCAACGGCTCCGAAAAGGTTAGGGGGGTTTCACTCATGATTCATTCAGGTAGCTCATTTTGGTAGCCAATTGATTTATGTTTCTTCTTTGGACTGTTGAACCATTTTCAAAGACACTCAGACGTGCCCAGCCATGCCCACCCGCTCAACAATCTGAGCCATCGCTGGTGAAAGAATGTCCCTTGTTCCCCGATCTAATGTGATCCCAGGTTCCAACAGAACTTTGAAGATGTTCAAGTAACTGCGCCCTGCCGCAAGATACAGTGCCGGCCTGGAGATCCCATCGACTTCCTCACCGCACTCGTTCGGATTCGTTCCATGCCGAAGCTATAGACGGACGCACGCGATATTATTATAGAGTTGCAACAATGAGCGATGTTGTATTGAATGGGTCGCGGTTCTTCTTGTTGGTCACCTCTGCCAGATCGGGTATAATCGGTGAACCCTTTCATGTTGTTCCCCAGCAGGACCTGCATCACCAAAGAACCTGCTTGCACCGCTTCCTCGCCCTCAGCAATGAAAGGTGCGCCATGGTGCATGCAGCACAGTACCGTCTTCCTCCACAGACAGTGATGGCACTGAGGTACGACAAAGGAATGCTCCTATCTCATGCCCTGGCGGTCTGAGATATGCTGCATACTGTTTGAGCTCAAGAGTCTGTTGGGCCTGTTTGCTATACCGCGCACATATCGGGGAAATGCATTGCTTTGACGGTTTGGATAGGGAGTCGAATCTGGATCGACTGTGCGCTGTAGCTCAGTGGGACACAGGCGGCGGCCTTGCGGATCATGTTTCCACCGCACAAGCTGTCGGTCAGGAGCAAGGCGCACGGGCCGCAACCCTCACCAGGCCGGTTGCGGCCCGTGCACTCACAACCAGTCCTCCGTCAGCACGCACCACAGACACACCTGGCTGGAATCCTCTCCCTCGGGTACGACACGGTGATTTCTGCACCGTCAGGGATATCTCCCAGGGCCACGACCGACGTCCTGTACCTCCCGCTCACTCTCTTCTGTGTCAAGACCGCGTTGGGCTGGCAAGAATGGTTGAGGAGCCGGAAGCTGTTGCCTCGCCTGCCGCAGTGGATCTTGCAAACAAAAGGCTCGCCTTGGATGTCGGGTCTCGCAAAATCCAGCGTCCACACATCGGCGCGAGTCCCGACGGGGAGGATCTCGCCATTGAGGTATCCGATGATGTCGTCTTTGCGGTAGGCTGTCTCGCCTTCGGTGCTGGCCACCGCCTGGAGTCCTCGACCTTTCGCACCGTAGTACTTGATACGAGGCCGTGGCTGGGAGACGCTGTCCACGCACCGGCACTCGTCCTGGTCACAGAGGTCACAGTGCCTCCCTGAGTATAAGTGTGTGGGATCGACGGGCCACGACCACTCTTCAGGCCATCCGTCGGGAGGAGATGTGCCTTTAAAGTTTTCTGCGTCATACATATTCTCGTTCAATGTAGGAAACGGCTGCAGCTCAAGAAGCGCTGCTGCCGCCGTCTTGGCTCGCCTTCGCCTCTTGCTGCTTTCCCACATGAATTCCACATCGTCAGACTCGTAGAGCATCGCTTTCTGGAATGACGCGGCGGCCGAACAAAGATTGATGAAGAATTCGTTGTCCAAGAGGGCATGGAAGGCCTGGATCTCTTCTTCGCTGTTTTCTGTGCCGACCAGATTCATGTAATCTGTTTGTGATACGCCGAAGGGGTGGCCCTTGCTGCTGAATGGAACAAGGCATTGGAGGCCCTGGTATGGGCGGCAGATCGTCTTCCACCTGTTTCCATTGCGTCTCAACCTTTCATAGATGCTCTGGCTGCACTGAAGTTCGTTAATGAGAGCAGTCGTCACCCCGGGCGCGGCACGCAGGCCTCCCTTGGCTAGGTCTTCCAAGGTCTGCGCCAGCCGGGTTTCAAGCAGCCGGACGCGCAGCTTGTCCAGGTCGGAGCGCCCATGAGCTCCGACCAGATCCTTGACCGTATCTCGAATCGTAACGGGCGGCCTTCGTGCTCCTAGCTGTCTTGATGCCTGAATAAGCTGGCGAAATTGCTCTGTCGCTGCCTCACTCATGATGGCCGCCGCAAGCTTCAACAGGTGCGGTGTGAGTGATGAGTTATTCTCTATCGATGGGGCTTGCCATATATGACTCAGCTTCTGCAGATCGCGGAGTGTCGTTTCCAGTGCCTGTGTGGTGGGCTCGCAGCCTCCCCGAAAGCGACCCTGGCGCTTCTTCTTGAGGCTGGGCCCAACATTTGTTTCTCCGGACCTCTGTGACCGCTTCCTGGTGTTCGCTTCGAGACCGACACGGCACGCTTGTACTTGGCGCAGGTTTGGATGCTCCAGCGGGAAAAAACCACACTCCGGGCACACAGGAGTGTTTTCTGGTATGATTGGCTCTCCAGGGAGGGTGAAGTTGATGGCGATAGCAAGGCATGTAGAGAAATTGACAACCTGATGATAGCAACGAGGGCGAGTAACAATCATCTCGCCAGGGCCGCAGACTTCGATGTCAAACTTGATCCCTTCTGCCTCCAGCCTTGCAGGGCTCACCATAAGAGATGCATGACGGACAAACTGGTCGCAGTCGGCCGACGGGCACATGCTCTTGACGAAACGCTCGAACTTGACAGTCTCCTCTTCAGGGAGGATGAGCCATATCTTGAGTCCGTAGCACACATAATTGCAGGAATAGAGCTGCGTGTCCTCGCAATGGGCCGCAGTACCTGAGTTCTTTGGCCCAATATGTTCCCAAACAGTGTTGACCCCTGAAATTTCGCCAAGTCCTAAGAGATCCTGTCCTGGATGCAGCAGTCCGTCGAACCCGTCGGTCAGGGAGGGGCCAACATAATAAGCAATGTCGCCTCGAGGCGGGTTCTCAACCAGCTCATCCAGGTACTCCCGGGCCTCTTCTACTGTAGGCCTCTCGGCTGGTGCAGGCTCTGTTGGGAATAAGAATTCGCGACCTCGAGCCGCCAGTTTGAGGTGACTCAGCCCTGAGCCAAGCTTGCTCGAGGACCACTTGACGGCGACCTGGTAGGTGTCGTCCTCTGGACGCTTGCGCTTTGCTACTGTGTCCGCCCAGTCACACGCCTTGAAGTCTGAGACTTTGATCTTGTTGACGGAAGACCCATGGTGGACGAGAGGGCGGAGACTGGTAACCATGGCCTCGCCAAGCTGGGCCATTTGCAGTGTCGGAGTTGGGCGAATGATGGCGGACGCGCCAGCCGCCCGGTTGCTTGGTGGAGAAGGAGAGTCGCCCGACGTTGCGGTGCTCTCACCAGCAGGACGATGGTAGGTCAGCGGTATCGTCATTCGTTCCGCATCAGGGTCAGTCTCGCATGGTGACGTCGGCGCGGTTGTGACGTCGGAGGAACGCCTTGATTCGGTCTCAGAGGTGGCTCGATTCCTAGAGATGGACCGGACCTGCTCAGTGATAGATGCCAGAGCTACTTTCATCCGACAGATCATTTCGATGAGACCGTCTATCCAGTCAGGCAACTCGGTTGCCTGGCTGTCTCGTTGTTCGAACTCTGGCGCCGGGTTTCGGGAGAGGCGAGCTCCGTCCTGGCGCTCGGACAAGCGTCGAGAACAGAGTTTCTCCTGCAGTCGATCGCACTCCGCCCTCTCGTCTGAGCTGAGAGGAATTGACGGCGGTCGGCATTTGAGGAGAAGGAACGAGTGCACTTCCTCTAAATCCTCCGCAATCGCTCTGACCTGAGCTAGTGCCATTGTCGCGAACTTGACTAGGTCGATGGCATGGTGCGGGGAGATTGAGAGACAGCAGGAAATTGTTGCATGATGCGCGTTTGGGAGAACGGGGCCTGCCTGGCTGATTAGATAGCTTGGCCAGTGAGAGATTAGCGCTAGTACCTTACGGTTAGGGAACTTCACTAGCGCTGGAGAACCTCCATAGGTGCATAGGTGGGGGGCGCGGGGCACGGATGCCCTAGGGCTGCGAACGGGATGGATCATTCCTTCCCTAACCCATGACTAGGTACTGCACATTCAAAGTGGATCAGCTCGCCTTAGCAAAGAACAGGTAAGCTTCTTCCAAAACATTATTTTGACTGCACATCGTAGGCTCATCCATATCCTTGACACCTAATTACCTAGTTCTCGCTGTAGTCATGGCGTTGCCTATTGGTTTCAGGGGTGCTACGTCTACATTCTACCGACTCGAGCCGGGCGTGGTGCTAAAAAGTCCTCGGGAAAGCAAGGTTTTCGGCGCCGCTGAAATCGAGCAGAGTTTCTCGGTCGAGCGGCAAATCCTTGAAATCTTGGGCAGCCACTGCCGAATTGTCGGGTATGTTCATGGCCTAATCATTGACTTGGCTTCACTGACTTTCAATAAAGGTACCTGGGTTGGAAGGAAGATGCCCCGAGGGGTTTAAAGCTGGCTGAAGCTAGCCATGGAAGCCTTCAGCAGTATCTTTATGACAACCCTGTGATCCCATCGTCACTCAGGGAAAAGTGGTGCCGACAAGCTATCAGCGCAGTCGCATTCGTCCACAGCAAAGGGGTCATTCACTCTGATCTACGTCCTGATAACTTCCTTGTCCACGCCACCACCGCAACGTCTCTTGACCTGTGGCTTTGTGACTTTGGCACGTCAGAATGCAAGCAATACGGTTTAAATGAGGGTCGCTTGCCTTATTCAGGCTTCTATGATCCCAACCTCGCGCCTCAACCAGGACAAGCTATGGACATCTTCAGTCTTGCGTCTGTTCTCTACACAATCCTGACCGGACACTGGCCTCATCGCGATCCGGGGCGGTTTCAGACGATAGAGCAAGTCGATGATTACCATGAAAAGGTCGATCGGCTCTTTGGCCTAGGGGAATTTCCGGACGTGGATGGACTCTTCATGGGCGAAGTGATCATGAATTGCTGGGAACACAAGTACTGGGACGTAAAAGACATCGAGCGGGATTTGAGCTAGCAGCTATAGAAAACGCATGTCACACCTATTCAATCTGCACCGTTCCCCTGACAAGCCCTTCTCTATTGATTTGACCATATCACGGCTTCTCACAACCAGGCGTGCCGCACTTCTGTGCAACCTTGGTAGAGCCGAAAGAAGTCCCGACGACACGATGTCTCCTTTGCCTCTTGTCATCGAAAACATTCATCTCCTTCAGACGCAATCGCCCACGCCATCTACCAAACTCAGCAGACGCGAGCCTGTACTACCCGCGGTACGACTGAAACGGGCCCAGGGTGTGGTCTACGCAACCCTAAAGGCACTACGCAGCCTCGGTAAGGCTAGGGGGTGAAGCTCTCCGAGGCCAAGAAATCTTGATGCAAGGATCTAGAATATGCTGTCGCAAGGCCACGAATCCCAAGCCCGAATCTGAAAGGACCCCAAGTACTGGGAGCAGAAGCGCCAGGAACTCGACAAGATCTATTTGGCCCCTGGTCGAAGCGAGGAGAGCACAGCACCCGAACCAGACGCGGGCCCTCAGGTCGAAGAGAACCGCAACGCCGAGTGTCTCTCGGATGAAAACATGCGAAAAGAAGCGGTGTTAGCTTGGGTTCGGGCGAGCGGTCGAGCGGCTCTCGCCGAGCGGCCGGTGTCCCCGTGCACTGACCCTGACACTCCCGCGCTGTCCCGGCCGAAGAGAAAGAGAGCACATGACGAGGGAGGAATCGTCAGAAGATGGGTATCTTCCCCCGAAGCGCTTGAGGGATCACAGAACGGATTGCTCTGGCGCAGATCACGAACCAGATGTCTCCAGCGAAGGGGCCACACGGACAGCCCGGCACTGCACGATACTGTCTGGGAAACAGCGCACGAATGTCAGGAAACAGATGATCCAATGCTCCACCCAGAGACAGCTGGTACGGAGGAGCAAGCCACTGGAGGCTATGGCAATCAAGAAGAATGGCACATAAGATCCAATGGTATTGATGAAGCTGGACTCTCCAAACAACAACCCCCTGGCCTCCTCCGCCTCTTCTACATGCTCTTCTATATCTGTTCTCGTTGCGTCTGTTCCTAGCTGCCAGTCAGATGGTGTAATTTTCGAGCCAGTGCAGTCATTCACACACCTCTGCTGAACATCGGTCTTCATTCCTTCCGCTCGGGTTCATTCCCAAGTTGCGGAGAATCCCCCGCGCGAAGAGCCCGGAGGCGGCTTTCTTCGTGGACAGTCCTTTCCTGTAGTCTCGAAGCAGTCTTTCGCACCTCTTCCTGGAGTCCGCTTTCGTCGTCCCGTCATTCCTTGTGGGCTCGATTGTCTTTTGGGGCAGGTATGTGGGAAGGAAGATAAAGCTTGAGGCCTTATGCTGTACCTTTGGTAGAGACCTAACTGTCGCTATCCCGTATCAATAATACTTGCTCGGACCGTTCCCATTTGGGGGCTGGCATCCATCTCATTGCATGGCGAAGCCTCGTATCCCGTTGTGCCAGGGGCAGCGAGCTCACACGCACACGTCGGAAGTACAACACCAAAACCCGCAGCTACCGCCATCCAAACTAGCAGCCACCCCATTCGGCCATAACCAACGCTGCAGGGGGTTCGGGCATGTCATAACTTTACTGGTGTGTCTTCGTATGATTCGTGTGTTCGGTCATCTACATGCAGTTTGGTGATCGGGCAATGGTAGAGCATCGACCAGACCTCACTCCCGTGAGAAAGCAGAGGAGTCGGTAATGCGGCCAACACGGCCAAGCGTCATGATAGTGTTCGAAAAACGTCGGCACATTGGGGGGACAAACACGTCGTGTGCCTGCAGTCTTTCGAGTCACTGATCGACCAATCGTGGCAACGGGACTTTGGCACGATCCATCAGATCCGCAGAAGGATACGACTGCAGGAATGCATCACGCGACACCGTAAAGAGATAGTAGTAAGTGTCATCCATCAGGTTGTATTCAATCTTCCCAGGCCGACATCTTGGCCACAAAATAACTAGATAAGGAAGAAAACATAGATTTGAAACGCCGAACCCTGATCCAGAATAGAAGTGATCAAAATCAAAACCGCCAATCACTCGCCAGAGGAACTGGCCGGAGGGGAAATGCCCACGACGACATCTCCCACCGCCGCACCCTCCCTGCCCGAGAATCGAGACTTGTCTAGTCTCGAGCGTCTGGCTTTCTTGCGGCGCCGTGGCCCTCCCTCATAATTGCCAGGCAAGGATTCCCTGAAGAGTTCGCCCAGAGTCTGTACTGTATGCGAGACAGTACCAATTTGCTGCTCTAGGTCGTGCAGCTGAGGGTGGGTGGTCGATGGCCGAGTGCCGCCTGTGCCCTCGAAGGAGGGGTTCGGCTCTTGGTCGCGAAGCAGAACGGTGACCATGTCATGGAGGACGCCGACATCCGGGAGAATGAGGAAGTCGAGAGTCTCGGGTGGAGGAGCCAGGTGTCTGACAGCGAAGCACACCATGATCTTGGTGACAAGCATCACATGCTCAAGACTGTCCCGGGGTGGGACATACTCGTCGCTCAGGCGTCGAAGCGCCTCCCCGAAGTCAAGCGAGTTGACATCGTCTTGGATCGGGTAAGTCCACGGAGTCCAGTCCGCGGAGAGCCGGCCTTGGACTATGAGCAGACGGTCTCTGAGGGAGAGCCCCGGGGTGATGGCCAAGTCCAGCTTCTGCTCGATTCGGCCAAGCACGTGGTCATAGTGCTGAACGTTTCTGCAGTGAGTCGCTTCGGGAGACAGGTTCAGGAAAGTCTCGACATAGACGAGCGGGTGGATGTAAGTCTCAGCCATTGTGAGAACTAGGGTAGGGTGGGCTGTGAATGATCTCAGGGAGCAGGCAGATGAGGTAAATCGGTGTTGGCTAGGCTGGAGCGAGGTTGCAGAGATTCATTTGCCAGCAACAGGGCCTTGAAAGGAGCCAGGCTGAGACTTTATAGACGGCTGTTCATGACCAAGGGCGGGAATTGTGTACTCATTGATCCGAAAATGCAAGTCAGAACTGCAAACATGAGAAGGCGGCCAAGAAGAAGAATTGCACATGCGGAGGCTTGGTGACGTCGAACTGTGACTTGAACCTATGAAGGAACACCGGCCAGCGACGCGACCTACACCGTCTGCCCGGTCACGTATTGCTTGCATGGATCGTTGATCTCAATGAAGGATGTGCACTTTGTGCTTCCGGGGTTTCTCGAGCGTTGGAGCTAGACATGCAGCGACCCCTGGAAGGTCTCATTCAATCTGACCTACCTCCCAGGATGGCAGCAGCTTATTCTCGCGCGGAAGATTACAAGGGCATGACGTCTAGGTCGCAAAAGTACTAGCCCACGGGCCTAGCACCCGCAAGCTGAAAGGGTGTACATTTCGGCTGCAGTTTTCGAGCCAGGCTCATCAGCTAATGCATCAAGCCGAGTATGCGCTGTACTGTTGTTCAGCTTGGTCTTGGTCTTCTGCAGGCTCGGGTTAGTTCCGGGTGGAAAGCCACTGTTACCCGACGCATGGATTCTGTTCCACCAAACAGAGCTTAAGCAGCGTTCAATCTCCTCAGCCATTCATAACGCCACCTCACACCTCCAAGAAGGAATAGCATTCAATGGGTGTAAAGTAAAGTACCTGAGAGTTTATCTTGCACACTAGCAAGCTGCAGAACAAGATTACTTCCTCTCGGATTGAGCTTTGGTGGTGGGGGAAGCTAGAATCGGGCGCTAGTCGCCGCTGGCAGGAAAATATAAAAACCCTTCATTAAGTGTCCTTGCCGGGACCCCAATGGTCATTATTAGGGTCACGTAAATATTCTATATGACTATCCTGCTGTGTAAGTTCATTCTCATTCGCAAAAATCACCCGAACATCCTAGTGCTAACACTGCCATTCCAGCTCCGAGCAACCTCCCACCACACAATCATCAAGGACCATGGTCAGAAGAGTGGAGGGGCGAGGGGAAGATTGGGGCCGGGGCGCGTACGACACAACTGGGGTTCCTAAGCCAACACCACCGAAGCCTATGGATTGCTTGGTCAGGATGCCTCACTGTGGTAGGCGGACTAGACCTACCATGAGGGTGGCCACCAGTAACATGTTATAAAATCGCTGCTTTACATGTATAAACGGATGGAGTCGCGGGTCTTTTACACCAAAGGCTGTCGGTCAAAAGTGGTACATCTCTTTGAATTCTGCTAAGAGATCGGTGTACATATTCTCTCTTAGCTATGGGGGAAAAAACAAGCTCGGTGGAAGTGTCAAGTTCACCAGCGTGGTAGAATGGGCCGAAAGGAGCATCAGAGGATAGCTACGAAATAGGTCCGAGAATCGAAGACCACCCGGGGAAGCAGATTTGTCTCCGAGTGTTGCCGTCAAAAGCATTGTTGCGAGAGTGAACGAGCCTCCGTCGGGGTACGGTCGGAAGTGGAAATGAGGAAGCGAAGACGACGGTAAGGCGTGCGGACTCTCCGCGCTCCCGGACTGAGGTCCCAAGAGCGGGTCGGTCGGGAGTGGGGCCGTGGCACGGCCTGCTCGCCCGGCGGCAGATACTTCCAAAAATTAGTAAAGCAATCCTGATACGGTTCTTAAATGGGTACAAGTACATACTAAAGATCCAACCCAAACATGAGTGGAGAGGAGTGCCAGCAGCAGCTACTACCGACTGGTATTTGGAGGGCTTGCACTCCTCCGATCGACTGTGAGCGCACAGGCCATCACCGCCTGCCAAGCGGCTGTAGCCCGTGAAGTTCAGGTGGGGGGCACTAAGAAAAGGCTTACCCAAGCATATCTGCAACCACAACTCACAACATCTGCAGGCCCGGTTGGCAAAAAGAACAAAGAGAATCATACAACACCCTAAAAAACAATACCGTATCGCAAAAATATGAATCTCTGGTCACGGTGAGGATTGAACTCACAACCTTCAGATTATTAGACTGACGCGCTAACCAATTGCGCCACGCGACCTTTGTTGATGACGGCCGAGCTCCCCCACAGTTCAAGAAGCTGGTTAGGACCGGGCGGGGAGATATCGTGCGCTCCGTCCGTCTCCCGTCTGGGGTAAGGTGGGTGCAAGCTAAAAACGGTCCCGATGTCAACGCCCTCGAGACGCGATAGCTTAAAAGGAGCTTCGCGTGGGCCATAGCCATGTGGGAGTGGGCACCTGTCCCCACTACCCACAGTTGACGACATGGCTTGGGCTTGGGCTCGTTGCTTGACGACTTCATGTCATCAAGGTTCGATCTGGATCAAGTAGGGGGGTGCATGCGGCTCTGCTCATGATAAGCAACCAAAGCTCTGGTTCTCGGCCAACATGTCCTTCAGCAAATGCTTTCTACGCGTGGACTTTGGCGTGATTATTTCACAATGCGTTGTGCGTGGTCTGCGATCTCTACCCAAGCGGTCCATGGAGTTGAGGATGTCATCTACTTCTCTGGGTCGAAGAATTCGCAGCGAATCGGAAGGTTGAGGGTGCTTCGACGGAAAACAAATGCCAGAACACGAGAGGATGCTTTTCGGATGGGAGTCGGTCTGCACATTGGCAGTACACGTCACATACCCACCCTGCCCTGAACATCAAGTGAAGAAATTCAAGTTGCAGCAGCTTGTGTACTTTCCTTTCTGCATCTGGAGAAGGCTAGCTGCTGCCAGGAGACAAGAGAGCTGGCCATTAATAGGACTTAGGAGACCACAAGATAGAAACCGCTCCTGGCGCTTGACGCTTCCCTGGAACATCGTCCTAGTCTTTCGTGAAACGGCTTTCTGGCTTTGGACGAGCCCTACAGCAGACTCCAAAACACCCAGCCCAGCACTAGCACGCTCACATTTCGGCGATGGAGCTCCGGGTACGCTCCTGATACCTTCAGCAGTAGGCAAAGGTCTCAGTCGCCCCTGAGCTGACCTCCACCACCCGTTCCTGAGGGCCGACGGGGTTGGAGACTTTGACGGTCGACCGCTTGCCCTTATGGCTGGTATGCATCAGGCCACGGTATGGGTCGACCAAGATCGGCTAATGGGGACTAAAGCGTCCTCGACTTGAAGGGTGGAAGCCAAGATATTTGGCGCCAAGCCAAGAGCAGCGACATAGCTCCGTCGTGTTGACATGAGGGAAAATGCCATGGGATCTAACATGTTTAGGTTGCATGAAGTGACTAGTGGACCACCATCCACACCATACGTCCTGTTCATAGCAAGACACTGCATGTGCATGATATGGATAGTTTGAGTAGTTGTAGGTGGTGTAAGTGGTGGTATGGGTGGTACGAGTGGTGTGGGTGGTGTGAGTAGTTGGCGTGGTGTGGCTACCAGCGATTGGCTCTTTGCATCCCATCCTTCGTGTGTCAGTGACAATCCAGGCCTAGCTTCGGGTGAGATATGCTTTACGAGGTTCTCTGGCTCGAGCAACCACCAGGCGGGTAGACCATGGGGAAGGGCGCATGGGTGCGAGCGTCACGAATGCACAGTATCCATGGATGTTGTTCCTGTGTACTTCAGGCGGCCCTGATTCCTGGGGACCGGGACCGCAGAGCTTGTCGTCAAGCCCACAGGGTTGTCATCCGTGGAAGGTGCGGACACCAGGAGTAGCCCAGTCTGGACCGCAAGTGCACTCCACTTGGCAAGGTTCTTCTGTTTGCTTTACGCCACACCATCTTCGATGTGACAGGCTTGTTTCGCTAGGTGAAAGCCTGTTAAGGATGCTCTCGCTTAGCACTGATTAACCCAGGTGTGCTAACAGCGACTGGCCACATCGTTGTCGGCGTACAACCTGGTACGCTGAGAAGCACCGCACCTGAGGGCCACCAGCCCTAGGGCTCGACCCTGGAACCGAGAGGTCAGGTCCTACCACAAAAGCCGGCACCGACCACAGAATGAGCTAACAAATTGGTGTGGTGCTGAGCTACCAAGAGCGGCCTTCAGAGAGGTTTCAATGGGTGGCTAGAGCTGGGAGAGGCATGCTACGTCACATCTCAGGTCCGAACAAAACTTTGGTAACGCGACAGGCAGAAGCGAGGGCGTTTAGTAGTATGATAGTTCTGAGGCTACCTGGATAAAATCAAGACGGCCTCCACCACGCCTGCGCCTCCACTTGAGCGGTCAGCTCCTCGACGGGTACCAAAACATACTCAGGAGAAGGAACACCAGCAGAAGAAGTGTCATAATTGAAAGATGCACGCCAATTTCCCGCTTGGACCACAGACGGCCAAGACTCCTCCTGTGACTCGGTCGTGGTCAGCGTCCCTGCCTGCCCTAGCGATGAGTCTGATCCAGGCGCTTCCACAGCACCGGTTTCCTGGCTGGGCACGACGTATGTCGGCAAATTGCCGGTGGTCTGCGTAGTTGGGCGCAAGCCAGCAAAATGGTGCCAGCCGTCTACTAGATCAGATCGATCCGAGGAGGGTGTCGAGGTCACTGTCGACACAGTTGCCCCCTTCCTCTGGTACTTAGAAATACCCCATTCCTGAAGACGTTTCCGATAGGCTCTTGTCCTAGGGTAAGACATGTTAGTGCTTTGTTCGTTTGGCCACTTCTTCAAGGATGGAACTTACGATGCTCTGAATTGGTATTGCGCATCCATTATGCGGATAACCTCATGTAGCGGTTTATTCTCTGTCTTGTACAGGTGAATAATCGTCCACCGAAGTATTTTCCATCGCTTGCTCATGGCGCGGGAGATCATGAAGGATCCTGAAGGGAGACCTCTGGCAATGAGAGGACTCTGACGGTAAGAGAGCTCTGACAAGGAGGGAAAAGCTCAGGCAGGATATATACACATGCCAGTCCAGTGAATCAGGCGAGAGCTTGGGCAATGACTGGGCGTAGTTGGGCGAAGTTGGGCAACGGTTGTCGGTCACACTGATGAGGTGATGGAGTGAGCTGCCGCTGCACGTCTGAACATGGAGGGAGGAAGGCTTCGAGACTGACCTGAGCCTCACTGTGTTATCCAAGGGTCAAATCCGACTGGGCTTCCATTCCTCGGCCAAAACTCCCTGCGTAATAGAAGACGAGAGAATCCTGTGGCAGTCTGAACAAGAATCACAAACTCAACCACCAGGCGGGACGTTGGAAAAACACAAGCTCCTGGGGCCGTTATCTCAGTGCTTATCAGCGGCGTTGACCGTGCGACGCTGGGCCGTGTGAGGGGGGGGGGAAGCTGCATTGGTCTGTCTCATGGCGTTCGTCGCGTACCCGAAGCTGAAGGGGAAGATAGATGTTTACTTTTTTACTTGGACCGGAGTGCTTGTACGGAGTGCTTGTACCTGTACTTCCCGATCCACGGCACCGAGCTAGGCCGATCGCCCCACAAAATTAGGCGTCCGGGACCCGTCCCGTCCAGTGAGGCTGGCCCGCGTGCCACTGTCCAAGTCCCGTCCCGTTAGTTAGCGCAAAGATGGTGCATGAGCGACCTAGGTAGGTGTCTCGGTAGGTATTTAAGAAGTACAGGGGTGAGCATATCCATCTGCATGTCTCTCCGGTCAACCCCTCTCATTACCAACACCTCGCCTACTTCACCGAACCAGGGTTCCTTGGACCGGAGATGCTCACTGCCAATCCGCAGCCAATCATGCATATCCTGCTCCTCCTGCGACCAACGTGCCTCCTGCGACCAACTTCCCTCCAGCGACCGCCTTGCCTCCAGCGACCGCCTTGCCCCCAACGACCGCCTTGCCCCCAACGACCGCCTTGCCCCCAACGACCGCCTTCCCTCCTACGCCCATCTACTTCCCTGCCGCCGCCCATCGTCACTCCTTCGTCCAGCCTCGCTCCTGCGCCCGTCTTCTTTGTTGTGCCCATCTCCCTCTTGCGCCCGTCTTCTCTCCCACGCCCATCTTCTCTCTTGCGCCCATATTCCCTCCCAAGATCGTCCAGATGCCTAGGTTAGGTTCGAAGAAGACAACAAGCCCTGTCGGTGGCCGCAGCGGTGGCCGCAGCGGGCGGTTCCAGACACTCCTGCCATACTTGCTAGAACGCCACTACAGCACGACGGCAAACGAGTTCCAGGCAATCCCTATCGCAGCGATCATTGCTTTCGTTGCCTGCGAAAAACACACCATCACATACATCCGCAATATCTCGAAAGTGCCGTCGTCTCTGAAAGCGGTCCTCGAGCCGTACAAAGCAGTCGGGCTCCAGCACGACTGCCATAACTTCACGTCGAAAGTGAGGACCTTTTGCCCAACCTTTGAGCATTTGGTTGTCTTGGGTATGAGCTGTCTGGACAAGTCTGCATTCTAGCAATTAGGCTGAACAGTTTACAGAGTTGGCTTGCACCGTGTATCTGAATAAAAAGGATGGGGCCCAGGACGAAATCGAAGACACGGCTGTTCTCCCGATTGACGACCTTTTACGGGACCTCAAGGGCTTTGAGAAGCAGGGTCACTTCACTCTACCCAGAGCCCATACCTCAGAGATATCGGGCAGCTTTTCTTCCGCAACAGAGGCAGTTCCACATTCAGGGGGCAAACATGGACACGAGGGTGACATGCCCCATCCGAAACGCCGCGCCCTAGCCAGGCCAGAACGGACGAATGAGCCAGGCGGCAGACACCCAAGACGACGCTCTTCCGCTGTGTCTGATCGTTCGACAGCCTCCAGGATTGCTTTGCCTACACCTCCGTCGCACCATGAAGAAGGATCGTGTGACTATCCAGTCATTGACATGGGCCCGGTCCCCGCTCCAGGGTTGGATCCAGCCCACCAGCACGGTGGCAGTTTGTCTATTAGCGATAGCATCGGTCCCATCATGGATCCGATCACTCAGGACACTCCGGGGTATAACACTTGTCCCGGTCCACCACACCATGAAGGGTCATGGATGGAGCAATTCCCTGCTCCAGGCTTGGATTCGGCGCACCAGCATGATATCAGTGCCGCCTCAGATCCGATCGCTCAGACCCAGGTGTTGAGCCTCTCAAAAGAAAGCGTAGAGCACCTCCTGCGTTTACCAGAGATGGCAGAGGGGACATTTCACTTCGGCAAGCCGGATGGCCTACCGCCATATGCCTCACTACGGGTGCCTCATGTGCTGTACGACAAGATTGTTGGCTATCCAGTCCTCATGCCCGAATCTGATCCGAGCCTGGAGCCTCCGCATGCAGAGATATACATGCTCAAGAATTCAGATTTTCGCAAGTTTGCTGCGCAGGATGGATACGGAGATATTTTCTTCCATTGTGGCTACATCTTTATGACGGTGTTTGACGACGCCTTGCAGCAGACACTTATTGAAGAAGGTGTGAAGACGAAGGAGAGATTAGGCCTGCAGACTCGCGTCATCCTCAACTAAGATACCTTCCTTCCTCAAGGTCTCCACAAGCCCTAGGCAATCTTTGATTATGACCTTTCGATGGCCAATTGGAGGTGCATATATCACACACTGTGTCGTGCCGGCCTGCTTCACGACGTTGTTGTCGACGGTGATGCCCCATCCAGTGACTTGAAACATGTTTTGTCCGGCCATCCATTCTGCCGCCTCCCGCTTCAGCTCCTCCTTCCGAACCAGGATGCTGCCTTCAGTGAAAGAAAACTCGACCATCCTCGCGGCTTGAGCTTGTAAAAGCTCGATTCCTAATACTTTCTCCAGCCCCCTCCCTGTAAGACAGTCAATAAAATCCACAATGAAATCATGACTGAGCTCGTCGAAATTGACTGGTGGTCCTTCTCTAAACTCAGAAGGCAACATGAGTGCGCATCTCTCGCTTCCCACTTTGTAGTCTGCAGTGTTTACTGAGAAGATATGACCACGGATATTCTCCACGTCGGCGTCAACGAGGTTCGTGAGCTCAGTACACCAACCTAGTGGTTTGGTGATGCTCCGGCCGAGGAGAAACTGTCCTTTGGGGATGTCCAGATGGCGATGAAGGAGTCGCAGCTGGATATAGTTCTCGAGTCTATGTTTTGCAATGATGGTACAGAGTTCTTGGAATCCAGCTGACAGCACATCAACGTGTGGAAGGGGTGCGTCTGTGGGGTATTCGTTATGACTGCAGACGATCAGTTGAGATTCTGCACGGCACGGATCAGAGTTGACAGAGGAGCTGACAGTGTGGCTGAGGCGATCAGCATCTCCTTCGTGACCGCGGTGTTCAATCCTGGAATGCTCGCCATCTTGGGCCGACCGTTTGTGTTTCGTGATTCAAGCAAGGAATCCCAGAACGGTTTGCGGCAATTACACCTCGATCTTCTAGTTCTGATGTCAGAGCCCAAAGCATGTGAGAGCGACTCTATCCGACACTGGCCGACAGAACCCCGCACCGCCAGAACAGCCTATTACATCCATTTTGCCGTGCCTACATATGTCTACGGCGTGGGAAAAACATAGATCCAGGCATCCTCTCATGATTCGATCTGAAGTGTGCTGAACAGCGTGGAGTGTAACCAAGATTGAGTCCAGCGAAATGTGTTCTGTGCAGGGCAGATTGATAATCTCCAAGATCTGGCGATACGGGACAGTGCATACAGGGTCCGCCATTGCCACGTGCAATGTAGGTCGGATATCTGAATGAGGCTGTGTCCACGGCCGTGCTCATTATGACGTGCATTGCTCTCGAGTCACAGACCGGGGAGCCGCATGGGACTGTGGCCCAAATGAAAATGGAGAGTTCGTCTGACAGGCTTCAGAAAGACCGGTTCATCGCTCGGGCTCGAATGGAGTTCTGTTTGGCCCAACTCATCTTTGCCAGATACATCGGAAATGCTTTGGTTCAATGCAGGCTTGTGAGTTGCCACCCTCTATCGTTACTCGGTCGCTCCTCTCGGCTCAGCGCGGACGTCTGCATTGGGATGCTGTCATCAAAACTCTCACACTCAGGATCAGTAAGCAACTAATGCTCCCTTCATATCTAACGATGGCCACCGAGAGCCCGATAGGCTCTCTAAGGTTCTAGTTCTGCTTCACTCAGATAGATGCCTGTCTACACCTATCAGGATGTTTCTACAGATGTCAGTTAGCTCGACTTGCGCTTGACTGCTTCTGATGAGTTAAAGTCGGCGAGTACATGTAGTCAAGTTGTCCGTACCTTACTGTCTGGATGAAACTTGTAACACTCATACGTGCAGATCATTAGCTGTGGGCTAGGGCTGGTTGATTGGAGCCTTCCTCTTCGTCGTCTTCGTATGAACAACCATGCACTCCTTGCATTTCATCGATACTTCGGGCAGTGGCTCCAGCCGAATGGATCCAGCATCCTACAATGACCGATGCGTCACGAGAGAGGAAGCCAGTTATGGAACTGCTACAGGCGGTGAAGATGTGAGCTCTTGTGATTCCTCTTGGGTGTGTAGCTCTCGTGTTTGCTGTTACATGCCAGACTAGGACCTGCTCCTCCCTTAAACCCCGAACTACTCGACCACGACCCAATTAAACTCCTCCATAATCTCCTCGAAAGTCTGCCCCCGGATCTCCACGCCAGACTCCTCCCCAGAGTCCTCCCCAGACTCCTCCCCAGACTCGTCTCCAGTCTTCTTCGCAGTCTCCTCCCCAACCTCGTCCTCCGCCTCGTCATCAGCCTCATCCTCGGTCTCGTCATCAGCCTCAACCTCGGTCTCCACTACTTTATGGTCAGGCCGGCGGCAATGTGGTGGGACTGGGGCAGAGGGCGGGTGCCGCCCAATAAAGCACCTATGAAGGAGACCAGGAAGGCAGGCAATAGCGTCTGCGAGTGGGTAGAGGAAACCGGGATCAACCACGTCCATTGGATAGGTAATGAATGGGTGTGGCAACGCCCAATGGTGCAAGCCGAAGTGATAGAAGATCCAGATGAGCAGATGCCTGTCAGTGCAGTCGATGGGCGGCTTCTCCGCCAGGTGGGACGCTTGGATGCGGCACTGAGCATGGTTCGGGCGGTAGTCTCTCCATCTGATGGTGATGGTCCCGTTGAGTGTGGGGAAGACGAGGCCGAGAATGAGGCTGGCACGCGTTGCAAGCGATTCCGGACGCTCACAATAGTCGCGTCCAGGCAGTTGGCGCAAAAACTGCCCTTCGAGCCTGGCGAGGAGTGCATCGAGCGATGAATCGGGACAAGCGCTGAACAGGAATTTCACATCCCTCAGCTCGATGTGAGCGACGCCACTCAGATAGGCCAATAAAACGTCAAGAATCTTCACAGGCTCCATGATGATGAGGATGATGATGATGAGGATGGATGGTCAGATGTCTTGCTGCGGGATTTGAAGAGAAACACACAGGATTCAAAGAGATGGGAGAGAAACACACAGGATTCAAAGAGATGGGAGAGAAACACACAGGATTCAAAGAGATGGGAGAGTAGCCAGGGCCATAAAATAGCAGGAGGGACAGCAATGTCCTGCTGTCGGCGGCTCTGCGTGATGGTTCGCGGCCCCCAAGTATCGACATCCCTGTGTCGAGTACGAGTACATTTGACTGCCTGATGGCGGAAATCGAAGGGTTGGTGGCTTGCTTGTGCATGTCTTTCCTTCACCGCTTGAACTCATGACCTTCCCTCTTCCCTGCAGACTCGTGCATTCAACCTGAGTCCTGTCCCGCGCGCCAAGCTCCGAGTCATTCCAGACCTCCCGCGGTCGAGTCCATGATTCTTTCTTTGCTTTTTGCTTGCTGCATATTGCATATCCATGCCTGCTGATTCGTTGGCGTTGCAGGGTGGGAGGCGTCGTCTGGTCACTTGGGGCTGCAGCTCAAACCGGTCTGTGAGACATCCTTGTCCCTCATTTCGGGAAGTTAATTCCTAGGGCCCTTTGCTTTTGGGATCACCTCCCTGATGACGAGTGGTGTGTGGATTGAAGAACTCCGGCCATGTTGCAGTCTCCAATTTCCCCTACGAACACGACGATCCATCCTGCCCAGGTCACCCTTTGCAAACGCACGGGCCACAACCGTCTCAGTGTCGGTTGTGGCCCGTGCAAACTCCCCAGCCTGCGATATTACTGCGATGGGGTCGGCCTGGAACCGGGAAACGGTGGAGAGTGGGAAATGGGTGGTGGCCAGCACACATGAGGCTGAGCTGTGTAATGTTGCTTCTGCCTGGCTCATCACCTCCTCAACACACGCTAATGCAAATATTACCCCTCTGGAACTTTCCAATGTCCGTGCAAGCCCGGCGGCTCCCGGGGTGTTCTGCACGGTGCTGGCAGAGGTGCGTAACACAGGCAGGTCTAGCAGCGGTCGGTCGATGGCGATCTCGATTGTCTTCGTCCAGTAGGGACTCGGTAGCATTGTCACTGGCCGTGCTTATCAACCAACATTTCTTTTTTTCAGTTTCACCTGGACACACATTGATGCCCAACGAACTGAGCCTGGTGGTGGCGGGCGGGATACTCTATCCGATGGGGGTCGCGTGGTGTGTGTGTGTGTCTCAGCTGTCTATCTAACTTTGTCCTCGACGCCAACAATCAATCCGGGGTCGGATGAGCTACGCACTCTTCCGGGGTCCATCCTTGAACAACTGAGAAGATCCACTGTCCCGCGCTCGAGTCACCCTTGTCGATGTCTGGCTTGTGTTACCCATACATTGTCTCCTCACGCTGACCCGTCCGCCCTCATAGGCGGTGGCGATGGCAACGAACTCACGGCCCAGTTCCGACGCAGAGAGCGACGTCCTCGGGGGTCTTACGTCCTCGGGGGTCTTAGCACTTTTTGGAAGAGACTGTTGGCACCACTGTAATTGGCATATGCTAAGGATAGAGATTGATCAATTTGGGAACTTCGTAAAGATGCATACAAATGGCCGCCAGTAGAGAGACACACCGAATTTTCTGCACCGAGAACATGATAGAAAGAAAAATAGAAGAGAAAAAAGTAGGAAAAGAATAGAAAAAACTAGGAAAAAAAGAGCAGTGAATTAGGGGCTAATCGCGCACTTGTGTACGAGCAACTCTTCCAGGTCTGTCGAGGCCATACCGCAACGTGTGCATGAGGCTCGATCCCCATCCGCTTCCAGATGTTCAAGACGTTCTCTTTCGCCCTCCTCGACAGACTCCCGCAAAACGAGGATGAATGTGGCCATATCCGCTTCATTGAACATCACCAGGTCCTTCCTGTCAGCATCGAAGCACGCTTGTCTATGCCTGTTCCGTAAGAGATGCCCACGAAAATCTTTCAGTGATCTATAACGAGGCTTGGAAAGCTGGGAACAAGGGCAAGCGACCAAAAACTGCGTCTCCTCGTTCCTGACACGCCAGAACTCAAGGGCCTCGGCCTGTTCAGGACGCGGGCGTTTTGGGCTTAGGCGTCTCAGAACGGCCTCGCCTTGCTCAGCATGCGGGCGTTTCCGACTCGCCTCGCCGCGTTCGGGACGCAGGCGAAGCTCAGCAGCCTCGCCGTGCTCAGGACGCGGGAGTATGGGACTGAAGCGGCTCTGGACGGCCTCACCGTGTCCAGGACTCGGGCGTGTCTGAGCAGTATCGCCGTGCTCAGGACCCGGGCGTTCCTGAACAGTTTCGCCGAGTTCAGGGCTCGGGCGTGCCTGAACGGACTCGGCGGTTTCGGGAGTGAGCCATAAAAGATCCTGGAATGTCGTTTCGTGGTCGGGGGGGAACACGGCACGGGGGGCTTCCTGGGATGCCGTTACGTATTCGGGACTGGGGGTTAAAGGCACCTGGAATGTCGTGGCGCGTTCGGCACGGGGGGGTTCCTGGGGTGCCGTTGCGTGTTCGGGACTGGGGGACACGACACGGGGGGGTCCCTGGAATTCCCATGGGTGGTCGGGACAGAGGTACACGGCACCGGAGGGTTCCTGGAATGCCCTTGCGTGTTCGTGACAGAGATACACGGCACCGGAGGGTTCCTGGAATGCCGCTGCGTGTTCGGGACAGAGGCGCACGGCACGGGGGGGTGCCGGGGGTATCCTTGAGTATTCGGGAGGGAGGCGCACGGCACGGGGGCTTTCCTGGGATGCCGTTGCGTGTCCGGGACTGGGTAACACGGCGCGGGGGCGTGGCTGGAATGTCATCCGGCGGTCGGGACAGACGTACATGTCACCGGCGGGTTCCTCGACTTCCCTTGCGTGTTCGGGACAGAGGTACACGGGACCGGGGGGTTCCTGGAATGCCCTTGCGTGTTGGGAACAGACGTACACGGCACGGGGGTTTTCCTGGGATGCCGTTGCGTGTCCGGGATTGGGCCTTTCCTGAACTGCCGTGGCATGTTCAGGACCGTCGTTCTGTTTCGCCATTCAGCACAAGGGCTCTCTGGGCAGCGCAAAGGATCTTCTCACTTACAAGAATAAACGAGAGCCTGGATCTCTCCGCCATGATCAGTCTGAGGACGCTCAGGACTGAATCACATCCGATGATCTCGGCTGAGATCGATGTACGCAGGCCCTCGTAGTGCTCAATCGCATGGGACACCTGTGCTGCCTGAGAACAGAGCGTCTGGCGCTTCGCCTGAGCTTGGTGAATATGCTCGAGAATCACCGCGGTCGAGCAGCTGCTCAGGGATTGAACGGAGTACGGGGCTTGATCCATAACTAGGGCCAACAGCAAGGGAAGAAGATACGATCAGATGCAGTATTTAATAATACGACAGTCCACATGGTGCATCTGGGACGGCTTATCATTGATAAATATACCTGCTCGAGCTATGAGCTTGCAAATCCCAGCCTGCACCGGATGTGGGCAGACCACACACACCACAAGAGCGATGGTCGCTCTTGGCTGGGGGATCTCCTCATCTGGATGCACGGTCATCACACCTCTGGCCACTCGAGAGCCAGGAGGTAGGTCACTGCTGCATTCGCAAAAGAAAAACGAGTCTCACCAGAGTCACAACCTGAGCCGAGTGGCTGCAAACACCCCGTCTGATAGGTGGGGGTTGGCATCTTGTGGGTGTGATATATGCCGTCCTTGAACTCAACCACTTTGGAAGAAGGCTGGATCCGTTCCATGGTACGTGTCTCAGGTATCGGTACCTACGCCGTACCCAGGATGTACATTCGCCTCCGGATAAACTTCCTCCGGTAGGTAGTAAGATGAGTAAGATGAGTAAGATGAGGTAATTTGACCCAGGGTTCGGCAGTACTTAGTTACCCCACACGTCGCGCTTAATCAGGCGCCAGGCGCCAGTGTTGGTCTTGAACCAGAGCTGAACCGTGTAGTTAATCAAAATCCACCCTTGTTACCTAACCCACGCTCCGCACACCCTCCCAATCTGCCAATCTGGACGGACGGTGCGTCCACGACTCGAATGGCGGTGACAGTCGACAACAATGGCTTGTTTACGAATGATGGCGCTGCTGACCTTTTTTTGTTGGGGCGGTTCCCTTCCTGCTTGGCCCGTCAGGCCCCACAGGGCGGCGGCAGCAAAAGCAATGCCGACCACACCACCCGCCATCTCCGTAGGTTGAGAGCGGTTCAGAGACCGCTGGCCGGAGGAGTTGTAAGACACTCCAAGACGGGCCCGTTATTACCCTTGTGGAGGCTATGCGGCCTGTGCGCTCCCCTGATTGGACCTGGATGAGACATTGCGCCTTGCCTGGCCCGCACTGGGCGAGGAACGAGGACGAGGATGAGCGGGCACTAGCACGAGGACGAGGATGGGATGAGCGGGCACTAGCGAGGGCGAGGACGAGCGGGGGCACTAGCTGCGTTGCAAAGTCAGGGTTGAAGATCTGGAATTAGGTCCGAGACGGTCTGCCGTCTCCTACTCGAACTCGATTTTCCTCTCGAGCTCATCTAGCAACTCCGCTGCAGTCTCTCCCATCAATACCCCGATGATATCACATGGTCCACTCTTCTGGTGGATGAAGGTGCTCTGTGTGCTGACCATCACAGACATGTTGATGTCAACCGTACGCCCCTTGCACTCCTCTGGCATGCTACGCATAAATTTCGAGAGAGCAATCCGCCCGTAGTAGGCCAGATCGGCTTCGATATTCGCCATCAGCACTGTTCCTTGAACAATGTTGAACATGATGGCCTGGTCGGATTCGACATTCTGAGGATCGGCAATGGAGATAGAGATGTGACCACGATAACCAAAAAAGCACTTAGTGTCCATTGGAAGTGGCCGCGGTGGAGGAAGCATGGCGCCAGTGTTGGGGGCACCTGTGGGAGAGCATTAGCAAACTGAACGTCCTTTCGGGAGTCTCAGGGATACACACGGGACGGGTCTCCCTTGCCATGGTCGTACGCTGCCGTGATTTGGCTGGAAATTGCTGCCATAGTTTGGTTGGAAAGTGCTGCCATGGTTTGGCTGGAAAGGCTGCAGTCTCTGATCTTTGTGGTGTGGTGTAAGAAAGAAGGCAATTGAGAGGCGGATGGAGGCCGAGGTGCATTGAGGGCGAGGCGACCAGAGCCCAAAGTGCATTGAGAAAGCGGCTTTATGTATTTTACCTTTTGATGATATTTCCTTTGCCTGGGCCGCTTCTCTCCGTCAGTCACACACGAAATGTTTAACCACGACATGAAGGTGCAATGCTTTGATGAGATGCGGACCAACCAGCCCGGCCTCCAGTCGTTCCCAGCCGGCCTAACGTCAGGTGGCCCTCCTTCCTGCTAGTCTCAGTATGAACACGAAGCGAAATGGTTGTTGGCGTTCTTCTACCGTGACATCATGCATGATACCTCCACCCCCTCCCCAAAGCTGCATCCAATATTGGCTAGATCGGGGGTCAGGTTGGTCACCGACTGCCTTGTATGTTTGGAAGAGAGATGTGTGTTTCTGCTCTGTCCATGCCGTCTATCAGGATCGAGACATTCATGATGGGAGGGAGGCCAGGACAACACTTTCGTTCATCCCAGTGGAAGGTATTTTATGACACACTTCCCTCTCCTGACTGATGCCTTTTCTTTTCTCTCTCAAGAAAACACCGTCTACTGCCCCTTCCAACTGTCTGTCACCTTCTTCTACATCAACTTTGGATTTCTGGGAGTACTCTCACCATGACCTGGGACCTGCTTGCCTGGCCATCCTTTCAGAAAATACATGGCCATAACAGAACCAACGTTGTAAGCACTCAGGTGAAGAAAGACAATCCGCCGAGGAAAGCTTCCTACAGTGAGTCTGCTCTCTATTGGTGTTCAAGGCTATCCCTGACATGACTTGTCCAGCCGAGGAGAAGGCTGAGGCTGGGTGGAATGGCCCCAAGGACCAGGGTGTTGACCCGGGCACTGGCACTGGGGAGAAAGCCAGTGTTACTTGAGAAGGGCTTGGGATTTCATGGGTAGCCCAAGCCAGGAACGGATCCCAAGATGGCATGCAAGGAGGTTCATCACCAGGAATTCTAGGAGGGATGGAGGGATGGAGGGATGTTGGGAAGCACCGTGGGGAAGGCACCACAGGCAGAGGAAGCAGCTTTTGCTATCTAGTTCAACTCTCCTTTGAATCTTGATCAATACTATCGTGTTTCCTCTGCTTCGATACCCGCCCGATTGCTCACTTGCACCTCTTCGTTTTTCATGGGGCGCCGTGCTCTCAGTGCCGAGACTGGAGGAGATGGAAGTCCCCGAACACCAGCGGCGAGGATGTGGTCATTAGTACCGGCCACATCGTGTTGATCTTCAAGCTATCGCCATCATCGGAGGCTGTCGCCGGGGCGAGGTGGAGGTCGATCCGTGTGTTGGCATCGACGCTATCGTCGGGACCCGCCGCCGTTCCCCGGTCTGTCACGGCCGCCGCCTAAGAGATAAACTGCGGGTCGCCATTGCAAGGTTGAAGACACAGGTCACCAGCACCGGTAGGTGACAGAGCGTCCACCCTGACAGAGACACACACAATGAGGGCGCGGGAGTATCGCTAGCGTCGGGTAAGGCGTCATCATCATTGTGCATCCAAGGCAGAATGAGGAGCCAACTGCTCCACGATGACCCCGTCAACATCGGATTCGGTCCTCAGTACTGGTGACAGAACCGTCGGGGTCCGGACCTGGATCCTCAGACTTGTCAGTCATTCGTGTGGTGTGAACTTGCTCGCCATGGAGTGTGAAGCGACTTTTGCGATGGATGAGAGCTTGTCTCCCGCTTGTCTCTCCGGGTGGACTGAGTTCAAAATGGAGGCCAATCATTAGATGAGGGTCAAAGAGACTGACGTTCGAAGACAATCCGCTATGGACTACTGTGTAGAAGTGATAACAGAGATCGTGTTAGGGCTGCTGTCTACTCTCCTCCAGTATCCTAATGATGATGCAGGGCCAAGTGTTTCCTTCAGCTGCTACCGTGCTTACACATGACATGGAAAATTAAGCCTCAATGAACAATCTTCCCCAGAGCGCCCTCGCTTAGACTTCGAGTCCGTCCGGCAAATGACGACTTTTGTCGAGGAGGAGCGATCTTGATTCCTGTGGCCTGGTCCTTCCTCTGCGGCTCTGCCCGTGCCTTGGCCGTCACTTTCGACATCAAGTCAGACATGATTTTCCCCATCCACTTGGCTTGCTGTTCGTTTTTCAACACAAGTTCCGCGATATGATCGGCCTGGTCTTCAAAGGCCTCATACATCAAGTCCCGATCCTCAGACACCTCATCGTACTTCTCCTTCTCCTTCTGAAGCAGATCTTCGTACTTCTGTTTCTCCTTCCGAAGCAGATCTTCGTAGTGCAGGAGCTTTTGCGACAGTTCGGTCGTGTTCGCCTTGGTCTCCCTTCTCTGCTCTGTGAGAATGCGATTCTGGTTGTGGACCGCTTTCGAGAGACGATCTTTTCCCTTCTGCGCCTCCTCCTTGCTGTTTCTGAGGGCGATCAATTCGTTGTGAAGGTCTTGCACGTGGATGTTGAGACCTTGCATCTTCCTCTGGAGACTTTCGTTTTCTCCTTGCAGATATTGCCTTTCCTCGCCGAGCGATGCGATGGCGGCATCCCTTTGCAGGGCCCGCTCTTTGCCTCTCGACTTTGCTTGATACTCTCGCTGTTGTAGAGCCTCGACTGCTTTTTCGAGGAACTCGATGCGCTGTACCAGTAATGTGTGGTCCATGGCTGGCGATGGGGGAGCCGGAGAGGCAGATGCGTTGTGGGAGAGAAGACGGAAAGCGGACGGCAGCACCTGTGATGGCGGTGTGTTGGGCTGGACGATCGAGCCCTTCTGGACGTGCTCGTGGCCCATTGGCTTACCGCTCACAGGCGTATCACACATTTACTGGCGGAAAAGGAACGGTCTTAAAAGAGGCCGTGACGCCTTGGGTTCTGACCTAGAGCGCCTTGTTGGTTGGGAGGGGGCCGGTTTCTGCTTTGTTGCATGTCACACGCACGCTAATGTAAGCCCAGTGCACATCTAGGAGGTGTTTATCCGCACACCTTGGGAGGGAGAGCCATCGGATCGAAGGTCAAAGTTTCCTCAGCTGAACTGGCCTAGATCACAGGTTACCAGGGTTCTGACCGGGGATCCTAACCCCTCCAGGAAAGTGCAGGTGGGGTGTAGAAAAGGGCCTGGCCATTGATCACGGAGCTGGGTCTCGGTGACCTCGAGCCTTGTTTTTTGTTGACGCCGAGGCCAGCAGCGGTATCAATACGCCCACCCGCTGTGTACTCCAGGCCAGACTACCTTGGGTACCTACCTAGGTAACCTGTGCGAAGTCGGGCCCTAGTCGTCGTAGGCGTGATGCAGGCCGGGCGGGCGAGGAAAGGCAATCATTAGGCGCGCCCAGAAGACGGCCGGTGGTGCGCGAGCGTGGCGAAATGCCAGCGTTTGCATGTAGCAGGAGGGCGGCAGCATAAGATGCTCATTCCCAGTCACCCTCCTCCCTCCAGCTGCTACGATTCAGCTCCATCAAGCGCTTGCCCACTGCATCTCTGGCCCTTCACACCACTCCAGTCGCTCTTGCCGTTCTAGTCGGTAGGGTAGGTATCTTCTTCAGGCTTCAGCTGCAGGAAGGAGCTTTGCTGCCCTCTTTCCCTCTCTTTCCCTCTCTTTCCTTCTCACCTATTACTCCATTCTCCATCATGGGTGGTGGCACAGGCGAATGCCCGCTCGGTGATTGCGGCCAGCCAAGTGAAGTTTCTCCCGAGTTCGTCAAGGTTGATCCCAGAGACTGCCAGGCATCTTGCTGACGCTTTAGGTAGCTCGGCTGCAATCGATTCTACGGCCCACGGCACTTCGGGCCCTCCCATTCTCACTGCCCATGCATCCGGCTCACCTTCCGTGCCTGGAAGCGCCGTAGTGAGCGACACCGATGCAGGCGATCAGGCCGCCTCTCTCATCGGCCAGGGCGCTGCTCAGAGTGCCGAAGCCGACAAGGGGCATGATAGCCGTCCAATTACTCCGCCGCCGGTGCTCATCAAGCAACTTCCCCAGCGTTCGATCAGTAGCGGCGATTTGGAGAGAGAGACGGACGCCATCTATCGCGGCCTGATGCAGCTTGAAGCCAAATCTATCGTCGTGATGGCGCAGCATTTTGGCCAATATCCGGCTGCGCCTCGACTTCACAGAATTCTGCTGGAGCTTCATTCCAGTTTCTACTTTTCACTGCGGCCGCCTCCCACTGCAGAAGAGTCTGAGCGTTTGTCACACGCTGTTGTTCAACTTTGGCAAGAGCATCACCAATATCTCCGTTCCTTGAAGCGTCCTACCGAGCCAGAAAAGCCAGGAAAGCCGCTGTGCGCCGCCGCCACCAGGCTTGAGCCGAATCAGCTGCAGGCTCTTGTCGAGCTTCACCGCGTACTGCTGAATGAGCATCACGACTTCCTCCTTGCCTCGCAGCACCCTGACGCGTCGGAAGATCTCCGGAATCTTCCAAGGAAGTATTACCTAGTTGATAGGATCTGGGATTGCGCAATACACACCCTCCTTGAGCTTCTGAACTGCCAGCTACCCGAGTCCAAGGAGTGTATGAAACGGTTCATCGGCACGGCATACGCTATATTGTGTCTTTTCGAGGAGTTTGTGCCGCAGTTCGTGAACAGATGGCTCGAATTCAAAGGGGACTTGGCCCTATACGAGTATGTGGAAGCCGATGACCTACACCCAGATGCACTATAACTGAAACTAATACCTGCCGGGCAGATGGATTGTTCTGGAGTTGCAAGATGTGCAAGGCCACTGTGTCAGCTTGTGGTCCACCACCCGGGAGCAGTACCATCGGGTGCTGACCCAGGACCCCACGAACGGCCGCGTCCTCAAGCAGCTGGGGATGCTGGCGCGGCCGAACCCCGAGGGCCTACCCCACGTACACTTCGACAACGTTGTAGTCGAGCTTTTCTACTGGACCAAGGCCCTCGTTGTCAAACGCCCGTTCCATGATGCGCACAGGGTCATGATCACCGCCGCCAACCAGATCGTCGGCCGAAAGGATGAGGAGGAAACGGACCACAACAGCTTCCTCGCCGCCGTTGCCCACCTGGTGCTTGCTTCTGGGGCAGAGGGCGACGCGGAGCGCCAGAGGGACCATCTTCAGGCTGTCAATGGAGTATTGTGGAAAGTTGGTCGAGAGCACTGGCTTGACGACCCTACTTGTAGAATCGCTCCAAGGTAGGTGCTGACCCCGCAGCCTTTTCATCCCAGTCTCTGACTGACACCTTCTAGCGCCCACCTTGGCCTCCTGCTCTGCCAGTTGCTGCTTGGAATCCCTCTAAAGCCGGGAAGATGGAGCCCGATGATGGCGACGTGGGCTCCTGACCTTGTGACGCCTCAGGATCTCGCCAAGCTTGACATCAAGATGGATAAAGCGAGCGCCATTCACGGCGCAGCAGCCAAGATCATCGACCACATGATTCATTACTTCCTAGAGGACGCGGACACACAGGACCTGGGGTTGTGGGCGTTCATCAACGTGATCTTGGTATTCATGCGCTCCTTCAAGACAAGACCTGCCCTGCTGAAGCGGTTCGGCCCGGCGTTTCACGCAGAGCATCTCGTGCCTTTCCTCAACAAGCTCCTGAGCGAGGACGAGGCCCGAGGCGCTCGGGCCTTGGAAAGTGCGCGGCGGTCGCTGCTCCCGGTAACGCGCTCGCCACTCAACCCAAAGGAGAAGCCAGGCGTCTACGGAATGACGGTCAATGATTCCATTGAAAGGTACTTCCAGCGGCAGAAGGACTGTGGAGAGGCCGAGGCTGCTGGGAGCACGGCCACGGCCGGAGAGACCACGGCGCAGGAGGAGGCGAGGCGTGACCCCACAGACGACAAGGATCCGGGCATGGCGCCGGATGCCGAAGGGATGTTTTTCGACATACTACCGGAACATATACTGCTGCAGGGGCACTTCTTTGCCCCAGAGGCTGAGAGCTCCTATGACGCATCCCAGGCTGGTGCAGGAGAGGACGTCACAGAAGTTGTCGACGCACTCGCCTACAATATCGAAGCACAGTCTTCAGAACAAGCTCAGGGGGATGGCGAGAAGGGGCGAGAAGCATGGTGGTGGCTGCGTGACCCGCCCCTCTTCCCCATGGGTTACTTCGAGAAGTCCAAGTACAGCTTCGACGAGACACAAGTCCGCCAGGATTGCGTTCAAGATGCCGAGACGTGGAATGACCGGGCATTGCAGATACTGTGCCTAGTTGGCCAGCTGAAAGGTGTCTTCTTCAACTTTGGGACCGACGATGCAGGACACCTCAAGATCAGTGCGCTCCCGGGGGTATCCGAACCGCCGCTGTGTTTTAGCATGACCATGCCGGAAGTCTTCGAGCGCGACAATGGCAGCAGGATCGTTTTTGTCCGTCCTTACTTCTCGTCGGCCGAGATGGAGAGGGTGAGACGGAAGGAGGAAATGCGAAAGGGGGAAAGGCAAAAGGTCATGGAGGCTGGCCTGACTGCTGATGAGGCTGGTCTGACTGCTGAGGAGGCGGTGTTCGAGAAGGAAGCTGGCGGTGGCTGGACGGGAGCGGACATGATAGCTCTTGAGGCTCTTGAGGATCTTGAGGATCTTGAGGACACACAGACGGTCCAAACGGATCAAGTCGAGTGGGGCTCTGCCACTCGGACGGACTGTTCTACCGTCATATATGATCCCAGAGATCCAGCCCAAGAGTCTTGATCGTCAATGATAACGACTGTAATGAGCTATGATACTTCAATAGTTGCAATTTCCATTTCAAGCCAAGCCCTCAGGGATTCCCATATCGCTCCTGCCCGTGGTGGATTCACTGACAAGGGTATCCAAAACTGTTACTGATAGCTGCAGACAAGGCGTCTCGCATGGTGCGACCCGCTTGGGACATGGCTCGGGCGTCCTCTGTCATCTGCGACCGCCCTCCAGCCACGCAGTAGGTCCACGAGGGCTCGGGGCTCTGTCCACCCGCCGTGGCCCCGCGGTGTCATGCTCGGCGAGTTCCCCGCGGCCGGATCGGACTGGACTAGTGGAGGCGGCTCCGCTTCCCGTACTGCCGCTGGCGACTGGGGTGATCGCCGCGTATGGTCCGGGTCGGCCGCGACGCTCTCGGCGGCGCCTGAACGGATACTTCTTCCGCATGCTCGTCCGGGTCAAGAGCTGGTCGATGTTCTCCGGAAAGATGGTGGTGAGGTGGTGCACGGTATGCCCGACACCGGACTGTTGGTCTCGGCTCGGGCTCCATCAACTGGATGCGGAATGGCTCTTCTGGGCCACCTCGGTTGGCCTCGAGAGCGATGGCCTGACTTCCTGCCCATTGTCAGAAATGATTCGTTCCCATCCTGGATTAGCGAACGCAACACCGAACAGGTTTAGGTCCGCCAAAATACACCGCTTTGGCCAGAACCAACAGCATGTCCAAACCCCGCACTTCTCAGATCATCAAAGATCATCACCGTTGCCCCGTCTTTCAAGTTCGAAACTCAAACTACCCACCCGCCGCGCCGCGCACTTTATCGTGGCTAAATTTTAGTTCGAGAAGCTTATTTGAACTAAGGATCCCGAACTTTTTGTCTAGAATGGCTGAAGAACAGACAAACCGGCCGGCGGCGGTCGCGGAACCTGCCGAACCCGCCGGACCTGAAACATCGCCGCCGGCTTCCTCGCCGCCGGCTCCCTCGGCCGTTCTCCCGCCTCAGCATTGGGCTGAAGTCGCACAGGTTCGTGAACATAGACATTGGCTGTGACAACAGGCAGTCACAGCACAAACGACCACTACCTCTAACCTCGAGTGAAGAATGAGGAACAGGGCGATGTCGATGCTGATTCGACAATCGACGCCGACAATGCCTCCTCTACAGCGTCCATTACCTCCAGCATCTTTGAGTACAGGACGATCCATGGCAGAACATTCAACAGCGACCAGGGAGACGCGCAGTATTGGTAATTAACAAAAAGCCTTGTGTTTTGCCTACACCCATGAATGGAAATCGCTCATGTTCTCTCTCCTAGGGGATCCAACGATGAACCACAGCGCGAATTGATGGATATCACGTAGGTTTGCTACGATTCTCACTGACAAGATATTGCAATCTGATCTCAATCATAGTCACCACATCCTCACGATTGGGCTTGGGGATAAACTCCATCTGGCGCCATTGGACAAGGCTCACGTCCATGTAAGCTAACAGCCCGGGTTCTCCGTTTGAATGGGTCGGTGCTAATGCGCGCGGAGTAGCAAGTCATTGATATCGGCTGTGGAACTGGTACGGTTCCGAAAACCTAATCCGTGTCACCGGATAACAATCACCCGTGGAACGAGGCTAATTAATCTCTCCGGCTGACAGGCATCTGGGCCATGTACGTCGAGCCAAGTTCCACCAGATTCAGACCCTTTCTCTGACAGTAAATCGTTAGTGACTTCGCCGATGAGTACCCTGGCGCAGAGGTCATCGGAACAGACATCTCTCCCATCCAGCCTTCATGGGTGCCGCCCAACTTGAAGTTGTGAGCATTTCCCAGAGACAGATGATAGTCCCGCAGGGTATTGAGCAGTCTAACAACGCATCCCAGTGAGATCGAAGACTGCACTCGAGACTGGACTTTTAAATCCGGCTTTGCCGATTACATCCATCTGAGATGGCTGGTCGGCAGTATCAAAGACTGGGACGCCCTCTGCTCTGAGGCCTTCAGGGTCTGCAAGCCTGGCGGATGGATCGAGAGCCACGAGGCCTCCTCCAACATCGAGAGTGACGACGGCACGGTCGATGGGGACTCGGCCATGGGGCAATGGGGTAAGTTCTTCATCGAAGGCAGCAAGAAGATAGGATCGAGCTTCACGGTGGTCGAGGACGGCACGCAGAGGAAGGCTCTGGAAAAAGCTGGGTTCATCAACATCCAGGAATTCAACTTCAGGGTGAGGCATCTTGATACTATCATCACAAGTTTGAATCGCATCTGACAAGCAAAGTAGAACCCCATCGGCGGCTGGTCGAGCGTTCCCAGCGAGAGAAAGATGGGTCCGTATACCAAATACGGCCTGGAGACGGACAGCGAAGGGTTTGTCCTGTTCATGGCTCACGTCCTGGGCTGGTCGAGAGCCGAGATCCAAGTCTACAACGCCCAATTCCGACGCGAGTTGCGTTCGGGGAAGCATCATGGTTACTTTAGGCAGAAGGTCGTTTGGGGCCAGAAACCCGGTGCGGCCGCTGAATAAGCTGCTTCTCAAGGACCGGTTTTGGGGACAGGGTTCGCATGGGGTTTTGAGCATTTGCCTACCAGACACGCAGTAGTAGACGCACTATCGTTGCCAATTCAACTTGGAAACGTCTCACCTCATCCTCGCTCTCGTGAAACGGAAACTCTGACCGAGGCTGTCCTCTACAGGAAGAACCTCCTGAGCTGCGTCCACATATGCTGACCTTGGAGTGAATCTGTCCAGACTCGCCGATGTATCCCTTTAAACGCCGTAGAAACACTCCAGTGTTTTTGATCCACTGGCCTTTCCAGAGACAAGAATCTTTTGCGGGGATTTCTTACTGAAGAGGGCAACAGTTGCACGTGATGTGTTCCTACGGCGTCTAAAGGGATAACCTCCACAGGCTCGCAGTCCAGCTGGGGTTCTGGGCCATTTGAGAGGTGTGTTCTGGGCGAAGACGCGTTTGTTTGTTTGTTTGTTTGTTTGTTTGTTTGTTTGTTTGGTTGGTTGGCTGGTCTATTCATAGACTGTCCTAGACGCCGTAATGGACCAGAATGCGGTTGTTAGATGACTCGGTGTCCACGGCTGTTGCATGATGAGGTAGGACGTCACGGTCGGGTTGGCTCTGCCGACGCCCACATCGAGATCATGAGCGGTGAAGGGGGATGGCCCGGGGAGCAGATAAGGCTGCCGACGCTGGAGAACCACCGAGAAAGGGCCATGGTGTCTGTTTTAGCATGCAACATTTCGTTGACGATGGGCTTGCTTGTTGGAAGACGGATGGAGGAGCATCTTCTTTTCATGTGCCATAGCCGCCTCCGACAACCGCAACCAACATCCTCTCACCGGCGTTGGCCTCGAAGTCTTGAACAGCAGGCAGAGCGATCAGAGCGGCGCTTAGCAAGCAATGCAGAGAACAACAATGTAAACGGGTATCCAACAAGCCACAAAGGTACGCTCGCTACGCTCTTGTCAACTCATGTCACCTCCACAAACAGCCGGGACGGGTAGTGTTGATGCGCAAGTAGACAGTCAAACAACCCCTCACGAGCTTCTATTCAGGATATGATACGAATGCCCAGTCGCAAAGACACGGAAATACCTTTAAGTATGCAATATGCGTATCCGATAATGCACCAAAAAGCCGTCTGAAAAGAGAAAGAGAAAAACACCCTCAACGCCCAGTACCAAAAAAAAAAGAATATGCAAAGGCCGAGAATCCCCCCCCTGGAACGATGCAAAAGGCAAGAAGACTCAGCAGTGACAACCTTTCCCTCCTTCAAAACTTCTCCATGAAATTCTTCCTCACCGTCCACATGCGCGCCCTCTTGCCGTAGATGTACATGGGCACCGTCGACACGAGCAGGATCAGCTGTATGACGCCGATCCAGACGTACACGGCCTTGGGCCCATCGCTCGTGATCCAGCCCGTGACAAAGAGCGAGAAGACGAGGCCGTGGAAGATGTTCTTGCTGAAGTTGAGCGTGACGAGCGCCTCGCCGGCGTACTGGCGGTAGCTGTCGACGCAAAAGGTGATGGCCGTGGTCGAGCCGAGCGAGCAGCCAAAGGACACGATGCCGAAGAAGACGGTCGGCACGATCCACGCGTCGCGCTCCTCGGCCGACCACCCGAAGCCCATGAGCCCGACGACGGTGGTGACGGCGATGGGCGCGGCCATGACGAGCCGGAACTCGGGCTCGTAGAGGCCGCCGTTGCGCGCGGCCATGCGCTTGACCACGAGGTCCGACACCTTGCCGGCGACGGCGGTGCCGAGGATGCCGCCGATGAAGGGCGAGATGTAGATGAGGCCGCTCTGCAGCGCGTCAAAGTTGTAGCTCTCCTTGTTGCGGTAGATGACCGAGACCGACTCGGAGATGACGATGAGCCAGCCGATGGAGCACGAGTAGACGACCGAGGACCACAGCACGGCCGGGTACGAGAACAGGATGAACGGGCGCACCATCACCTTGAGCCACTTGTCCTTGTTCAGGCGCCCGTGGAAGGGCCGGAGCTGCTGCGCGAAGGACCGGGCCGGGAGCTCGCGCAGGTTGCGCGTGTAGGGCGCTATGCCCGGGGTGACGGACGCGGACGAGACGGACTGGCTCTCGCTATCGGCCACCCTGTGCTGCGCGTACGCCGCCGAGGACTGGTAGTAGTCCCGCGGCGTGTTCGACCCCGAGGAACGGGGGTGGGGCGGGGTGCCTGGGTGCGGCCCGCCGTGAGAGTTCTGCCGGGAGACCGACTCTCGAGCTATGTGGTCGTCGCCGCCGGGCGCAGGGGTCAGAGCCTCCAGCTTTTCCTTAAGCTCCGCTGGTTGGACTGGCCCTGAAGTGCTCGGCACAGCTTGGTCGGGGGTGTCATGATCCAGGGAGCCTTGGAACACGGGCTTCTTGGTGGTAGTAGGGTGGGTAGCTGGGACCTGAGAGGCGTTGCTGTCGGCACGAGGTCGTTCGTGTTGAGGAACGTCGTCACCAGCCGTGTCCGCTTCCGGCGCGAACCCAACGTGGGCATGCTTTTCCTTGGGTTGGTGTTGAGTAGGGCTAGTCGGAGAGGCGAGAGCCGCGTGGTCGATGCTCATCCTGGGAGTGACGGCTGAAGTGGCAGGAACCGAGCTCCGGGAGATGGGATGCCTGGACGAGAGTCTGCGCAGGAAGTTGGGCCGGCTCTGCTTCTTGGCTCGCGGCGTAGGCGCTCTGTCCCAGAACGTCTCGGGCACGAACAAGAAGAGCAGAGCACCGCAGAACCCGACGACGATGGCCACCATCCAGAATGCCCAGCGCCATCCGAGCCGCTGAATGATCGCGGCGCTCACGAGAGGGACCAAATTCTTGCCGCCGAGCAGGAGCAGCGTGTAGATGCCGATGCGGTAGGCCCGCTCGTGGAGAAAGAAGATCTCGGCGATGGTGGCCGACGGCAGGCACTCGACCGGGCTGACAGCCACGCCCTGGAAGATGCGAGCCAGGAGCAGAGACACAAAGTTTGGCGACAAGGCGCACCACACAGAGCAGCAGATGAGGAGCACCGAGCTGAACAGATACACGGGTCGCTTGCCCCACAGGATGGCCGTCGGCGAGAAGACGACGGACCCGAGGCCCATGCCCATCATGTACAGGCCCGTGGTCAGCGAGACGTGCTCGACCTCGACGCTGTAGTCATGAGCGACGTCGCCAAAGCCTGCGGCGAGCAGCGGCGTGAGACCGCCTCCGATCATGCAGTAGAGCCCGAGCGACAGGAGAGCCGAGTCTCTGCGCCAGGTCGGCCAATTCAGAGGGTCGTTGGCGGAATCCTCGGGCTGCGGTTCCAGGATGATCTTGCCGTCCGAGGTCATCTTCTTCTCCTCCTCGGCGGCCGGAGGCGGAGCCTCCTGGGCGTAGCCGACGGGTATGGAAGAGTGCGACGTCCGAGCCGGCGCGTTACGCAGACCCAAGGGCTCGTTGCGGTGCTTGGCCAGCAGCAGGACACTGCCGGGCACTTCGATGGTCTTCTTGTCGTTCAGGATGCCCATGCTCCACGTAGAGACGCGAGGCTTCTCGCTGCTTGGTTCCCCATTGTCGCTTCCCCTGCGGAACGGGGAGAACCATTTGATTCGGGGTGTTGAGGATGAGTCGGACGCCATCTTTGTTGTTTGTGGCCAACAAGGTTGCTGGTCGAAATGTCTGCGCGCCAGACCCAGAGGCTCAAAGTCTGGCAAAGGCAAGGGGGAGAAAGAAAGAAGTTAAGAAGTTGAAACAGAAGACAGAATCTCCAGCCTGCAGCCTGCAGTATCAGCAAAGCCTCGACCGTGCTACACACTTGGCGAAGCTAAGCCTCCGGTGTGATATGATGGCTTGTGGAGAAAAGTTGGGTTGGCTGTGTCCGTCCTGTCTGCTTCATCCCTGGTCGACAGGGGAGCGAGGAAGAAGGAAGGCCTGGAGACGAACTCGGGTCGTCCCTGCTCGCCAGAAGCGAGGTCTCCGGATGGGTTTAAATAGCAAAGAAAGAGTCTTGGAAACAAAGGGCGATACGAGGGCGAGGGCGATCGCAAGGACAACAAGCATATATCTTGGTGGTTTTGGACCGGTCCTCTCTCCTCGCGGCGCGCGCCTCCCCACAACTGCACGCACCCACGCACAGCCTGCCTGGGGCCTGTCTGTCTGTCTGTCTGACTTGATTTACAAGGACGCGGACATGCCTCCTTTACCCACAACAATTGTCTCGTCAGGCATGGAGAATGCTTGACCGCTCCGCGCGGTTGGTGGTGAGGGAAGAGTCAGGTGGGCAGTCGATTGGCCGCCAAGGGGGTGTAGCGTGAGCAGCCACATGAGCAGTTTTTGGAGGAGCCGAGGTGGCCGCCGTTGTTTTGGGGGGAAGAGGCCAGGAGGCAAGTAGGGCGGCTCCAGGGCTGCCGTCCAGCGATCGAGAGACCCCGTGGGCCCTATGACGACAGTGGGGAAGACCCTGGGCCTCTCACCGCGCATCACCGACACTTGGCGCAGGGATGGAATGAATCACGTTTTCGCGCCAGGACGAGCGGGTGCTCCAGAGATCAGCTTCTGGGAGGGTTGTCGCATCTCGAGGTCGACAGGACAGCATCTACAGACACCTTGGCATCCCTTACTTTGTCGCAGAGGTTTATTAGGCGACTGCTATGTGCATCCGTCCGTGTTCAATTCCTCCAAAGGGCCCTCAACAGTGAATTTAGTTAAAGGTGGTGTGTCCTGAATCAGAACAGGCTCCACTGTAGGCCAGGGACCCTCCAGCGCCCAGTCTTCTGTTCTGTAGCGAGTTTGACAGAACGAAACTCCTGGCTCTTCTCTCCAGAACCAGTACCAAAGATCAACATCAATTGCGCGCGCACTCCCCTTCTCTCGATTGAAACCCCTCAACCCTCCTCGACCACCTTTCCGCGATGCACCCTCGCGTCGCCGCCATGCGCGGCTCTCGACTCGCAGGCCCGACGTCGTCTCCCCTCCGGCGGTGGGCCCGCGACAGCTGCAAGCCGGCGTCACCGCGCATCCCGCCGCCCAGCAGCAGCAGCAGCAGCAGGCCCCTTTCGACCTCTCGAAAGCTGCAGGCCAAGAACCAGATCTACGCCTCGTGAGCCTTTCCTTTCTTCCTCTTTCTCCCTCTCTCCCTTCATCCCAGACCTCAAAAACGAAAAAACCTGAAATGTTCCAAAAAAAGATACTAACCCCCCACTGCCAAAAACGAACAGCGTCCGCCGCCCCGAAGACCTCGACACCTACATCATGCTCTCCGCCGCCGCGCGCCAGCCGCTCCTGACGCTCTGGACCGCCTCGTGGTGCCCGCCCTGCCGGACCGTCCACCCGCTCGTCGAGGCGCTGGTCGCGTCGGGCGTCGGCCAGGCCGAGGGCGGCGTCGGCTTCTGCGCCGTCGAGTACGACGCGCCCGACGTCGCGGCCGCCCAGCTCGGCGCGGTCTACATGGTCAACAGCCTGCCGGCGCTGCTGAGCTTGGACGCCGGCGAGGCCGGGCTGGTCCGGAACCGGCTCGTCGACGGCCGCAAGCTCGCCGACCGCCGGGTGCTCGAGGAGTGGATCCGGGCCGAGGCGAGGCGGCAGGGCCACCGCGGCGGCGGCGGCGGTGGCGGGCTGTTTGGTGGGAGGTAGTGAGAGAAATCAATCCGAAAAGGGAGCCGGGTCGTGTGGCTAGTTGTACTTTTTATACTTGTATTTATAGATATCACACGCGAAAGGGACCGGCCGGCGTCTAGGTGCGACTCTCTTCGTCTCTTGGACCCTTCCTCTGTACGATACTGCTCACGGATGTCCGTCTATAACATAAAACATAATACCCTCGCCACAAGTGCAGACCAAGCCAAGCCAAGCCAAACCAAAAAAAGCACAAGATGGCATTCCAAAAATGGGCTCAAGAGCAATAATGACAAGGCAAAAGATCATGACAGGCCGTTTTCCCTGTTCTCGCATGTCGCATGTCGCATGGCCAACCCAAAGCGCCGCCTCTTTTTAAATCATCTCCATGACAAACAGGAATCAAGGAGTGTAAAAGACCTCTTCTATCGGCCTCCACCAGCCCGGCGCCGGGGGCTCGGCCTCGCTGCACGTCGCCCCGGGCACCAGCGACTCCTGGAACCCGTCCGTCATCTTCCACCACTCGCGCACGCGGGGGTTCTCGCGCATGCGCTCCATGTCGCCGGCAAAGTCGTAGCCCACGTACTTGAAGCAGGCAAAGAGCATGCCCGAGGCCTCGTCGTAGAATATGCTGTCTGTTTTTGTCTCCCCCCATTAGTCTTTTCAACTCTCAATCATAAAGAGTCGGGTATTAGGCTTACAGTCTTTGATGTTGCAGTCCTTGATCTGCTTGAGCACCTCGGGCCACACGGCGGCGTGCACCTCCTTGTACCTGGCCGCGTGCTCGGGCTTCAGCCGGACGACCTGGCCGTACCGCCGCCCGTGGTTCTTCTGCCTGATGGTCGCCGGCGTCAGGGCGTCGGCCTCGGGCGTGTGGTCCGCCGGCGCGGCGCTGGGCTTGGACCACATTGTCGCCTTGTGTGTGTGTGTGTGTGTGTGTGTGTGTGAAGGAGAGAAATATTAATCCGGAACAGGGGAAATGGGAACTTCCAAAGTGAAGCTCGAGCTCTTTATTAGCTCTCACAGTGGTGGTTGACGTGCTCTAGCTCCCGAGTTCCGGTCCGGTTGGGGTGGGAATGGATTTGTAAGTGACAGCTGGAGCTTACTCTGTCCGGAAAACACACCAACTACCCCGAAGAGCACGAAAGCCTGCCAATGCGGTAGAAATCGGGCAAATAAACAATAAAAAATAAAATAAAAAAGGAAAGACGGAGAGAAACACGGTGTGTTGAGAGAGAGAGAGAGAGAAAGTGAGAGGTTTCACACACGACCCTCGAGACAATATTCCGCAGCGGTGTTCGGGACAGGAAGCAGCGCCTGGAGGAAGGTGGTGACGAGCGGCGGACGTGGGGCAACTCCGTCTGCCTACAAGTAAAACGCAACGAGGCGAGATCGCCGCGTGGAGCAGCTTTCGCTTTCGGTGGAGTTTTACCGCGAAGAGGAGCTGTGCCTCTCTGCCCACCACCGACCGACGAACTGGTGCGGGGTCCTCGATCGATGGATCTTTCGGGGAACTGTCTGGGACGAAGAACGAGAAAAAGAGGAGCGGGTGCTGGTCAGGGAAGCAAGACTACAGCTGGCCCAATGCAGTTGCGAAGCACACCCAGAGGAAGTGAAGTGGTGGGAGGCCTTTCTCCACGGACAGGACAGGCTGGCGCGCAAGAGGCCAGCAGGGCGTGGGGGAAGGGGAAAAGGAAACCGGTAAGTGTAAGGGGGGAGGGGTGTGAACAACTCATGCGGGATATGCGGGGACTCTTTGCTTATTATCTTGCCCTTTTTAGTTTGATGATTTGTAAAAATGCTTCCTTCCTTGATTACCGTGCATGCATCTCAACAAGAACAAGAATAAGAAAAGCTTCCCGCGCTGGCCGACGAGTGGTAGCGGCCCAACCCAGCGCCCCCCTCCTCCTTCCAGCGCAGGGGAGCTGGTCATGCTGGCGCGAACGCCTGAGGTATTCCTGTGTGACGGGCGGTCATCATCTCATCATGGGACATGGGACCGAGTGAAGTTGAGTGATTTGAAGTCTGAGTGCCCATCATTGCTTTTCTTTTTCCCCCCTCCCGACCCATGAGGAAGGTGATTCGGGGGCCAGCGACGCCCTCGACCTCTTCTGCAGCCTGGCGTCGCACATCTCCAAGACACAAAAGGGCTGGTCTGGTCGAGACCCCGCCCACCCATGCAGCAGCGGCAGGAGCAGCAGCAGCAGCAGCAGCAGCAGCAATCACACCAACAGGGCGATACCTCAGCTTGGAGGCAACTGCGCTGCTGCGGTTCCGAATCGATTGGGACACAATGAAGCTCTCGAGGCCTGGAGACCCACCGGAGTGGGGACCTCCCATTCTCCTCCGGACTCCGGAGCCAACAGCCCCTTCCCATGTTGCAAGGTACTTGTACATGTCGATGCTTACGGACATCAAATGTCCATCATTGCTTCTGACGCACTAGTTCGACCAGGCTGGCTCTTGGGTGCTGGGAAAAGGTGCCGTACCTACCGTAGGTACCGTAGGTGTCGCGTCAAGGTAACAAGGAACACGGGAAAACATCCCAGCCATTTTAGCCAGAGAGCACTTTTAGCCATCTGCATCACACACACCAAAAGGGTTCGTACGGATCTCTCCCGTCTGCCGCACAACCCACACCCCCCAGCTGGGCTGAGGACAAATGTCTCCGAGTAATTCTGGATCAAATGGCATAAGCCTCTTGAACACACTGTGCTCTCCAGCCAGCCTCACGCATGGCAGTCCTCTCGATCCATTCGCTCGTCACGACCCAATCGGAACTTCGTTGCACTTGTGCAAAAGAGGCTTGCCTTAGCCCTTCTCGAACCCCTCGAACCCCTAGACCGCCTCTTCGGTGCGTTGGGCCTCTGAGGTGAGCGAAGGCGGGAGAAAGGGGGGCCAGAGATGTGGACGTGAAGGCGTTGCTCATCGAGCACCCCGTAAGGGCCGTTGAGGGGCAGAGAGTTGGACATCGACGGGCATCCATGACGGTGAGTAGTCGAGCATCGACATCGCCGGTCAACCGCATCGATGCACACCACGCAACGGGCCCCTCGAGCCGCCCCCATGGCCTCAGTGCTACACCCGAGATATGCTCCAGCCCATGTAGCTATCCCTGGTTGCCCAAGTCAGGAGGAGGACTCAAGTTGGCAAAGACCCAAGCTTCATCATTCCCAGCAAAGTTGGGTTTCGCCGGTAATGGGGGTGGTGGTCTGGTCTGGTCTCCCACCCAGTGGACAATGTGTTGGGGGCCCTTGTACTCAGACCAGGACCGACCCCCCAAGGATCTTCGTCAGGCTGTGCTGTTGCTGCGTCCATTGGTCTGGCGCGACCAGAGCGTCTATGTAGGGAAGTCGTTCACGATCTTCGAACCCGGGCAGTCTCCTTGTCCCAACTACAGAGTCTATCTCTCGTTGTGCTTTAAGCTGTACTTCTGGGAATAGTACCATTACCAGCATGAAAGCGGTGAGAGAAATGATTGTAGTGTCCGTAGCAGCATCATAAAGGCTGGCCGCCGACTACATAATGGCCCTTTCGTCTATGATATCGATTAGACCACCGTCCTCAGGCTTGTACGATTCAATGAGCCAGGAAATGTAGGACGACGGGGTCTTCCCGGATTCCATTTACCGCTGAACAGAGCGGTAGGGAGTATCTGCAACTGTATGAATGGAACTCTTCTATTTGCGTGCGGTCTTTTTCAAGCCTGTTCCGGGAAACCACTCGGACTTGGGCACCCGACATTTACCAAGCAAGCACTGGCAAAGATGAGATGAACGTTGTTCAGGGCGTGCGTAAGAGTCAAGATCTAAACCTCCCCCCCTTTTCGTCGGGGGCCAGCTATTCTTTATTCAGTGTAGAACCAACCCTCCCCCCTTTCTACCGTTGCTATCCCACACACATACAACAACACGCACCTTTCTTTAAAATACAAGTAAACGGAATAGTTCTGATAAAAGCTCGTTTGCGTTTCCCCCGTCTTTTTCGCAACTCGTGACAAATATGCGTTTTTGATTTCCCCGCCAAAAAAAGTGACAAAAAGCACCGTGTTGCCCGACGCCTTCGTGGAGATGAGACGGAAAGAGACAGAGAGACAGAGAGTGGGAGACAGAGAGTGAGAGACAGAGAGTGAGAGAGAATGGGTGATTAAGAGAGAGAGAGAGAGAGTAGTTCTGTTCGACACAGAGAGTCGCCTCGCCAACAACAGTGGTGTGATGCTCGTTGCAGGGCTGATATTAAATAGGTGTACATTGGTGGTACTTTGTTGCCGGTCCGGTCTCTGTTTAAACCCCCCCAAACCGTAGGGACGCCGTAGTAGTAAAAAAGGACCTCGAGTGGTAATGCAATGAGAGAAACGCGCAAAGCATGGACCCCGTTTTTCCTTTTTATGAGGTCGAGTAGAACGCCTCGACAAAGTAGATAACTCCGAATAACAGGAACGCGACGGCACCGCCGACGGTGACGACCTTGAGGCTGACGCGGCCGGCAATGGCACGGCCGCCGATGACGGCCACGCTCGTGCAGCAGCCGTGGCCGAGGACGGCGCCGAGCGTCACCCACCAGTAGTCCTGGCCGGCGGCCATGGCGATGGTGGCGATCTGGCTGCGGTCGCCCCACTCGCCGAGGAAGGTCATGACAAAGGTCTGCACCCAGGCCGGGCTCAGGAGCAGCGAGGACAGGTTGTGCAGGCCGGCGAGGAAGCCGCCGATGGCTCCGCCGCGGGGGCTCGGGCTGCGGCCGGGAGACGTCGACGGGCTGCGAGGCGGGGTGGGGAAGCGCGACTTGGAGCGCGGCTTGCGGCCGAGGCCCATCTCGAGGGCGTACGGGGAGATGGAGGAGCGGCGGCGGCCCTGCTGGCGGGCTTGGTTCTCCTTCTCGGCCAGCTCGAGCTCGACCTCCTGCATCTCGGCCGTCACGCCCTCGTCGCGGCTCATGGCCAGACCCTCGCGGAGCATCTTCACGCCAAAGACCAGAAACAGGCCGGCAGCAAGGAAGCTGGTGACGCGCTTCGGCAGGAGCGCAGGGACGGTGTGGCCGAGAATGGCCGAAAGGAGAGTCATGGTGATGAGGGCCGAGAAGGCGGCCGAGAAGACAACCATGCGGTCGTGCTTCATGGCCATCAGAGCGGCCACGAGGAACGTCTTGTCGCCGATTTCGGAAAAGAGAATCATGGTGAGGGAGAGGACGAAGGAGTGCAAGGGGCGAATGACGCCAGCCGACTCCTCGTCGACATCGGCGCCCGTCTTGGCCGAAGAGCTCTTCGAGCCGGGTTTGGTGACATCGAGATGATCCTTGTTGGCCGAGTTGGGAACCGGGGGGCCGCCTTCATGGGTCTTTTGGGGCAAGCCATCGGGTTTCTAGATAGATCATCTGTTAGTATGCAATATAATTCGAGGATGAACGAGCACGACCAACCTCGAGGCCGGTGACGAGACCGGGAGCATCCTTGCTCCCCTTCTCTTTCGCCGTCTCCTTTGTCTGCTCCTTCTCCTTCTCCTTGGACTTTTGCTTCTCCTTCTTGTCCTGGCCGCTGATGATCTTCTCCTGTTCGCTGTGAGGTAGGGGAGGGGCCTCCTTGGGCGTCTCTGGTTTGTTCTGCGCCTTCTCCCCGGTGTTGCTCTCCTGCTGCTTGCGCACCTTGTCCTTCTCGCTGACGCCGCCCGACGTGCCCGTGGTGCCTTCCTTGGGCTCCGGCCTGTTCTTGTCGTCCATCACGCCGTCGTTGGACTCGGGGATGATCTTGCCGTCGATGATGTGGACGTCCTTGGGCTTGTCCTTCAACGGCGGCTTCTCCTTGCCATCCTTGTCCTTGCGCAGGTTCTCGACCTCGACAAAGGGGCCGGAGTGTGGCCTGCCGTCCTTGCCGTCGACGGGGGCATCTTTGGTGCCAACCTCGTACTTGACCTTGGCAGGCGCGGATTCGACCACAGCGGCGGCGGCACCGGCGGCGGCGGCAGGGACCGAGGCAGCAGCAGCGGCCGCCGCGGCTTTTGTGTCAGCCTTGTCGTAGTTTGATGATGAGGCGAGCGCGGCTGTCGCAGCTAGGGATGGGATGAGCAGGAGGAGCAGAGGTGATCGGCGCTGTCGTAGTCTCATGGTCACAGCGGGGAGCGGTCGTCAACCAAGGGTGTTATAGTCTCGACGTCTCCTGATGAAAGGAGGAATATGCTGAGCAAAAAGAAGCCCACCCTTGCAACAGTTGCGATCAAATCAACGCAACAAGTCGCCGAGGAGGAAAAGGAAAAGGCTCGTCTGTCGTCTGTCGTCTGGTCTGAAACGGATCGAAAGGACAGGAAGTCGAGAAGCAGGAGGAATGGGATTCTCTAGGTTTAACGTGTTTCTCATACACGCTAGCAGGAATGACGGGGTTTGCTGTTTGTCGAGAGCCAATCGCCACCAACCCCGATGACCGTGATGACCTCGACCTGGGAAGAATTGGATTAAAAAAGGAGAGTCGTAGAATCGGACGGAGGGACCAAAGAGAAAGGCAAGGGAGGGAGGTTCGTGTTGGAGCCTCAAGAAGCCAATGCACACACACTATGGATTAAGGAGAGATGGAGTGTGCGAATGCTGGTTGGGAATTTTTTAAGATTTGCAGCCACATTTGCCAGCCAAGACCAGTGGAGGTCGAGTTAGGACAAGATGCGATGGGATGGAATTGACTGCTAACATGCCCTCCAGGTTGGCGCACGAATAACAACTGGAGGTTAGGTAACTAGGTACAAGTAACTAGCTGTAGTACTGTAGTGCCATCCATCCTCCCCTTTCTTCCGCAGCCCACTCAGTCTCGCGACCAAAGCACCATCGAGACGCCTGTTGAGTCCACTAGAGCGTCGCTGCATGTGCCAAATGCCCACCGCGCGCACTCTCAGATCCGCACCCGCACCCGCTCGTGCCACTTCCAGCGCGCACCCAGACACAGCCACGCCATGCTGCTGGGGACCGCCCCTGGCCTGTTGCCAATTTTGGGCGGCCCGCCCTGCGCTAGATCAGGCGGTTGACGTATGCTGCAATTTGCATCCCCCAGGTCTGGACTTTCACTCACAGTCACAGACATGTGCAGATCCCTATCTAGATCTATCTACCTATCTCAATGGCATACAAAGCCAATACCGAGAATAGAACAGAAAAGAGGACTCGGAACAGTCTCGCGATTTCACTATTGACATCCATGCACAGATTGCCCGCCTCGGTATGGCTGGACTACCTAGGTAGGTAATGTAACTACAAGTACCTAGCCAGACAAGCCAGACTTGCCAGGACACCATTACGATATGCCTTCCCTCCTGGGACCCACCCCGCAGCATTTCAGTTGCACCCGTACGGAGTACGCTGTGCGCAAGCACGCCCATACGAATCCGCTTGCCTTGACTAATCGCCCATTTGCAATCCACAGGGATGGATGAAAATTGGTCGAGATCTGGTTGGGCGGATCCTCTTTTTACGGGAGAGAGATCTTGGGAGTTGACACGCACGCGCGTGCTCTGCATGCCCTGACTAGCACTGCTAACTAGGGAGGGGCTCTTTGGAAGCGATGGCGCGGAATCCCAAGATCGTTGCCAGACCTGACCAATTCCATCATTCCGCGCCGCAGATGCAGGCAGGTAATACAGTAGGTAGGTGAAGTACAGGCGAAGCAGAGAGTTGTGTCTGCGGCGGTTTGCAGCAAACATGCATGCACGTCCAGCACGTCTAACAGTAGTGAAGTACTTGTCCGTACAGTCAAGCTGGTCCGGTTTGGGATAGATCCTCGGCAAGCCGTTGCACTTCTGCCCCCTCCTGGCTGGTCTTGCTCTTTTGCGTGTAAGGGCCAGCTATGCCCCTTATCTTTATCGGGCTTGGCTCCCTGGAACAAAGCGCCCGCACCCCCCCAGATCTGTGGAGACGTAAGCAATGCTTGGAGAAGGTACATGCGACAGTGTGACACAAACGTGTGCTGACAAGTACACCGACCAGAGCTCGCGCTTTTTGGCTGAGCTGTCCTCTTGTCTGGCGCCTGTTAGCCCAAGAGACCCTTACATTCAAAGGTAGCCAGCACTCCAGCAGCACTCACAAGCGGATTATCGAGCGTCGAACTCGAGATTCTTTCTTGCGAACAGGTACCACCAGACTTGCAGGCATCCTCAATTGACCTCCGACGGGCATGCGGTAGCAGAGACCACATTTGCTGCTGTCCGGCTACACGCAGCGGAAGTGCCTGCACTTGCACGCGCACACGCACCAAAGCGAATCTTCACACCTCGAGAGTTCTCCCGAACAGAAAGAACCCTGACGAGCCCCCCTCGCCCACGATGAACGGCTACGACAGCTATGAGAAGCAGCACATGGACGAGGACGCCTTTGGCGCCAAGGCGGGAAGCATAGTCAGCGCCTTTGACGCATTCCGTGAGTAACTAGCACCACCCTCTCTCGTCCATCCGTCGCCCGCCCGCAAGCCCTTCTATTCTATATTGCCTTTCCCTCCGCAAACTAACCTCCGGGAACTCACACGCCCCCCGACGAAACAGCCAAGGCGAAGCCCCAATACGTCACCCACACCTCGGGCGGCGGCAAGTGGACCGTCGCCATGGCGCTCCTCTCGGCCGTCCTGCTCTGGTCCGAGCTGGGCCGGTGGTGGCGCGGCGCCGAGGCGCACACCTTCGCCGTCGAGAAGGGCGTCAGCCGCTCCATGCAGATCAACCTCGACGTCGTCGTGCGCATGCGCTGCGCCGACCTGCACGTCAACGTCCAGGACGCCGCCGGGGACCGCATCCTCGCCGCCACCATGCTGCAGCGCGACCCCACGGCCTGGCACCAGTGGGTCGACGGCGCGGGCATCCACCGCCTCGGCCGCGACAAGCAGGGGCGGCTGCTCACCGGCGAGGGGTTCCAGGCCGCCGCCGGGCACGAAGAGGGCTTCGGCGAGGAGCACATCCACGACATCGTCGCCCTCGGCCGCAAGCGGGCCCGCTGGGGCAAGACGCCGCGCGTCCGGGGCGAGCCCGACAGCTGCCGCATCTTTGGCAGCCTGGACCTGAACAAGGTCCAGGGCGATTTCCACATCACCGCCAGGGGCCACGGCTACATGGAGTTTGGCGAACATCTGGACCACAGCGGTATGTTTCTCGTCATTGCTCTCTCTAGGCTGGGGAGCTTAAATACTGACTGCCCGATTCTAGCGTTCAACTTCTCCCACATCATCTCCGAGCTCTCCTTCGGGGCATTCTACCCTTCCCTCGTCAACCCTCTCGACAGCACCGTCAACACCGCCTCCTCCAACTTTTACAAGTTCCAGTACTTCATGTCGGTCGTCCCGACCGTCTACAAGCACGGGTCCAACCCGCTCTTTACCAACCAGTATGCCGTGACCGAGTCCAGCGCTGCCATCTCCGAGCGGACCATCCCGGGCATCTTCTTCAAGTACGACATCGAGCCCATCCTGCTCAACGTCGAGGAGACGCGCGACGGGCTGCTCGTCTTCCTCATCAAGATTATCAACATCATCTCGGGCGCGCTTGTCGCTGGGCACTGGGGCTTCACAATGACCGACTGGCTGAAGGAGGTCCTCGGCCGGAGGAGGAGGCAAGGCACCACCGAGGGCATGCTGGGAAAGAAGCCGGGCTACGAGGAGTAGATAGAACGAGTGTACAACCACGGCCAAAACGAGCATAGGTGGATACGGGGGACGAGTATAACTATCTGAGGTTGATGCGTGCTTGCAATATACCAATCTGGGTTAGAAGAGAAATAAGAGAAATAAATCAAGAGACGACAACATTCCCATCTGGTTAGAAGAGAAATAAATGAAGAGATGACAACATCCCCAGACTGTGTTAGAAGAGAAATAAATGAATCAAGAGATGACAACATTCCCAGACTGTGTTAGAAGAGAAATAAATCAATGAAGAGATGACAACATTCCCAGACTGTGTTGGAAGAGAAATAAATGAATGAAAGAGATGGCAACATTCCCAGACTGTCGCCTAGGCCAATCTCGAGCCAGTGATAGTATGAATTGGCTGATCAGGCCCTGAGCTTCTGCATCCACAAGTCGAGGTTCTCGATCTCGCGACCCTCGCCGGACTCACCCCGATTGATAGTCGCGTAGTAGAAGGGCTCAGCAGAAGCAGCAGCTTCCTCGCGGTTCAACTCCCCTTTCTTCTCGGCCTCCCAGTCGTGGAACTGGGCGATGAGAGCGTCCAGGGCCTTGGAGATGTCCCGGACAGACTCGGGGACGGAATACTCCTGGTAGGGAATAGGGGGTCAGCAACTTTGGTCCACTCATCTCATGGGCTGCCGGGCGGGGCGGGGGCGGGCTATGATGGGATATATATATATACATCTCGTACCTCCTGCTGGTGGTTGTCGACGGCCCGGCGCCGCTGGTCCCTGAAGATGACGGTGCCGTTGGCGCACAGGGCCGCCAGCACGACGAAGTAGTGCTGCCAGGCCCTGCGCAGGTCGCCGCCCGGCTGCGCGCGCAGGGCGGCGAGGCCCGCGACGACGCGCGCCTGCAGGTCGCAGCCGGTCTGCAGCGTGAGCACGGCGTCGAGCTGGTACAGCACCATGCGCGGCATCGAGGCCTTCCCCCGCAGGGGGTAGCCCTGGTCGTCGACGACGCCGCTGCGGGCCAGGACCTCCTCGTCCGTGGTGGACGGGTCGAGCGAGGCCGAGCCGGTCTTGTGTGCTGGATGGAAAAGTAAGCAAGCAGCAGAGGTTAATATGGGTATTCATAGATAAACAACTGGGGATTTAGCAAAAGATGCAGCAACAACATACCAGCACAGAACATGAGTGCGGCACAGTCCGGGAAGAGGCTGGCGTAGGCCAAGGTTTTCTGGATGGCATTGTCAGTTTGAGAGAAGAAAGAGGGAAGGGAAGTGTTATGAGGGAGGAAGGAAGTGTCCCCCTTAGACGCCGCAGCAACACTCCAATGTTTTTTTATCCACTGATGTTGTAGATACAGGGATTTATTACAGGGAATACCTGCCTAAGAGGGCAACAACTGCACGTGATGTGTTGCTGCGGCGTCTAAAGGGATAAAGGAGGAAGGAAGTATAGGAGAGGAGAAGTATAAGGGAGGAAGGAAGTGTAAGAGGTAAGAGAGGGAGAAAGAGAGAGAGAGGGGGGGGGAGGAAGGAGGGGAAGAGAGAAAGAGAGAAAGAGAGAAAGAGAGGAAGAGAGAAGGGGGGGGGGGGGGGGGGGGGGGGAGAGGGGGGGGGAGGATAGAGGGAGAAGCCGGTAAGTGAACGCACGTACATCATTCGCCTGGGCAAGGGCAGCCACAGCGCTGATTGCCCCTCCCTGCCTGCTCGCCCACGCGAGAGCATTGTCTCTGATGTGCTTGTCAAAGCGCTTGCCAGCATCGACAACATCCTGAGCGGCATAGGGAGGCAGCTCGATGGTCTTGCTCTCGCCCGCAGGCGAAGTCCACGAGCGCGAGAGGACATCGCCCTCGGCAGGCTCGAAAGCCGCCACGGGGAGCTGGAGCGACGGGACGCCTTCAAGGACGCTGATGCCAATGTTGGCGACCGATCCGCCGGTCGCAACATGGTAGCCCGGGATGAGGGCAAGCCGGGCGCTCTGGTCCAGGTCAAGGACCTCCTTGGACACGGGCTTGAAGCGCTGGGTGCCGAGGAGCCCACCGGCTCTGAAGAGCGGCCCAGGGGCGGTTGAGAGGGCCTGTTACATGGCAAAAGGTCAGTCGACATCCGAGAGGTGTGTCTGTTGGGGTGGATTGAATCACCTGGACACCGGCCGTGTTGACGTCTGAGGATTGCTTCATGATGACTTGAGGGAACTAAGCTGAGGGAACTAAGCTGACTTGGATGTTTTGCAAAGGTCTTTGAGAGATGTTTCGAAGAATGTGAATGATGATGGAAACAGATCAGAGTCGAACATCGGGGGGAATCGAGGGCCTTTTTATACACGAGAGGGAGGGGGGAAGACCTTCAGACCCTCGGGCAACTCGTCGGGCAACTCGTCAAGCAACTCCTCAACTACCTCACTCACATCTGTCGCTTCGTGTTGGAGCGAAGACACCGGAGCCACTCCACCAAGAACAGAAAGAGTCAACCCTCCGACGAGGGTGCCATCATGCAGACCTCCCAATCCTCTCCACGGGCATGGGCGATCACGGGCTAAGAAGTTGGCACTCGCAAAGACAACGCATCTTGACCAATGGCACCGGCATGCGAAGGGGAGAAGGGGATCACCTTGATGACGCTGAGCCCAACTCGGACATGGCCAAGACGCAGAGTCCAATGGGGGCCCCTCCCTCCAGGCCTGTGTGCGTGGAGCAGATGGTGTGCATCCAGTGCATCCAGTGCATCCAGTGCATCCAGCAGTCAACATGTCATTTTCGAGGCCGGCCGAAGTCGTCCTCGATGCAAGTTGGGGGGGGGCAGGGGGGACAGCTCCCGCGTGAACGGTGCCGTCTCCACCCGGGGTGATGTGCAGCGGGAGGAAGACAGCGGGAAGACACCGGTCTCAGGCAAGTGGGCGGCACCAACCGGAACCAATGGGGTGTGTTGCCCGGCCCCGCAGCTGCGCCATCGAACGCGGAGCACGTTGGACAGGCGGGCGACTAATAAGCTTTGGCCCCTAGCTCGACTTGACGTCTTGCCACATGCACGAGGACCAGGAGGACCAGCAGGACCAGGGTGTACTTATGGAGCAACACCCCCCCCAACCGCCCAACCCGTATGCAACCACTACACTCGTGAGAAGCCTCAATTTTTCACCGGTTTCAATTCAGACTGTGGTTCGACATGCCATTGTTCGCACGCCAAGATTCCTCTGGTCCTGCATCCCTGTGAATCGAAGCCGGTGAATGCAGTCCAGCCATCACGCACCACCTCGCACCACCGCACTAGCCCCAATCAGGCACCCTCCTCCCTCCTCCCTCCTCGCATCCGAGAAAAAACGACAGAACGGCCACGATGTGCGCGAGATCGATGCGAGGGCCGCCCACAACACGTCCCCGAGGCATTTCTGCACGGCGATGGGATCCTACAACGTTCCCAGTTCGACTTCTTTTCATTTTGCAGACGACGACAAACTTCCCCCGTGAGAAACGACCGCATATTGGTCCTGTTTGCGTAACCGGGAATCTCAATTTTCGACAACCTGTACGCCCGGCAATCGAGGCATCACCAGGCCCAGTCTCCAGTCTCCAGTTCCCCCCTCCCCGCTGCGCTTGACCAGGCATCCTTGACTGCAATGCACCCGGGATGCGCACTATCACAGATTACTGCCACACGAGAAATTGAAAATTGTTGCGTAAGGATAACGCGGCACAGGACCAAAATGCGTGGTGGCCATGGCCGCAGGTCAGGTCTCGACTGAGATCAAGAACAAGGAAATCCGCAGCTTGCAGCTTGCTCCCCCCCTCCTCTTCTCCGACTATCACGCAGATCCGTGAGCCGACCTTCGCTTCTTTTCTCTTCTTCTGATGGAACATACATGTATGTCACCTCACTGGGGCCGGGAACGAGCACCCAATAGGTTCTTGTACTGTAGCGCCTGTCGATGACAGGTCATGCAGACGCTTGCTTGCCATTCTGACTGACTCGGCAATATATGACAACATGTGCAGGTAAGTCGTTGGGTTAGATGCCATCCGGGGCAACACGCAAGATGGCTGTTACTTGGTCCAATCGGCCTCGGCCGTTGTCTCGCCGTCACCCCCAACCGTCTTTCCCCTATCCCACTCTCGCTTCTTTCTTGACTCCGCAATCTATGTCCAACATGTGCAGGTAAGTCGTTAGGTAGATGCCATCCGGAGCAACACGCAAGATGGCTGTTACTTGGTCCAATCGGCCTCGGCCGTTGTCTCGCCGTCACCCCCAACCGTCTTTCCCCTATCCCACTCGCGCTTCTCTCCCTTCTTTGTCCACTGGAAGTCGCTCCAGTCCGCATCCGCAGCACTGCTCCCGAGGCCTCCTCCCTTTTCCCACTTCTTGATCTGGTCATCCGAGAAGCCTGCCTCGCGCAGCCGGTCCCCTCCCTGCTGCTTCCACTTCTGGCGATCCCTAAACGCCTCCACAGCGTCGTCCCAGTCGTCAGCTGCTGCCGGGTCTGCGTATGGCTGCACGTCCATCTTGGGGTCGTAGGAGGCCGAGAACCGGCGGTCGATACCCGACGAGCTCGACGCTGCCCCTCGGCCGCGCGGTATAGACGCTGCAGCAGCAGCAGGAGGGGGGGCGGGCCCAATGATGTCCTCCAACGGGTCTGAATCGTCGTCCTGCTTGCCTTGCTTTCCGAGCCTGCTGTGTGATTGTGATGCGTGTTTACCCTTGTTGTTGTTGTTGTTGTTGTTGTTGATGTCTGACGTGCGTCTTGCATCTCTCCTCTCGCGTCGGGCATCGGCGTCGAGGCCGGCAGCAGGAGGTTGCTGCAACGGCGACCTCTCACGACGACGATCTCTCCTCTGCCTCGCACTGGGCGAACGTGACCGCTCTCTGCGCCTCCGGCGGCTCCGCCTGTGTGTGTGTTCTTCCTCTTCTTCTTCTTCTTCTTCTTCTCCCTCATCTGACGTGTCGTGCCGCCTCTTGCGACGCTCGCGCGACCTGTCCTTGTGATCCTCCTCTCTGCGCCTCTCCCTGCGGTCGCCCCGGGACGACCTGCAGGGGGGCGACCGGCTCCTGTCTCGGTCTCTCCGATGTGACCTGGACGAGGACGAGGGGCCGTCCTCTCTGGACGACTTGTCGCCCTTCTCTCTTGACCTGGACGAGGACGAGGGGCCGTCCTCTCTGGACGACTTGTCGCCGCCCTTCTCTCTTCGTTCTGCATCCTTGACATCCCCAGCGGCCTGGTCCCTCTCGCGGCGCGGTTTACGGCCCGAGAGGATGGCGGCGATGTCGCCGAGTTGCCGCTGGCGGACGTCCTTGGGTTCTGGTCTGTGTTTCCTCCTCTTCTTGTCTTCGGCTTCGGCCAGCTCCTGTAGCCTTGCCTGCGACTCGGCGGCCTCTTTGGCCAGCAGCGCCTCGTTGTGGTTCTTGGTCTCTTTGATGATGTGTCGGAGGAACCGCGTGTTGGGCTTGCTCTTGTTGGCAGGTCTTTTGGTGGTTGGGGAAAAAAATCAACTGTTAGCAAAGTATAGGGTAGGTAGTATAGTGTCTGCAAGTTTCCGGCATACCTCGACGGGGATTTGTAGCCCTCGAGGCCCAGCGCAGAGTACTTCAAGGAGCAGTCCCTGGCTTCGCTGGCCAGGACCTCGGCCACATAGTCGTCTGTAAGGATGTCGTCGTCGTTCTTCTTGGAAGCCATTGCTCGCCACCAAAAGTATACACCTGGCTGGACAAATAGCACTGCTGTAGCTGCTTCCCAAAAACAAAACAAAAGAACAAAAAAGAACAAGCAAGCAAGTTAAAAGAGATCGCGGTCAGAGCCGACACTGCAGGGGGAAGAAATGCATGGGCGAGTTACTGGTTCTGGCTATGTGCCCTTTGCCGGAGGGCAAGCCATCCAACTTTTTGGGGGGCATCGACAGCGGGCGAGCTTATCGATAACAGGGTACACAGGGGGATGCCAGCACTGAGTGACGCAGTGATCAGTGACTCGATCAGCATGGATGTCCGTGCTGTGTTCTGGTGGGACACCAGTGATAAGACAGTGGACGCTAGCCTGGTTTCGGCTCAAGTAAACATCCATGGATGGGCGCCTGTTGACCCATCTCCATCTCGTGAACATCACAAGACAGATTCGATCCAAAGGTGTGTAGTGTTGCCCATTCACATTGCTGTTTGTCCGAGCTGAAACTAAGCTACCTGCAAGACTATAGACCAACCCCGGCAGCCCCCGTGCGGCTGATCATCACCACCAAACGCGCGGCACAGGGCTTCGAGACAAGCTTCAAAGGGGTGTCGTGGTGCCCATTCACATTGCTACAAGATTCTTTGTTCGCCCCTGAAACTAAGCTATCTGCAAGACTATAGACCAACCCCGGCAGCCCCCGTGCGGCTTATCATCACCACCAACACGGGGCACGCCTCGAGACTGTCAACAACAGTGCACAACATGGATCGCCGTCGGGTCGAGGAGGTTCTCCGCAAGCTGGACGACTTGCAGGAGGGGGGAGGGCAAGAGATATCCATCCTCAAGATCAGCGAGCCGATATCCAGCGCGATGGGCCAGGACGCCGCCAACAACACGGCGGCGGCCCCCCGCACGTCGGACGCCTCCAGCTCGTCCATGGACGCGGGCCCGACGCCGGCGAGCCTCGAGGCGGACCTGGCGCACTACAGGGAGCTGTTCGCCAAGCTGCGCTTCTCCTACGTCGAGCAGGTCACCAAGGAGAAGTTCATCCGGGCCATCGTGGGCGACCCGCCGCTCATCGTCACGCCGCAGGACACCGTCGCCCTCGAGACGCAGAACCGCACGGCCAAGTCGCAGCTCAAGGCGCTCAAGGCGGAGGTCGCCGACGCGGTGGCGGAGCTGGAGCGCAAGGGCCGCGAGCTCAGCCGGCGGTACGAGGGCGTCCGCGCCGAGGCGGCGGCCCTGCGCGCGCTGCCGGACAAGATCGCGGGGCTGGAGGAGCGCATCGCGGCCCTGCGGCGGGCGGGGGACCCGGGGGCAGGAGACAACCCGCTGCTGGCCCTACCGCTGTCGCGCACGCTGCAGCTCGTCGACGAGCGCAGGGCCGAGCGGCACGAGCTCGACCGGCAGCTGCAGCAGCTGCGGTCGCAGGCGCCCCGCAGGCACAAGGAGGCGGAGCGCCTGCAGGCCGAGCTGGGGGCGCTCGAGGCGCGGCGGCAGAACACGGCGGCGGCGGCGGGCGAGGCGCGGCGGCGCAAGGAGGCGGCGCTCGGCGGGGTGCAGGACGACCTCGAGGAGCGGGGGCGGTGGTACCGGGGCGGGGAGGCGGCTCTGAAGCAGATGCTCGATCTCGAGGGTTGATGGTCAGTCAGGGTCAGGGTCAGGGAGTTTGGTTCACTTGGGGCGGACGGGGTAGTAGGCGTTGGTGGGCAGGGCAGGGCAGGGCAGTTCAAGGATATCCGGCGGGCGACTTGGTGGAATGGGGGGCTTTATGGGACTCGGGAGGCGTTGATTGGTTTTTTTGAGGGCTACCTACCTATTATACCACAACATTTGTACATTGAATTGCAATGATTTCTCTTCTCCATGCGCGATGAATACAATACCAGAGTGTTGCTGCGAAGGATGGCTGGCGAGCAGGACAGAACAAGTGCTCCAACCAAACCATCGACCTTGCTTGGTACCACCAACACTAGCGTGCGTGCAGGTGCTGTAAGCCGCCGCACCTGGCAGTCATATCACCATGGTAAGACGGCAAGGAGACAACATCTGAACTTTGCTCTCCTTCCCTCTCTTTTTGTACAAAAACACGGAAAGGCACATCGAGGGCATCATTATCGCATGCCAAAGAATGATGTATTTTGTGTCACCAACACGAGTAAGTGCGACAGAGACTGACTTGATCGCGACGTCCGGTATGGCGGGCCCGTTTAACCTTCAAACACAGAGTGTGTGGAAGACCCAAGGAAGCTGAGCCGTGCTGCAGCTTCTCAATTGTCCAAGTGAAACCCGCCGGGCACGCTGTCTAGGTACGTATGTGATATAGCCGAAATCAGAAATCAGTACAGACATGCCTCATGACGAGCCCATGGGACGCAAAAAGTCGGTAACGCGAGCAGCAGCAGGGCATCATCCATGATCAATTGATCTCATCCCTGGCGGGGCCCTACCTACTGTAGTTCAATCCTGGTCAGGCGATGGATGGCGACAAGTAGCAGGCCGCTAGCCAAGTGCTGTGATAATGCGCGGGGGAAGCCCCGTTCCGGTGGAACCAGCTGCGTCGGTGGAGGCAGCCACCGTCGTTTAGGTCACTTTACCACTCTCGAGTCAACCATGCTTTCTCGCTTTCTTGCATTCTCAGCGTGTGTCTCGTCCCGTGGAGGACATACCTAGCGTACGGCATAGCGCCCTTTCCAGTCAGCCAGACTCCAGTCCACAACCTTGGAAGCCCCGTCCCATCCTTACCTGTCGTTCGTAGTAGCCACAGCGAAGCGGCCGCGCGTGAGCCCAGGTATTAGCGTCCCAGACACCACTACGGCGCACCACCACTTTCCGTCCTGCTCCAACCACCAAACACAAACAGCCCCTCGTCCTTTCTCGGTATTGCTGCTGCTCTGGGGTTGTTTGATTTATATCTTCTCAGACTGTCCGACCGTCCTCGACCTGGCCCTCTTCTTTCTCCCCATAGTTCTGATCTTCTCTCTTCTTGGTCCCCGCGCTGCGATTCTTCTTTGGACGAAACATCTTCTTTGCCCTTCTTCCCGTCGTTCCGACTCGCTTTGTTCCCCAAAGACTCGGGAGACCTGGGCTGGATGCTGGCCTAGATGGTCGCCGTCGTTGTGGTGCGATAGCCTGTTGAACCAAGGCCTGGCCGTGACGAGACGTCGGTCGTCGGTCGTCTGGCGCCGCTGTGCCCTTCCCATTGATCCTCTTCTGATCCAGACTATTGGGCGCAGTCCCACTGACACAGCATATCCGACACTATGCGGCCTCCGCGGATGGCCATCCTTGCCCTCTTCTTCGCCGCTTCCCTCTTCCTCCTCTGCCGCGCAGTCACCTCGTACCGCCGGCCCGACCCCGTCGTCGCTCCTGTGGCCTCGTCCAAGTCCCGACTACAGTCCTTCTTCTCCTTCACAGCGCCCTTCACACTCTTCCCGCCCAACGCGGCCATCTCGCTCACAGATGATAACAGCACCTTCTTCCCTGCGAGGCCCGCCGCCTTTGGCCCCCCGCTGCCGTCTCACGGGCTGAGTGGGCAGCTGTGGATCGGCAGCGGGTTCGGCGATGACAACCTGCAAGACGGCGAGGCGTCGGGCGAGCTGGGCTGTAACGACATCCCCGGCTGGGAGGCTGGCACCAGCACCAACTTGGCGCTCAAGACGACGACCCACGCCATCAATACCCACAGCAAGGCCGTGGCAGACCTGGCCAAGGCCCAGAATAGCAAACGTGACGTGGACGGCATGACCAGAGTTCTTGTTGACAAGGGCGATCACTACGAGTTAGAGCCTCGATCCAAAGCCAAGCCTGTCGACGACGGCACGGACGATTACCTGCACCAAGGCCTACGAAAGCCCGAGATCTCGCTCCGGGAGACGACTTCGGGGCCGACCAGCCATGCCGACATCCAGTCCATCCAAGAAACCGCCGAGATCACCGGAAAGGTCGTCCTGCTGAGGCGAGGCGGCTGCGGCTTCCTGGAGAAGGTCAAGTGGGCACAGCGACGCGGCGCCGTCGGCGTCATCGTGGGAGACAGACACAAGGGCGGGCCCCTCATCCAGATGTTTGCTAGGGGCGACACGTCCAATGTCACGATCCCGGCGGTGTTCACTGCCTACACGACAGCTCATCTGCTCTCGTCCCTCATGCAGCCCGGAAGCTTCATCGAGGACATCATCGACGATAATGGCAACGCCGCACTCAAGGTGCAACAGTTGGACAAGCCCAGAAAGAACAAGATGGTCAAGCAAGCAGGCGCGCCGACAACCACGCGACCTGGAGCCAAAGTCATCACAGCAACGCCCAAGCCCAGATCTCGGCACACCAAGAAGGAGGCTGCCGTGGGCAGCAGAGCCGCCTCGTCCGGCCGCCACCCTGGCCTGATGTCGCGGCTATTCCATCGGGACGTTCGGTCCGATGCAGGGGCTGAGGAGAGTCGTCCGCCAAGCAGTGGACGTCTCGATTGGGTTCTGGTCGACGACTGGAGCGAGGAGAAAGACAAGGCCATTAGAACTGGGCTCGAGAAGGCCTCGGATAAAGGCTCCAAGTCCAAGGCTGGCAAGGCACCCTCTGGCACCGAGGATAGTTTCCAGATCGGTGTCCAGGACTGGCGTGATCCCGATCTGGTCAGTGCAGATAGGAGCACGCCAGGCGATGACGGAGGATCACCGGGTTCAATAATCACGAAAGGCACTACTGGCAAAGCCGACAATGCCCCCAAGCAGAGTGGGAAGCAAATTAAGGATAACATCGGCCCCAAGGGCGGGAGCATCACTCCAGGCAGCGGCGAGTACACAGAGGGCAGGCAGACACCCGAGTCCCCGGCGGCGGGCGATTCGAGAGCGGCCGCTCCGGGTGGCCTTATGTCCAAGATCTTTGGCGATGATGACGGCGCCGACTTTTCTCCTACCGAGCCTCAGATGAACCCTACCACCACTCCGATTGTGCCGGAGCCTGATCTCGGAGATGTTCCCCATGAAGGGCTCTGGGTCACCATCACTCCGACGAGCAGCGCCAGCCCCTTCTTCGACACCCTCCTGGTGCTGGTCATCAGCCCCCTCATCACTCTCAGTGTGGTGTATGCGCTGCTCATCGTGAGGGCGAGAATCCGCAGGCGGCGTTGGCGTGCGCCCAAGTCTGTCGTCGAACGCCTGCCTGTCCGCACCTACCACACCATCGCTCCCTCGCCGAGTCTTTCGCCCCGAGCTCCCTCTCCCAACACGTCCTCCCCGACCACTCCGCTCCTCCAAGGCAGCAGCACGCCTCGCCCCCGGCCTCGCTCTAGGACAACTACCGGTATCCCCGAGGCCGACCTGCTGACGGTAGACGCGGCCCTGCAAAGGCCTAGGTCGCCAGCCCGGGCCGACGGCGAGCCTGGCTCGTCTCACATCTCGAGCGAGTGGAAGAAGTACATGGCGAGACAGTCGGAATGCGTCGTCTGTCTGGAAGAGTATGTCGATGGAGTCAGCCAGGTCATGAGTCTACCGTGTGGCCATGAATTCCACGCGGATTGCATGTGAGTCTTTTCTATCATCTCCTCTCCTCTCCTCTCCTCTCCTCTTTTCCATCACGGATTTTGGTTACTGACCTACCATACCACAGCACGCCTTGGTTGACTACTAGGAGAAGGACCTGCCCGATCTGCAAGGGCGATGTCGTGAGGTCGCTCGCTCGAGGGGGCGCCTCGAGTCCGAGATATGAGCCGTACCAGGACGACAGCGACGACGAAATCTCGCGCATGCCGTCCCGCGCGGCGCATCTCGCCGACGTCAGTGCGGACATCGACATCGAGCAAGGCATCTTGTCTCCCTCGCCGCAGAGGATTAGGCGTCCTCCGCGGCCGGAAGGCTTGTTCAACATCTTGCCCGGCGGGATAGGCCCGAGCCCCGGCCGGTCGAGCTGGAGCACTCCTCATGACCGGATCCGTTGATTCGACTTTGCTCGGCTTCGGCGGTGTTCGCCATGCACGACGTGTGTTGCGGTGGGGGGGAGTAATGGGGAGGGGCGACACACCACATTGTCGTCGTGGACAATGCTTTATATCACGGGTTTACTTTGTTTGTTTTATTGGTGCCAGGAGCATTTTATGGACCGGATCATGGCGCGCGCCTGCAACACACTGCTCACACAGTTCTCATTGATACCTTTTTCTTCTTCTTCTCATTTCCTGCCTTTGCTCTGACCGACCTTGATCATGTCGGGGCAACCGGGTATCTCCGGTAATTCTATTTATTTTATTGTTTTTTCGTCTAGCTAGTAGGCGTAGATATTGTGTCAGGGGACAACGCAGAGAAGGGGGGGGGGGGGGGGGGGGGGGGGGGGGGGGGGGTGGGGGGGGTGATATATACCCGGCCTCTTGCTCCTCGGTGGGGGAGGAGGAGGTTGTTTGGAATAGAAGTTGGGCCCGTCTGGGCTTTATTTTCTTAGAGACTGTGCTGATGATGCTGGATGCTGGATGCATTTGCGTGAAATGATGACTGCTCGATCTTGTGCATGTTTTGATCTGCCAGGATCCTGCAGCCCAGAGGTCACTCCTCGACATCAATGATACGAGGGGGAGTTGCGCTCTTTCTTCCTTTGCAGATGGATGTTGAACCTGCTTTGCATGCCTCCCCCATTCGGATCATCAACACAACCAGGCAGGCAGGTGGGTAGGTAGGCAGGCAGGAACGCCTGCTGTTTCTGCTTCCATTTGGACTGCTGCCGTTAAATAACTCCTGCTAATCCCAACATCTTTCTCTTCTTTCTCAACCCGAGGCATCTAAGCCCTCGCGCAGTCTTCCTTTTGAGGTTCAATCTGTTCTGTCTCCATCCTCGCTTTTGTTGCTCTCATTCCAGCTTCACCAAAACAGAACCAAGTGCTGTTTGAGTTCTTGGACGCGCCAACGTACCCTCATTTAGTGCTGTTCAGCGTACCCTCATTTACTGCTGTTCAGCGTACCCTCATTTACTGCTGTTCAGCGTACCCTCATTTACTGCTGTCGGACTTTCCTGTGTGCGCCAGCGCACCCTCATTCACTGCTGTTCTCCCCGTCACAGGCGACGACTTCAGTGAACTTCGGCGCCCATTAGGGGGCATTCCATTGGTGTGGGGCTCACTACGGCAGGTGTGTCCAATTAAGCTCATTCCGCGCTTGTCATCACGATACGCGACGGGCATCGCGCTCACCTTGGCATACACTGATGCGAACGGCAGGAAGGGGCTAATTCTCATCATCTGTCTCACTATAGGGCTCTTCGATTGCTGGATTACCACCAGTCGCTGGGACTGGGCATCGAGCGCTGACCTCTCCAGCTCACGACAACGGCTCACCCTCGCGAGACCGAAGTTGCGAAGAGCTCGTGCATCATGCGCAAACCTCTTGCGCATCACGACTAATCGTCTTTTTCTTTCACCTATCTTGTCTCCTGCCATAGAATCTTCAAAATGAGCACCCCGAGGTTCTTGACGCCCGCCAGGGTGGTGATGCTGGCACTGCTGGAGCTTTATGTTGCCGAGGCCGTGCCGAGTTACGCGTTCCTCAACGTGTGCTCCTTTCTGGCGGCCGAACTCATCGAGAGCGGTCCGTCCGATCCCGGCATGTCCGGGAGGAGCTGGTCCAAGGCACAGCGGACCGTCCGGACTATCGTGTCCATACAGGATTTCGAGGCGCTTCTCCTCCCGCACATGTCGGCCATCGGCCTGCCGGGGCGGCGCCTCTGGGATGTCTTCCTGAAGCGCCTCTGGGATCTCAATTCGCTCCACAAGATGCAAGAGTTTTTCGAGTACATCCCCGTCATGTTGGCTCTGACCAGAGAAGAGAAGCGCCGCATGGCCGAAGCCGGCCAGGACATACCGCCCGAGGAGACGATCCGCTTCACGGCCAACTCGCCGTGCGGCAAGTTCATTCGGCGGTGTTACCTCGAATTCTTCCGGCTGCGCTTCCACGACGTGGGCCATCTCTGGAAGGAATTCGTCAGGTACAGACAGCCGACGGTGGCGTATGTCTCCAAGAGATACCACGATTTGCCGGCTCTGAGTTTTGATTCAGTACTACAAGAGGGCCAGCACGAGTGGCTCGATCGAACTGGCGATGTAGCTAGTGTCGTGTATGGTGACGTACTTGTTGACCCGCAAGCTGCGCAGCTACCCGTCTCCGCGGAAGATGCTGAAAAGCTGCTCGAGTTTCAAGTCGACCAGATGCAGAGTGGGTTCACCTACCTTGTCGTCTATCTGCAACGAGGTCGCAGGGGCATCAGTGCTGACTTTCCGGCTTGCAGAGTACAACACGCGTGTTCCTCCCCAGTTGAGGCGTCAATTCCACTTCCTTCTGAAGGATGTTTCTATGCTTCCGAGTCTGTCACACTATCTGAGGTACCTACTCTCGTTCTCCCTTTGCGCCCGTGAGTGGATCGTGCTTGCTGATGCTTTATAGCTACCTCGAGGCATGGAGATCGGGCGATTACACGACCGCCTTCGACTGCCTCCATCGCTATTTTGACTACACCATGACAAATAGGGACCGCCTATTCTACCAATACGCCCTCTTGAACCTGGCGGTGCTCCAAGCCGACTTCGGCTGCTACAAAGATGCAGTCTCGGCCATGTTGGAGACGGTGTCGACGGCGAGAGAGAACCGAGACAACACATGCCTCAACTTTGCCCTGAACTGGCTCTTCCACTTTGGACAGGCGCATCCAGAGTTTGTCAGCGAGCTCGAGTCCAACAGCATGCTTGGCTCCAGGAAAGAAAGCCTGGCCTATATGAGGGTCAAGGCCAAGGAGACTGGCGCATGGGCTCTCTGGAGTAGCTCTCTGCTCAGTGAAGCCAAGATGGGCATGTCACATGGGGACAGTGTCGCAACTTGTGCCGAGTACATGGTCCGGAGCTCCCAAGTCATTGTGCGGCGGAACCTCAAGACCATCATGGGCCCGCAGCTCAACGTCTCCATTTCTTTATGGGATAGGCTTGGCTTGGCCTCCCTGTCACGCATGACGTGCGAAGTCTTCCTTCGATGTCACGCGCGCAACTCGACCTTTGAGGATGAGCTCAAAGTCATGAGTCGCCTTTCCTCGTTGCTGGCTGGGAGGGGGAAGTACGACGAGGCCATGGAAAAGCTGGAGAGCATCGACAAGAACTCACTGCGGACATGGAAGTCGAGTCAGTTCTGGCGCAAATACCGTGGGTTCTTGAAGCTGCGGAGAGATCTGCACCGCAACGACCTAGACGGCGCCGAACACTTGCTGTCCCAGCTCCTGCAATGCCAAAAAGACGAACCTCACTCCGACATGTCGTTCATTATCGACGCCCTGCACGTCGAGTTCCTCGAGCGTCGGGGAGATTTCCAAGCTGCGTTTGCTAAGGTCGAGCGGCTACTGGAAAGCATCAGCGACACGGATCATGATATCATGCTACGTATGAGGTTATTTCTCGTCAAGGCTCACCTCTACAGCAAAGCCGGACGCCCGCAACGAGGCTTCGCGCTCTCCATGCGCGCCGCCCGTCTGGCCTGGCGCGCCAGGTCCATGCCCCTGCTGTGGCAGGCGATCGGGGCCGTGGCCAACGTGCTGATATCCCTCGGCGAGTTTGAGGCCGCGGCCCAGATGCTGCTGCCCGTCATCCCGCGCGCCATAGAGTGCGACGGCTCGTACACGGTCGGCGAGCTGTACTCGCTCCTGGCGGACGCTTACGTGGGCTGCGCCGGCGAGGAGGATGCCGCTGCCGCTGCCGCTGCCGGCTCGACGACGACGACGAGGCGGGCGGAGCTGAACAAGAAGGCGCACGCGACGCTCGAGAGGGCCTCGCTCTGCTTCACGGCTGTCGAGGACGTGGAGAAGCAGTGCGAGATGCTGGCGAAGCAGGCGGCGGTCATGGCGGCGCTCAGGGACAAGGCGTCGGCCAAGGTCTACCTCGACCAGTACCGTGTCTTGAGGAAGGTACCGGGAGGGGTCTGACGAGAGCCGAAGGGCCCCTTACGTGGCCGGCTGTTATGGTTGGTTCTGGAGCTGGGAGCAGTATGACGGGTCATGTCATGCCTTGGGTGTGTGGCGGGTGGTGGGGATGTTGTAGGGTCTCGGAACTCTCTTTTGTAGCTGGCTTGGGGGTTTGCCTTTGAACATACATGACTTAATGGGAAAGGCCATGCATGGCACAAGAGGCGACGGGCTTGGCAGGGTGTTTCTCCTCGCAGAAGAATCTCGAGCGGCGAGAGGGTCAGGACGAAGCGTTCCCCTCGTTGCTAAACCCAGATAATGTACGTACGAGGCAACGTTTCTGTAAATCAATGGTACTACTAGTGGCCTTTCGGCTCCTTGAAGACACATTTGCCCTTCTCCAGAGGGAACACGTAACTTGTTTTTGAAATGGTTTGATTGATTGATGGTGAGACTCAAGGAAACATGTACCATGTTGACCAGGCCTTCTTCACCTGCTTGTCCAACCGCCTCTACAACCCCCCTGCCCCAGTTTGTTCCACGGCAACCACAGCTTCGTAGATCAACTAACTAATAGCTCAAAAGAAAGAACCAACTTATGACCGGTCCATTAGTGTTCTGCCGGCTTAGGTGGTCTTGTCCTTGTTGTGGTAGTTGACCTTGTCGTTCCAGCTGTTGTTTTTTTGTCTCGTTGTTAGTCACAGAAAGACAGGGAAGCAAAAAACCAAGTCTCTTGTCTGTAGAGTTCTTGGGGAGTAATAGCCAAAACACGTACAACAGGGTCTTGTCGCCGTCGCCCCACTGGTAGTTCTTGGTGCGGATGTTCTGGTAGGGGTACTCGACGCGCTCCTCCAGGGGGGGCATGTGGCTCCAGTGCTCCCAGTGCTCGTTCCACAGGTAGTAGGCGTTGATGGAGGCGGCGATGAGGGCGGGGATGGTGCCGCTGTGACGACTTTGTTAGCTTCCCTGGTCTTCCGAGTGCAAAAAAGTGTCGGGTCCTGCTGCTTCGGTCCTCCTGTGCCTGAGACTGCCAACAACATCTCGTCATGATGCTGTACATTCCACCTCTCCCGCAGAGTATTTCCTCTTCTCTCCCGGGTGCGGCCTTTCGGATGCTCGTTCGTGAATGCTCGGGAGGGGGGGGGGAGAGGAAATCGGGCTGGGGGGGCGCCGGCATGCATCGAAGGGTATACATACTAGATCGAGATCTTCTTCCACAAAGCTGTTCACCACGCATCATGTTAGCAACCGTTCGTGAGTGCTCGATGTGAACCCCAATGACTGGGACCCCAATGCTGGAAAAACACGCCACATTCAGGGGAGCTCCAAGCTAAGCTTCGCAGCAGCCATCCCAAATGGTCTTTCCTTTCCCGACTCGAAACGGACAGGCCCAAAAAACGTACCAGTGGTGCCGGCGGCGTGGTCCTTGACGGCCTTGCGCTCGCGGATGAAGGCGTTCTCGGTGCCGGAGCTGGCGGTGGCCGGGGAGCTCATGAGGCGGCGCTGGGCGGGGGCGCGAGCCGCCTGGCGGGCGAAGCGCGGCGCCGAGCGGAGGATCTGGCGAGCGTTGAACATCTTTTGAGAGCGGAGAGGAAACCTATAGAAGGAGCGAATTGACGGTGAGCGGAGATGGTTCTCGGAGAGAGTTCGGGTGGGTTGGAGTTGGGGGGAGGAGCACGAACAGAAAGCAAGATGGTTTGGGGATTGATTGTATGGGAGGATGGATGAGGTCAATTGAGCAATGCTCCCGAAGATCAGGTCATGTCATTTTTCCGAGGGACTTTGCTTATCCCGTGATTGGCCAATGCTCTGGGCGTGAGCTGAGGGTGCCCGAGTCAGGTGAGAGGTCATGTGACCGCGCGTCCTCGAGGCGCCCCCCGGAGATTTGAGGCACGTCATTGGCGATATTTGGCAGCGAGCGGCCGGTTTTGGAGTAAGGCTCATCTCATTGGTGATGATGAAAAGGCGTGGTGATTGTTTGACCGTGAAATCTTGATCGAGTCTTTGATTTTCCAAGTGAGGGCATGCTTTGTTGGCATCTCGAGAGGCAGGAACAAGCGACGCCCAGGCACCCCCGCCAATGTCCTCGACATCGCGTGAAGTGAAGTCACGTTGGTTGGGGTGCGGATGAGCGTTCGTACCGGTTATTCACCCGTTGAAGCCTTCTTAGACGTACCTTGCCAGTCTTCCCGGGCTGGGCGAGAGAAAGGCGCAAAGATGGGCTTGCGCATCACGACCTGGAACGGTGAGCTTTTTGTCCTTGGTCCTTCGCCTCTTCTCACAGTCTGCTAACCAGCTCGGCAGTAAATGGCATCAGGTCTGTGGAGAACGATCAGCGCCGTTGGGTGCCAAGCTGACGGATGCTGCAGGAACCCGTTCGGGTACCAGCCATGGAGCCTCGACCGGACATTCCAGGTGAGTCCTCACGTTCCACAGCCCAGAGTCCTTCACTGACCACGCTCTCTCCAGGCCATGTTTGACATCCTAGAGGCGGACATTGTCATCATGCAAGAGACCAAGATCCAGCGCAAGGATTTGCGCGACGATATGGTGCTCGTTCCGGGATGGGATGTGTACTTCAGTCTTCCCAAGCACAAGAAAGGTAAGCTCCGCCAGACATTCCCGTTCCATGCATGGCCGGCGACGGTGCTGACAGTCTCGCTCAGGATACTCTGGCGTCGCTATCTACACAAGGAACTCAAAATGCGCACCGATCCGCGCCGAGGAAGGCGTCACGGGCATCCTGTGTCCCCCCAATTCAACCACCAAGTTTCGCGAGCTCCCCGAGGACCAGCAAATCGGCGGGTACCCACATCCCGGCCAGCTCTCAAGTAGCATCGACGAAGCCACCCTCGACTCGGAGGGTCGCTGTGTCATCCTCGAGTTCCCGGCCTTTGTCCTCTTCGGCGTGTACAGCCCAGCCACCAGAGACGAGACCAGGACCGAGTTCCGGCTCGGCTTCATCGAGGCGCTCGACGCCCGAATACGCAACCTCGTCGCCATGGGCAAGCAGGTCATCCTGACGGGAGACCTCAACATCATCCGCGACCAAAGAGACACGGCTGGCCTCGCCGAGCAGCTCCGCAAGGAAGGCGTGACGCTCGACGATTTTCTCTCGACGCCGGCGCGGCGATTTTTTAACCATCTGGTGTTTGGCGGCAAAGTCATGGGAGAGCGCGACGAGGGCCGCGAGAAGCCCGTCATGTGGGATCTCTGCCGAGAGTTCCACCCGTCGAGGGAGGGCATGTACACGTGCTGGGACACGAAGAAGAACTGCCGCCCTGGGAACTTTGGGAGCCGCATCGACTACGTCGTCTGCACCGACGGAATCAAGGACTGGTTCGTCGACTCGAACATCCAGGAGGGCTTGCTGGGGTCGGACCACTGCCCGGTCTACGCCACGCTGGGAGATGTCGTGAAGCATGACGGGAAGGACATCCACATCGAGGACCTGATGAACCCAGCAGGCATGTTTGAGAACGGACAGCGCCTGCGAGACTGGACCGTCAAGGATCTGCTCCCCTTGTCTGCCAAGCTCATTCCCGAGTTCGATCGCCGCCGAAGCATCAAAGACATGTTTTTCAAAAAGCCCAGCTCATCGACGAACTCATCCACAGCCAAAGCGCCCACAATAAAGCCCGTCAACAATAACGGCAGTTCCTCGACGTCGAGTTCGAAATCCCAAGAACTCCCCGAAGACACCGTCAAGACTGAGACTCCTCCCCCGACGCCCTCGCTTTCGCAGACCTCGACACAAACAAGCCCCCAGAAACGCCAGCTGGCTCGCAGCGAGTCGGCCAGTCGGCCCCAGAAAAAGAGCAAAGCAGCCTCGGGAAGGGAAACATCAAACAAGACCACTCCTGGCCCCGGCCAAAGCAGCCTGACTGGCTTCTTCAAGCCCAAGTCCTCGACGGTCGAGGCCAGCGCTGCTTCCAGCAACCCTGGCAAGAACTCGCCCGCTCTTGCTCTTCCCTCCGAAGCAACCACCGTCCCGCCGAGCCTCCGCAGCGAATCTCTCGATCCGGAGCAACCCCCAGAAATCGCACAAGAAGAATCGCCGCTACGCACACCAGCGAGTGCCTCGGCAGACAAGGAGGTCTTTGACCCCATACAGAATAAGGAGTCTTGGTCGAGGCTGCTCGGCAAGCGGGTGCCTCCAAAGTGTGAGCACGGCGAGCCCTGCATGAGCCTCGTCACCAAGAAGCCTGGCGTCAACTGCGGTAAGTGCTGCTTCTTTTCCCCTTCTTTCCTCGTGAGATGCCACCTTGTCCAGGGTGTCCCTTGGTGTCGTCACACTCTTGACCAGGATTCGCTGACCCAATCTCCAGGCAGATCGTTCTACATTTGTCGACGGCCGCTCGGCCCATCGGGCCAGAAGGAAACGGGCACGCAGTGGCGATGCGGCACATTCATATGGAGCAGTGACTGGACTGGAGGGCAGCAGTGAGGGGAGCGACGGGAGCGAGGGCTCATGACGGACGTCGAGGAAGAGGAAATGAAGTGAAGCTATTCCCATATCGCTTTCCAGCTAGATACCCTTTCAATGTGATGATTCTTTCTACTGAATCTCGTCGCTTGCGGCTACCTTGCTCCTACGTGCGTGAAGACTATGCCATCATCGTCGCGGGGCAGTGTTGAAGCTATCACCACCATCCGCAAGTCCGGGCGCTCACGACACATCACAGGATCACAAGAGGGCAAAGGGGACGCAATAGTTTGGTGAACTCAAGAGTTCTTTTCTGTGGTGTTTTAGTCTAGTCTACCTAGGTTATTGTACAGGTGTTTCCTCCGATTGGGAAGGACTCGATGCTGATGATGATGATGCAGATGCAGATGCAGGTGTTGTACAGAGTGGTTGCTTGCAATGTTCGCTCTCCATCTCTTGCGGTGCCGACAGCCTCGAAACCTTTTGCTGTTTTTTTTTCCTGTTTGAAGAGCCGAGGAGGGGAAAAAAACAGAGGAAAGCAAGCATTCCTGTTGTTGGTCGAAGAGGCCGTTGGACTGACAGAGAGATTGGAGGAAGAAAAAACCCGGCCATGGCGATGTGGCGATGTGGTTCGAACAAAAGAAACAGCCGATGCAGATGAATGAAGATGCAAGGAAAAAAAAGAAAGATGATGACAGACACGACAAGGAGAAACAAGCAGTCGAGGAAGTAGACGATTTCCTGTCTGCTGCTGGGGCTTTTCCATCAAGACTGGCGAGATTGACGGCTACTTGGCAGCAGAAGACCGAGGTCTTTGCGAAGAGAGAACCAAGTTGAGAGCCAGTGATGATGGATGTTCTGTTCCAGCTCAAGCGGCGCCGAAAAGAACAGCCAGGTCAGTGGCAGAGGGAACCAAGACCTCATTGGCAACATCCGTGTGAAGCTCATGAGCAGACAAAAGCTGCTTAGGAGCCCGAGCACGGCCACGAGCAGCGCGAGTCGCATTGTACCGATAGTTAGGGTACAGCTCCTTGTGCTTGGCGTCCTCATCAGCAGCCAAGTTCGCGAAGTACTGTCTAACGGCGGTCTTCTCGTTCTTCCACATCTTGGAGACGATGCGAGCTGATCAGTTAGCAAGATCCTGGAGAAGGAAAACTCAGTGAGAACTTACAAATCTCAGCAGCGGTGAGGGTATTGTCAACCTTTCGAAGCTGCTTGGACTTGTTCTGGCGGTAGATGATCCAGGCATTCTTGGGGCGAGGAATACGCTCATGGGGCTGATCAATAGCCGAAGCAGCAGCAGCAGTGTTGGTAGTGGCACCTTGAGTATTGACAGGAGTGCCAGGCATTTCAGTGGTCATCTCAGCCGAAAGGTCGTAACCGATAATCTCAGCGACGACAGGGTCCATGTCTATGTGAAAGTCAGCATGCTATCAAAGCAACGGAATGGGGGGGACAAACGCTTGACTTCAGTGAGCAGGAAAAGGTCAGAGTTGAGACCCGAGTCCTTGCGCGAGATGCGGTACTGGCGCTTGGCCACAGAGTAGTGAACGTTGACATCGGCACCCTTCTGGGAACTGCATGTGTGGAATGTGAGCAGTCGAAATGTGCAATCGTAAAATAGAAGAAACTTACGCGAGTGCAAAAGCCGCCTGAAGGAGGTAGTTCATGCCGACAGTCTCCGAGACCTGGAGCTCCTCGCCATCGAGGCTGATGAGGAAGTTGCTGGAGGTTGGCTGAGCCATGATTCCGATGAAGCACCGAAGTGAGGTTGAGTGATGGTATGTAGTTGGGGAAGATGATTTGATGATGCAGAAGGTCTTTGTGAAAACCAAAAGGAATCAGAATCGAAGGACGATCACAATTCCTATTGTGTTTGGAGAAAAGACTTCTGAAAAAAGTGGTGAAAGGGGACAGGAATTGGGAGTTGGTGGGGTGGGGGCAGAGAGGATTTATAGAATCAGAAAAGCTGGCGGTTCAACTTCGGGGGCGGGTTTTTTTTGAGAGAGAAAGTGAATTTTGTGCGGTGAGTTCAGTTACGACGAGGGATACTTTGGACTGAGCAGTGAAGAACTTAGGCAGATGTGTTGCTGTGACGATGAGGTCAAAGTGAGACGAAAGTGAATGGGGAGTTGCAAGAGGTTTTTTTGGGAGAGCTACCTCCGTGGCCCAGACTACCTAGGTATATTATGCCGCCATTTCTCCCCCTTCCCCCTTCCCTATTCTTTCTTACAACCATCAAGCGAACTGCCAAAAGCAATCTCAAACCCGAGGCAATTTCCAAGATGGAGTTGTCCCAGGGTCATGACCCCGTCCTTCTGGGCCACAATGATTATCAACGGATCATACAAATGGCCAAGCTCAGCTCACCCGAACTTGCTTCAAAGCTCGACAAAAACCATCTCGTTGAACGCTCCGTGGAAGTTCAGAAGCAGGCGCTGATTTCGTCGCTCGTACTGAAAACCCAATCCTCCACCCCTTTTCAAACCGCCCTGAGCGTAATGAAGAGATATCAGCCTCCTGGAGGGCCATCGGTCTTCTCGCATGCAGCCGCATCTTTGAAGACACTCTTGGGTAATCTCATCTCCTACAGCATTGAGAAGGGGGTCCTTGAGGCGCTCTGGAGAGACTCATATCGCGTCTCTCTCGAGCCCCGAAACGACGCTGCACCAGTCATGACGAACATCTATCCCGACTTCACGGTCGGCTCCACACGACGGAAGCTCCTCGAAACAAACCTCCATGTCCTCCAATATCGAACAATTGGAATCATCCGCCTTGTCATCCAGATGGGCCTCAAGCAGCAAACTCCCATTCCTTTCGTTGCATCGCTGGTCGAGGAGCTTCTATGCTATCTTGAATTCAGAAAGAACGAACTACAGAAGTTGATGCACTGTGAGGAACAGGCTACTGTCAAGCCTGGAGGCGACTTCGATCTGAGTATCCCTAAGGATCTGAGGATTTCCTCCGAGACAGTGGAGTATTTTACCACTCGCAAGTTTTGCTTCGAGGAGGCATATTTCGATTCACCACTCATCAAGATTCCCGGTACACTTTGGACGAAGTGGTTCTGTGATCTGGACCAGGATTTCTTTCGCACCAAGGAAGCTCAAGTTGTTTCCCTCACCTTGCCGGAGTCAGGGTACTTCCTAGCTTCACCTGGAATGTACATTTCTCGCCGTAATGGCCTACGAGCGGTAAGAACCAAGCTCCCCTCGTTGCATGGCTATTGGACTAATCATTCTCTCAGAGAGGACTTAATATCCCATACGAAGATCATCAGGTTAGCACCCTCAATTGAATTCGCGAAACATCTTTCTGACAGCACACAGGCACAGTACCGAAGACTCTCACAGGCTTCAGGCGAGCAGTTCCCACCAGTAACTCGAACAGAGGTGAGTAAAATTACTCACTCAATAGTCGAAAATTTTGGAAATAACAATATCTTGCAGAGAATCGTCGTGATGACGAATGTTCAAGACACCATAGGCGATCCATTCCGAGTAAGTTTAACATCTACCTCTATATTCAAGATACATACTGATCAGAATTAGAACCGTCCGACTCAGGGTCGATACAAACTCTCTTACTGGAATGAAGTTTGCTGCGCGGTCGAGAATGAGCCGCGTCAGAACCTGGCTCAGTCACAGGAATCTACGGTCTCAAGATTCAGGACATATGGCTGGTAATGGCCGGGGGTGGGTAGTGGCTATGGGAACAACTGAGGCCACACATTCTTTCACACAGGGTTACGCAATTCAGTTCATTGTAATTGTAGCCAGATGTCTGCAGCCAGATATCTCTAGATGTCTATTATCCAGTTGAACTGTTTCTTGAGATGATTATCGCCACGACACTTTGTCCTACATGTTACCATCCCATAACATCACACCCGGATCCACGGTTGTGTGGGAATACTGACCGGCACTTATGGGTGGAACTTCGGGCTCTGATGCTCTAGATATAGACCAATGCATGGAACTCGGGCAAGAGTTGTTTGAATTGCTAGGGACAGAGCCGGGTTCCGAGATTATCTGACTCAACTCTTCCTGGTTTGATGTTTCAGTAGTAACACGCGGAATGAACATGGTGCTGCGATATTTGACGGCCATTTTGTCCAGAAGACTTGCCATGTTGTCTACCATATATCCGTTGGAAATGCAGGTACACAGAAGGTCATACTCTGTCGTGGAAATCGGACCGCTCATGATGATCTTTTGCTCGGTTCTCCTCAAGACCAGATGTCCGGTGGTGTCTATGACTGGAACCCAATGAAAGTGTTCAAGGTATTGATCTGGCGGAATAAGTCCCATCACCGGACATGCGTAGTCGAGAAATGATCGTACGGGTACATTCGCTTTGCCAATTTCATCTCTTAAGAAAGAGTACACCCGGGAAATCAGATTCCATTCGTTATGGAAGTTGTCGTTGGCCCATAGCACGGTCAAGAGCCGTGATCTCTCCTTTTGCTGAGTTTTCACGAAGATGCTGGCATAGTAGGCTATGGTTGTGCCACCATATGATGAGTAACCGATCTTCTTGTGAATTGGGCTGTGGAGGTAGCCTTGTGTATGGATTGCTTACTTCGAAAAGCGAGGAATCCGTTCAAAGCGCGCCTCTGAGAAGGCATGGCCGAACGACCCCGTGGTCTAGCCATGGCCGTCCGCCGGCCCGAGTGCGCACCGCCCCGGAGGACCGGCGGATGTGTGTTTTCGTCAAAAGGACAAAAGGTGCCGGTGCGTCGTCGACGGATTACCCCGGCGGGAAACAAAAACAGGAGAGGAAGAAGAAATAACTCTCAGGGCCCAAGAACCATCGTTTTCTCAAGCTGTCCCGTACTTTGTCCCCCTCCTGCGGGATCAAAAGCACGTTTTTTTCGAAAGAAAAGATATCCGGATCGTGGGGGGTCGTTTTCGTTGTCGTTGTCGTGTTTTTGTCGCGGCAGCAAGCAAGCAAGAGAAAGAAACGGACGAGAAGGTAATATAGGGACCGGACCCGTCTCGGCTCGCGGGAGGAGAAGACAGGGAAATGAAGCTCAGGGAAATCAGCGGATTCGCCCACGAGCCCCCTCCTTTTTGCCGTTTTCGTTTTCAGGAGAACCAGCACGGCTGGGAGGAGGGGCAGGGAGAGGGAACAAAGGGAGGGAGATCACGCAGCGTTGTAGACGTGTGCCGGGCGGTTGTCAAAGAAATGTCTGAAAGCATCAAAGGGGGAAGAGAAGGGGCAGACATTGGCACGGAAGTTAGTAGACATGGTGTTATAGTATATTTACAGTAAACACCCCTAGCTAGCTAGATCCCGGACCCGGAGAGTCATGGACGGCGATCACAGGAGTTGATACGACTCAGCCAAAGGCATCATGACAGCTGAAAGCGCCCATCCAAGTAAGCTTATACACATCGCAAAGGAGGGGGGATGGTCGGCGGTGGGCAGCCATGCCGGACGTCGGCCACTCACTCCACTCCCTCGCCAAAGTCAAGTATAAACGCCAAGCATGAGTTAGTTAGGGGCGGCGGCGGCGGGGGGGAGAAAGCAAACCCGCTAAGCAGAGACAGTACGGGGGCCATGACAGGACATGTCACGGTGCCCAAGCCTGGTAAACTATAAACTATTCCATTACACTATTCCCAATATCCCCCGCCCCGAAACGGGGGGAGGGGGTGCGCTATGCCATGTCAAATAGGGGGGGAAGGGGGCGGAGGAGGGAGGGAAGGAAAAACACACGTCTGAGCAAGAAGTTTCCTGCCCGTCGGTAAACTATACAGACCGCCAGCCCCCCTCAACTGCCCGAACCGACCTTTTTCACATCTCTTGCTATCCCATTCCTTGCTCGGGGGTTCCAGAAGTACCTCTGGTCCCAGCCCCAAGTACCTCCTGTCCGCAGAGCCCTTCCCTCGCGTAACCTTAAGCGAATTGAAAAGCCCTAACCTAGAACTGCCGGAGATCTCCCGATGGAGAGAGAAACAGAAAGAGAGAGAGAGAAGCCCGGAGTTCTCCCGACCAGAGAAAGCCGGAGTTCTCCCGACGAAAGGGGCAGTGAGTCACTCAACCTTATTGCGTCGTTTCTGCTGCAACGGGACTAGTGCGATAATATCTATATATCTATTGTGTTGTCGGGCGTGACTCACTCACTCTCGCCGACTTTATTGTCGCCTGATTATACAAGGCAGCGAGATGATGCGGTTGGGAGTGAAGTTAGCGCGAAAGCCGGGCGGCGAGGAAGGGCAGTTGAAGCCGTAGATGCTAATGCTATGCGAGCCAAGGTAGAGAGGACAACGAGCAGATATGCTGCCCGGCTGGAGAGGAGGGAAGGGGGGGCAGATACCAGGGAGGCGGGAAAACGGACCAGGCAAGAGATCGCTGAAAGGAGAGCGCCAGCTCAGCCAGCGCCATTACTCGTCTACAAGAGGGCAGCAAGCAATATCACAACGGGCAAGGTAAAAGGCTGGCGTGGACGATTCGATTCCCCTTCAGCTGGGAGAGAGTAATGCGCTCTGAAGCAAACACGGCAAACCGTCCGTCCGTCCGTCCACCAAGCCAAGCCCAAGCCAAGCCACACGCCGTTCGCGGCCATCGCTTACTTACTTCGTTGATAAAGTCGAGAAACCAAGAAAAAGACGTTGTGTTTGTCGGCGGGCGCGAATATAGTGCCCCCCCCCCCCCTTTCTTCCTGACTCGCCCCCTTTTCTTTGTCCGACTTTCTAGTATGCATACCTTACCTTACTTACTCTTGTCTCCAAAACCGTGATTTACTTACCCATGCAAACTCTCCGTTCCCCATCGCCCTGCCTGCCTGCCTGCCTTCCCTTCCTCTTATAAAACCGTGTGAATAATATCTTTCTTTTTCTGGTTTATTATATTTTAATCGTCCCGAAGATACGGATCCCGAAGGAGAGGAGGGATCAAACCAGTCGAGGTGGGACTAGCCCGCAGGCCGGGGGGCATGCGGCTAATGGGCAAGAAAACGAAACCTCCGTGGAGCTGGAGGAGCTGGGGGCAGCAGAAACCAAAGAGTACCTCGCTTCCGGCGAGGCCGGCCTGCACCTACGAAGGTACACCCTGTTAGTGAGACCCGCACCCATCCCTTCCCAGAGATGATTGCCAATTAGCGCCACGGCTCCCGTCCCAGCGTCGCTCCACCGGTGCATGGGAAAGCTGGAGCTTATCTGGACGTCGCCGTCGCAGCTGAACTAAGAGAGAACAAAGAAGCTCTGACGGAGCTTCCCATCTCCCAGGTTGCCCGCCCGTAGGTTTCAAGACTTGGGTAATTACATCACAGCGAGCCAGTCGCGCAAGAATGGAATGCCAAAAAGTGACAGGTCACAGCCATAAAAAAAAAAAGGTCGTCAATTGCAATTGCTCTAGATAGTACCTAGGTATCCATCATTTCGCTTGCGTCGTCCCCAGCCTGCACCGGATGCTCCAGGTCCGAGCACGGCATGGGGCTTCTCTCCGACAAAAATCGCAGAGAGAAGGGAGCTTGACAGACCAAAGCCCCGTAGATAGCTAAACAGTAACACACCGGAGCTCAGAAACAGTAACACACCAACGCACCAAAACTGTAACAGACCTGAGCTCCTACTTTGTAAAAACACACCAGAGCTCAGGAACTGTAACAGACCAAGGATCCAAGAGAGCAACAGACCAAGGATCCCGGACAGTAAAAGAAGCCCGAGAGCAACACACATAGCTCCCAGGTAGAGAAAAGACCAAAGCTCCAAAAAGAGCAACACACAGTACCGTAGCTCCCAGAGGAGCCACAGACAGCACCAAGGCCAGGAACTGGCCAAGGCACCAAAAGAGAGCAAAAAAACACACAAGAGCACCTAAACATGCTCAAAACACACGCACACTAAAAGGGTCCTTGAAAAGGAAGGAAATGTGCCCAGTTGCCGATCCCCGCGCAGCCCATCAGAGTCCAGCCAGCCGCCAGACCCGGTTTCCAGGCCCAGCCTCCCGTGACGCACGCCAGAGGCTTGGGTCTTCTGTGACCAGCTGCGGATTTTCCCGCGCGAAGGGGATCCACAGAGTAGAAGCTGAAAACAGGCCTCCCCCCCTGTCCACATCCACTCGCGGCGGGGATCGACCAAAATCACACGAATTTCTGTTGAAAAAAAAGAAAAGAAACCTTCCTCTGACGAATGACGAATAACCACAGCTCCCGGGTACCCGGCTAGGTTGGTAGGTAGGTAGGTAGGTAGGTAGGTAGGTAGGCAGTGACGAATGACCTCACCGTACCGTTCACCTTCACCTTGGGGGAAAAGGGAAGAGGGACCGCTTTGCGCTGGCTTGGGAACACCCAGACGGACGGGGTGTCAGACACTCCGTACCCCCCCTCTCTTGTGAATTTTTTTGGGCAACGTCTTCACAAGGTAGTCCGGCGCCGCTGCCTGGGCGGGCGAAACACCCTCGGCTGGCGGCGGCCGCCCCTCTCCCTCACCAGCCTCTCGTGCATGAGGCGGCGCACCTCGAGGAGCGTGCGGGCGTCGTCGAGCCGCTGCTCCCACGTGACCTTGTCGTACTCGGCCAGCAGGTCCATGATCTCGTGCTTGCACGACGATCCGGGGCCGGCGCCGGCAGCCGTCTTCGTCTCCCGCGACGGGGGCGGCAGCGTCGGGCGCGCCTTGCTGGGGCCGTCGCCCTTGGGGGCGGTGGGGACGGGGGCGGTGACGGTGGTGGCCTCCAGCCTCAGCGGCATGGCAGTTGGCGGCATGATGATGGGCAGAATAGCTGGCGGCATGGCGTAGGTGCGCAGTAGTGGAGTCGAGATGGATGGGGAGTCAAAGAATGGGTAGGTAGAATCAATACCGGTAATAGAATCTGGGTGGTGGTATGAGGAGGCGAAAACGTGGTTCTCGTGTGTGTGGAACGGAGTTGGGGAACAAGGGACGGACTCTTTGTCTTCTTAGCTGCTTGCGCTTGATGGATTTCAACGCGAGACAAGGCAGGAAGACAAGACACATGCTCTTGTGGGTGATGGAAGTGAGGCAAGAGGCAAGCATCTGTCTTTGTCTTGGGAGGAGGAAACACCCGTTGTTATACGCGGCGAGAGGAGAGAGGCGAGAGGCTTCTCTTCCGCTTCCGGAGCAGAGACAAGAAACCAAGTCATTCTCTCTCGCCGGTTCGCCTCCCAGTTCCAGTGCCTACTTTCGTAGCTGTGCCCACCACGGTGTGGGAGATGTTGACGTTGGTGGCAGTCCCGTGGCGTCACTGCAGAATCCCGTCCTCTCAGCGTCGTCGGGCGTAGTTTCGGCCTCGGCCTCGTGCAGGAAAAAAGGGGATCAACATGGCTCTCGCAGGCTGCCTTGGTCGCCTTTCCTCCCTCCCGATGTCTGTCGGCCCTGCAGAGAACCGTGTGATAAAAGAATGGTGGACCAATGTAGGGAGCGTCTAGCCGCTGAACCTCCCCCCGGTCTGAGATAATCTCGGAGGGGAGGGGGGGGGGCAGTTGGTTCCTGCTCCGCCAAGGCCGGCGTGTGCGATCGGCAGTGGCATGTCGTAGGTGGTTGTTGGTGTTTGCTAGAAACCAGGATCCCGGTACTCTTGTGTCACGGAGAATCGGCGGAGCAGCGTCTCCAGAATGGGCGTGATACGAAACGAACGCGAGTTGCATGAGTTGAGGAAAGGGAGGGGGGGACCTTATTGGACGGGCACGGGTTCCATGGCCCCAAAGTGACAGCTCACAAAGGGTGCAGGCAGGCAATCAAATCCCCTCAGTGTGTGCAACACGGCTTTCCCTTCCAAGTCTGTTGGTCAGAGCAAGCACATGCTGTGCGATATGAGCAAAAACGGATGGGAGAGCCAATGGGATGCTGCCCGCCAGGGATCAACAGAACGTCAGAACCAACATGACGACTTGGCATCCGAAGGGCCTCTTTCGGGGGCGGGCGAAGAGTGAGACGGGAGTCTGCAGCGAATTTGCGATGCTTGCCTTGCTTTGTCGAATGCCTGTCTGCCAGCGTGCATTCTCGTCGGCTGGCCCTCGCGGATCAGAAGCAATCCGGGCCGGCGAAAAGTGAGACGGGAGTCTGCAGTCTGCAGCGAAATTTGGGGAATGTTTGCCTTGCTTTGCCGAATGAATGCCTGTCTTGCCAACGTGTGTATTGCATTCTCGTCAGCTGCCTGCCCCCCCTCGCGGATCAGAAGCACTTCCGTCCGGCCAACGAACCAGTCGGGTGTCAGCATCAGCGCCATGGCAAACCAACAACCCTAGTTCGTTGGCGGCCACCGCGGCCAGCGTCGGATGGCGTGGTGGTGGTGGTGGTGACCTGGGTCTGGCCGGGCATGGAGTGACGGCTTCCAGCATCGCAAGTTGGAACTTGGGGGGGGCCGGGCGGATGCGAAACCGCCAGAAAAAAAAGGGATTAGCGAGTGTGTGGACGCCACTTTGGTCACTCCGTCCGACGACCCCAGCAGACCGGTATCTCGAAGGGGATGTTTCTGGCGACATGCAAGAGGTGTGGAGGGGGGGGAGGGGTTGGAACGAGGAAAAGCAACAGGTTCTCGTTGCCAACAGAGTTGGTTCCCTTGCGCGCGCAGTAGTGACAGGTTCCCGGGACCGCGGTCAACGCTAAGATCAGCCCAGGACATGGGAGGAGGGAGTTTGTCAGTGACCGGTGAGACGCAGATCCTGGATCCGATGCGTCTTGCCCAGAAGAGGCGTGGCGCATCGGGCTGAGTGTGGATCTGCGTAGGTATGCCTGTCTGCCCAGAAGAACGCTCAGACGTGTGTGTGTGTGTGTGTGTTGTGTGCACATCGGCGGCCACCAAGGTAAAAGTTTGTGTGTGGATACCTATGCATGCGTGCGTCCGTCTGTTTCGAGAGAGAGACAATCGCAGAAAGAAAGGCCGAAGGCAGAAAGGCAAGAAGAAAACAGGCTAAAAAAGAAGGCAACCAGATTTTCAGCCCCCCGGCGAGCTGCGGCGAGCTGCGGCTTGGCAGCAACGGCGGCGGCGGCGATTGGCGAAGCAGAGAAGCTGTGTCGGCGGCGGTTTGCAGAACAAACATGCATGCACGTCCGGCACACACACGTCCAACAGGGCACACTGCCGGCCATGCAGGGCTGCTCTGCTGTGGCCGGGCCGTGGGCTGATGATCCCTGCCCCAAACCAACTGCATTGTGATCCCAATGATCCCTGCCGCAAACCAACTGCACCGTCATCCCAAGGTTGGTGTCATCCCAGGGTTGGATCCGACACACGACATGTCTGTTGGTACATGTCTATTGGTACTACATGTCTGTTGGACAACGGCGGTGCGGGGTTTTCTCGGAGGATCCTGCAGCAGAAAGGGCGAGAGAGATCAATGGCACGGCAGGGAAAATTAGATTGAAGCTGCTGCAGATGTTGTGGATGTAGCGCGCCTGTGTCTTTCGCGGTTAATTGCCGGCCGATGCAACGGTGAACGGTGATCGGTGAACGGTGGTAGTGGTGGTGATGATGATGATGATGATGATGATGATGATGATGATGATGATGAAACGACGGCATCCCTTCCGTCCCGTTCTGTGCACTGCATCTCGTAACCGGGCAGCAACACTGAAAGACATGTATGCATCGAGCCGAAGATGCATGGGTTGTGATTTGGAATTCTTTTCCCTCAAAAATGAGGCGAGCATCACGGAGAGCTGCATGATCAGCATATTACGGAGGCTAGCATGGGAGCAAGGTCGGAGAGGAGCTCGGAGAGGAGCTCGGAAAGGAGCTCGGAAAGGAGCACGGGAGCAAGATAGCAAGGTCGGAAGGGAGCAAAAGGCAACCAAGATGGGATGGGTCGGAAAGGAACCAATTTTCGCGGATCGCCCGCCCAGTCTGTCTTCCAGCAAACATGCCTGTCGTGTGACAAGAAAGAAGGCAAATAAAAAAAAAAGAAGGCTATCTACTATGGAGCAAAAAAAGTAGGCAAACATTGTACGCAGGGGGACATGAAACCTCGTTCCGGCGCCTACCCGTCGGTCATGCCATGTCATGATGCATGCTGGCCGCAAGGCAACCACCGCTGATCACTACTCACTCCTCCCGGTACGAGATCTTGCGCATCTCTCCGAGCCTAGACCGGGCCGCCGACAGCGCATTCTCGAGCTGAAGGATCTCGACCTGCAGAGGGAGACGAAAGAGGGTTAGCCAAACCATGACGTGTAACTAGTATGGATGAATGCATGTATGCAAGAGGAAAACAAAGAAAAGGAAAGCCGAGAGAAGCCGTGCTCCCAAGCACATATCGTGTAACCAGTATGAATAGAATGTGTGTGTGTGTGTGATGACAGAGAGAGAGAGGAGAGAGAGAGAGAGAGAGTGAACATACCTGCTGCTCCATCTCCCGCACCTTGAACTCGTGCGCCCCGAGCGTCGCATAATCCACCCGCTCCTCTTCGGCCCCGCCCCTGCGCTCCCGGATCAGCCCCTGCACCTGCCGGACGAGGGCCCGGCACGCCGCGCCGACCGCCTTGCTCGCCTGCTCGAGCGCCTCCTGGCTGCGGCTCATGAAGCCCGCCTTGACGCGGCTGGCGGCCACGAGCTGCGCCGTCGAGGCCGCCACGTCGTTGGACGCGACGATGAGCTGCTCGGGGCTGTGCCGGCCCGAGAGCACGCCGTCGGCCGTCTCGATGAGCGTCGCCGTCGACGCCGCCACCGCCTTGGCCGCCGACACGAGCCCCTCGGTCCAGCGGTTGTTCTTCTTGTAAAAGGCCGTGCGCGACGACGTGCCCCGGCCGGCCTGCACGATCTCCTGCTGCGTCGCCGTGGCGGCGCGGATGAGCTGCGCGATGGCGTCGGTGACGGCCGTGGCGGCGTCGAGGATCGAGTCGTGCACGCGCAGCTCGTGCGTCGAGTAGCCGTCGCGCGGCTTGCTGCGCAGCTTGGCCAGGCGCGCGGCCGCGGCGGCGATGGCGTCGGCCGCCTTGCTCAGCTCGCGGTCCACGACGTCGCCCAGGTCGCCGCCCTCGCCGACAAGCAGCTTGCCGAAGCCCGGAGCGAACGCCTCGACCAGCTTGTTGAGCTTCTGCAGGTTGATCTGCACGTCGTTGTTGCCGTTGATGACCACGTCGGTGCGCTGGATGGGGTCCATGCCCTCGAGGCGGAAGCTCTGCAGGCCGCGGAAGAGCTTGAGGGCCGACTGGGCCGACTGGCGGGCGCCGTTGACGAGGGCGTCCGTCTTCTTGTCGTCGGTGGCGAGGCGCGTGAGGCCCTTGGTGTTGCTGCAGACGTCGGCGATGGCGCCCGAGCACACGTTGACGGCCTTGATGACGTCGGCGTGGGCGGCGTTGGGCCCGTCGGCGATGAAGTTGTTGAAGGCGGTGGCGAACTCCATGGCGCTGCTCGAGGCCTTTTCGATCTGCGACAGCACGTAGGCGGGCGAGGCGTTCTGGTTGCCGGCCTGCATGGACGAGTCGAGCTCGTAGAGGGCGTCGTCGACGCGCTGGACGCCCGACTGCAGCACCGAGTCGATGATGTCGTTGATCTTGGCGAGGCTCGCCAGGACGAGGGCGTCGATCTGGCCGTCGAGGGCCGAGTCCGAGGCGCCCTGGTTCTGTTTGAGCTCGCTGAGCTCGAGCAGGGTCTGGTCGGTGGCGGCCTTGTAGACCTCGAGCTCCTCCTCCTTGTCGCGCAGCAGCTGCTCGAGGTCGGCGCTGCCGTCGCGCAGGCGGGCCTGGTGGTCCTCGAGGGCGCGCGACTTGGCGCGCAGGGCCTCCTCGAGGTCGGCCATCTCGCGGTTGTACTTGGCCAGCATGGTGGAGAGCTCGTTGCCCTTGCTGCGCTCGAGGTTGTCGGCGCGGTCGAGGGCGGCGCGCAGCTCGCGGCGCAGCTTGTCGACCTCGTCCTTGTTGCTGCCCGTGAGGCGGTCGCGGTCGTGCAGGGCGCGGTCGCGCTCGCGGATCATGTCGGCGAGCTCGAGGTTCTTGGTCTTGATCTCGCGCTCGAGCTTGTCGCGGCGGTCGACGGCCTCCTGGGCCGACGCGGCCTTGAGCTGGACGCCCTTGAATTTTTGTAGCAGATCGAGGTGCTCGTGGCGCAGCTGCGAGTACAGCTTGGCCAGGTTCTCGTACTTGGAGCGCCAGGTGTTGACCTGCTCCTGGAGGGCGCGGATCTGGTCGTCCTTGCTGGCGACCTGCTGGCCGAAGCCGGCCTGCAGCTGGGCCAGCTCGGCCTCGAGGGCCTTGACGCGCTGGTCGTACTGCTGCAGCATGAGCTGGTCGCGCTCGTACTGGGCGCGGGCGTTGAGGTTCTCGCGCTCGAGCTCGGCCAGGCGGCCCTGGGTCTGCCACTGGGCCTGCTGGGCGGCGAGGGCGTCCTGCTCGCGGCGCTGCTGCTCGGCGAGGCGGCGCTGCTGGTCCTCAAAGTCGCGCTGGGCCTGCAGGGCGGCCTCCTGCTGGGCGCGGGCCTGGGCCTGCTGGCGCTCCTCGAGCACGCGCTGCTGCTCCTCGTACTCGCGGTTCTGGCGGTCGAGTTCGCCCTTCCAGAACTCGGAGATCTCGTCGGGCTCCTCGTTCTTGGGGGCGCGGGCGGGCGAAGGGGCGCGCTCGATCTCCTGCTTGGGGCGTGCGGGCAGGGCGGGCGCGGACTCGTCCTCGGCGAGCAGGTTGGGGGGGTCTTGGGGGAGTTTTGGGATGGTGATGAGGCTGGTCAGGTAGCGGAGGTTGGAGCATTCGTAGTAGAACTTGACGAGGCGGTAGTGCTGGGCGTCGTACCTGCCTCGGAGGGGCTCGAGGGCTTCGTCATCGCCGGTCGCTGTGGCAGGTGTCAGCAGGCAGCCAGTAGAAAGTCGGGGGAAGAAGGGGGGAGGCGGGGAAAAGACGTGGCGAGGCCGAGGAAAGACGGAGCGAGGGGAAAGAAGGGGCGTAGGGCAAGAAGGAGTGCGGGGGAAGAAGGGGCGAGGGCAAGAAGGGGCAAGGGCAAGAAGGGCCGGGGGAGGATGGGCGAGGGGGGGGATGGGAGAATGGGAGAATGGGAGCAGGGGAGAGGCGGAGAGGAGAGGGGGAACAGGAGAAGAGGATGAGAGGGGGGGGGATGAGAGAATGGGAGCAGGGGAGAGGAGGAGAAGGTTGCAGGATGAAGCGAAAGAAGGGCAAGGTCGAAGGTCAAAGGGGGAGACCACTAACTCGAGTGCATGGCGCGCAGCATGCTCGTAATAAACTTGTAGATGCCGTAGCTCTCCTGCACGAGCGGCACGAGCGACGAGATGCGGCACTCGTTGTTGCCCGAGTGCCGAAAGTGCGAGAAGACGAGCTTCTGGAACTGGTCGATCTTGTCCTGCAGCGTCATGAGGTCGGTGATGGCCTCGTAGCCCTCGTTGGGGTCGTTGATGACCTTGAGGGAGACGTACTCCTCGTACTCGAAGGTGCCGTTGAACTCGGGGTGCTGCTGGTGGAAGGACAGCTTGGCGAGCAGGAAATAGACGTACTCGCGGATCAGGGGCCCGTACCCGCGCACGCCCTCGCCGGCCATGCCGCGGTTCAGGCTGTCGATCCACCCCCGGTTGGCCATGGCCTCCTTGATGGAGATGGGGTGGCCCTCCTGCAGGACCTTGTGGATGGTGATGAGGGCCTTGTAGGTCTGCACCTCGTCGGCGAGGATCGGCTGTCTGGAGAAGGGTTAGCAGGGTAGAGTAAAAGCAGAGCAGGGCTCGGCTCGGCGTGCAACGGCGGTCAATCGGACGCACACTTTGATGCCGGCCCAAAAGGCCAGCGACGACTTGTTGTCCCACGTGTAGACGATGCAGCTGCGCACATGCTTGCGCTTGGGCGCCGTCTCCTCGGCGTTGGTCGCCTTCTGGATGTTGATCGACAGCTCCTTGTCGGACCTGCGCGGTAAAAAAGCTTCGGGGTCAGCATATATTCTGTGCGGGCGGCGCGGGGGGCGACGATCGGGGGGCTTTTGCTACTGACTTTGCGTGGCCTGCGGTCGCCATCTTTGCGTGTGTGTCCCCCGTCTGCGCGCGCGGGGGGCGGGCTTTTGTTTCGACGTTTGTTTGGGCCGGGGGAGAGAGAGGGGGCGTGATGGTCGGGGCACGCAGGACAGTGGAAGTCGGGGCACGCAGGATAGATGGGCGTGGATAGTCGGGGCGTGGATCGTCGGCGCGTGGATAGTCGGGGCGCGCAAGATGGGCGGGCGTCGGGAGTCGGGACAAGACGCGCGGACGTGGATCGTCGACACGCGAGATGGGCGGGCGTGGATAGGTCGGTGCACGCAGGAGGGGGATCGCGGGGCGTCGATAGCAGGATGCAATAGACTGGAGGGGGGCTGGCCAAGTCGAGCGGATATGCGTCCCTTACGTGCAAACTACCTCACCGCACCGCCGAGAGTGACAGGATATACAACGTGCAGTCTGTTTCCCCAGCGTCGTCAGCCTCGCAAGGTGTCAGTCAGTCTGGGACCACAGCCACAGCCACAGAGACGCGGCAACAAGGCAGCAGAGCTAGTGATTTATCAGTGACTCAGCCACAACAAGTTCGGGAGCGGCGGATTGGGTGGCAGGGGGGTTAGGGTTGTGGGGAATATACATAGGAATGCGCCACAGCTGGAGCCAAAGATTGTCAAATCACAGCGAGAAAAGAGAAATACGCATGCACGGTAGTAATAATCATATGGGCCGAGACAAAAGCAGCGCGAGAATTGCAAGACAAACAAGGATTCCGCCTTTCCATGAGGCGCCAAAAAAGATGCAGGATATTGTTTTATTAGGGGGTGTTGTCGCCATGTTGCAGAGATCCTTTCCCGCAAAACCATTCCTTCTCGATGCGCCAGTAAACAGGGTATTGTATTAGACACAGCTGGCCTTTTCTTTTTTTTTGGTGATTTCGATATGTCAGAGCGCAAAAAAAAGCAGATAGGAAATAGACATCAAGGTCGTGAGAATGCCGGCGAGGGCTGTGCTGTGCGTTGCATCGCAAAAGGGCAACAGAGATAGAAATCGGGTATGATAGCGATCGACTCGAAATGAAGGTAAGGAAAGTAGAGGATTGTAATGTATTGTTCGTCGTGACAGGAGGGGGATCGGGATCGGGATCGGGCTCGGGCTCGGTGCCTCGGGGGCAAAGAACCAGAGACAACAACTTCAGGCCCGGGGACAAGACCCTCAGGCCCGGGATCGCGCAGTGCCCGCGGGCGTCGACATCGCAGAGGGGCCGCCGTGCGAGTGCGAGGTCGAGGTCGAGTGGGCATGGCGCCCGTGTCTGCCGCCGTGGCCGAGCGTGCCGACGTCGTGTTTGCCTGCACAAAAGAGCCGTGTGTTAGTGACATGTCCAATCATCGCAGACAAAAAACGAGACAAAACTCACCGTCGCAGCACGCCCGCACATTCTCCAGCCGGTCCGACTCCCGGTCCTGCTGCTCGTACATCTGCCGCAGGTCCTCGGCGCTGTCAAACGCCTCGCTCGCCTCGTAGATCTGGCCCTGACTCTGGTTCTGCGTGCTCCCCCGTCGCCCCCGCAGGCTGGCAAACGTCCCCGACATCTTGTTGCCCCCCGACCGCCACACCCCGCTGAGCCGCCCCAGCGTCCCCATCGGCGGCCGCTCCGAGGAGCCCCCCGCCGCCTTCTTGTGCGTCGGCGTCAGCGTCGGCACCCGCATCGACCCCATGTCGAACGCCGGCGACTCGTTGCGCGTCGTACGCGAGTTGTACGACGACAGCGACGCCGGCGGTGCTGGCCGGGTGCCCGGGGCTCGCGTGCCCAGGCCGGGGCGGCGTCCGTACGGCGGGTTGAACTCGTCCACGTCCTCGCGCGTCAGCCCCCCCGCCACCTCCTCCGCGTCCGCCTGGCCCTCGTCGTCGGTGCGCTGCAGCAGGTACGACAGCGCGTTGAACCACGTCTCGTGCCGCTGGCTCGTGTGGCACGTCATCTTGACCGCCCGCCCCCGCGACACCACCACCAGGCTCTTCCTATGCAGGCCCGGCGGGTTGGGGTTGTCGTCCGTCACCACCCGCACCGCCTCGATCGGCACGCTCTTGGCCTTCTCCCCGGGGCTCGTAAACGGGTCCCGCTCGCTCCAGTACAGCGTCCGCGTGTACGGGTGGATCCAAAAGTACCGCTGGTGCCGGTACCCCGACATCTCCCCGCGCCCCGCCTTGCGCGTGTACTTCCACAGCGTCTCCCCGATCATCGTCTGCGTGATGGCCTGGATCATGCGCGGGTCCGTGTTGCTGCCGTAGTAGCTCGCCGGGTCCATGCCACCGGCCCCGTGCAGCCCGAACCGGTTGTCCAGCTCAGACACAAACGACGACACCGACGACCGCCGGCTGCGCGCCGTGTTGCGCGACGGCGACTGCACCTCGCCGCCCGTGGTGCCGTGCCCAGAGGTGCCCCGGTTGGCCCGCGGCGTCGGCGTGCCCCGCCCGGACACGGGCGACATGGGCTTCGATATGCTGGGCGTCCGCGGGCGGTACGGGTTCTTGTTGTAGGCCGACGCGGGGAACAGGGGCGGGCCCATGGCGCCGGGGGCGGGGGGGCCATGCGCCGAGCTGGGGGCGCCATGCGCGGATCCGGTGCGCGCCGCCTCGATCGCTTCCCGGTGGTTGGGCGGCAGCGGGGGCAGCGGGGGCAGCTCGCCGGCCGGCCCCGTCTTGACGCTCGACGCGCTGCCCGGCCTGCGCAACGCCAGCCCCTCGACGCTCAGCTCGCTGCCCGCGTCGTCGGACTTGATCTTGTGCCGGATCACGCTGCTGAAGCTGTCCTGCGACACCCGGCGCCGGTGCGCGCCCGGGGTGCCCATGCTCGAGCCCAGCGACTCCATCCGCTGGTGGCCAGACACCTTGCCCGGCCTGGCCGCCCCAGCCACGAGGAGCTCGTCGAGTTGCTCCGACGTCAGAGAGGTCTGGGCGCCCTGGTCCGCAGTCGCCGCGGGCTGCTTGCGCGCCGGCTTGACAAACGAGTTGGTCGAGATCTCCTTGAAGGGGCGCTGCGACTCGGGCGTCTCCGACAGCGGCGTGTCGCTGGGCGACTGGCGCGTCTCGTCCTCGGCGATGATGGGCGTCGACGGCGTCTTGCCCTTGCCGCGGGCGAGCGGGGAGCCAAACACCGCATGGCTGGGCGTCTTGGGCCGCGTCTCCTGCGGCGAGTCGGCGTCGCGGGGGATGATGAAGCCGTTCCTGCGCGGGCTGCGGGGCTCGACGGGCTCGGTGCCAACCCACTGGATCGTCGAGTAATCGAGCGAGTGGTCAGGCGCGGGCTCGGCTTGGGGCTCGACATCCTGCGCATAGATCGTCGACTGCGTCAGGCGCGGCGGCTCGTCCGCCCGGGGCTCCACGTGTTCAGCCCGGATGGTCGACCAGGACAGCGGGGCCGGAGGGGCCATGGGAAGTTCTGGCTCGGCTTGGGGCTCGACATGCTCCCCGCGAATCGAGGCCAATGTCAGTGCCGGGGGCGCCGGGGGCGCAGGCACCTCGGCGGGGGGCTCGGCCACTGGCTCCAGCGACTGCGCGTGGATGGCCGACACCGACAGAGCCGGCTCGACAGCAGCGACAGCAGCAGCAGCAGCAGCAGCAGCGGCAGCAAGCGGGGCGACAGACTTGGGCGTCTCGGGCTCCGCCACGGGCGCGACGTGCTCGCCCCGGATGGTCGACAACGAGAGGGCGGGCGCGGGCGCGGGTGCTTCCGGCTCCGCCCGGGGCTCGACGTGCTCGGCGTGGATGGGCGCAAAGGCAAGCTGGGGAGGCGCGGGCAGCGGGGGCTCGGGCTCTGCCATCGGCTCGACATGCTGCCCCGAGATGGTCGACAGCGACAGAGCAGGCGGTGCCGGGGGCGGCGCTTCGGGCTCCGATACGGGCTCGACGTGCTCCCCGAGAATCCGGGAGAGACCCAGCGCCGGGGGTGGCTGGGCACGAGGCTCGACATGCTCCGAGGCGATGTTGGACATGCCCAGCGTCTGCGGGGGCGGGAGGATCGGTGTGCGCACCAAGCCCAGCCTGCTGCTGGGCGGGGACGGGAACTGCGCGAGCTTCTCCTCCATGTCCGGGTCGTGCTGGGCGCCCGCATCGCTGTACGACAGCATCGACAGGGGCCGCGAGCGCTCGCCGTCCCGCGTGCTCATGACGTCCAGCCACGAGGTCGCGGCGGGGTTGGTGCCCGCGGCCGCGTACGAGACGGCCGACAGGGGCCGCTCCTCGAGAGACCGCAGCTCCACGGGCTCCGTCATCGTGCCGCTGTCCACCATGACGGCGCGGGGCAGGGCGGGGAGCTCGGGCGCCGGCGACGCAGTGCGCCCCCGCGTGAACGAGCGGATGCTGCGGCGGCTGGGCGTCGCCTGCAACGACTCGTCGTCGCTGCCCTCAAAGTCTCCCAGCTCGGCAAACAGGCTCTGGCCGGGGGCCTGCGGCGTGCCGGCGGCGCTGCTGTTGGCGAAGCTGGCCGGGCTGCTCTGCAGGTTGGGCTCTTCGCTCGGCTGCCGCGAGCGCCGCGAGAGCGCCCCGCGGCTGACGCGCAGCCGCATCTTCTGCGGGGGGGCGGCGGCGGTGGGCGTGCGCGCCTCCGAGTTGTTGAAGCTGTACTCGTCTTCGTCGTTGGACGTCGACGCCGTGCTGAGGAACGAGTAGCGGCTGCCCGGCTGGTTGAGCGGGAGGACGGGCGGGCGCTTGATGCGGCCGGCGCCGCGCGACAGGCTCTCCGTCTCGGTGACGGCGTCGTCGTCGTCGTCAGAAAACTCTTCGGCGCCCGTGTGGAAGTCCTCCGTCTCGGTGCCGCGCTCGTGGGCCGTCTCAAAGGCGGCGTCGCTCGTCTCGTTGGCCGTCTCGAAGTGGTCCGTCGTCTCGCCGGCGGCGGCGGCGGCGAGGTCAGAGCCGCGCGAGACCGACGAGCGGAGCGGCGACTGCGACTGCGACGGGCTCGCGTCTCCGTTCTCTTCCCACTCGGGGTCGTCCAGGTACAGCTCGGTGCGGCTGGAGCGGGCGCCGCCGAGCTGGCTGGACCGGAGGGGCTTCTTGAACTCCCTCGAGTCGACCTTGCGGCTGCGCCGGCTGGCAGAGGGGTCGCTCCGCATCTTCTCGAGCTCGTCGCGAGCCTCCTGGAGCATGCGCTTGAGCTCGAGCTTCTCCGTCTTCTCGCGGTGGACGTTGGTGCGGAGGCTCTGGATGGTGCGCTGGGCGTGGTGCAGCGACGTCTTGAGCGTCTCCGACTCGAGCATCGAGTGCCGCGGGGTGCCCTTGACGGGCGACGGCGGCGGCGAGTGCTCGGGCGTGATGTTGTCGGCGGCCGTCTCAAAGTCCTCGTCGCTCAGGCCCGAGGCCGGGTCCCGGTCCAGGACGCGGCCGCGCTGGAGCGAGAAGGCCCGGGCCAGCTCCGTGTTCTGGCTCGTCAGGTCGTCGATCTTGCGCTGCATGGCCGCTCTCTCGCTCTCCGCCATGGCGATGCTGCGCTTGGCCGTGCCCAGCTCGATGTCGTGGCTCTTGACGATGGCGGCGTGCTCGTCGGCGAGCTTGGCGTGGTTCATCTTGATCTCGTCCAGATCGCGCTGGGTCGCGTTCTTGTCCGCCTGGAGGGCAGTGAGGGTCGACGTCAGCTTCTTTTCGCGGTCGGCAGCGTCCTTCTGCGCGGCAAGGAGCTCGTGGACCTGCGTCTCGAGGTTCCAGTTCTCGTCCTTGTAGCGGTGCTCGCTCTCGTCGAGCGTCTTGAGCCGCTGCTCGAATCCCTCGGCCTCGATCTCGAGCTTGGACTTGTCGACCTTGAGGTCTCGCAGCTCTTCTTCGCGCTCCGTCAGCAGCGACTGCAGGTTGCGGACCTGGGCAATCAGCGAGGTGCTGATCTCGGCAGCGAACTCGATGTCGTGCACCCGGTTGGCGGGCTGGTTGCGGATCTTGCGGTTGGGAACGCTGAGCTTGGTTGGGGAGCCCGTCGCCTGGGTTTCGAACTTGGAGGGACTGACGGATCGCTGCTTGCGAGTCAGCACATTGCCTTTCTTTCGGAACGAGTTGGCTCAATCGACAATCACTTACCCGACCGCCTTTGCCTTGCGGTGCAAAGGGAGAGCCAGCGGCCTCGTTGCTGGGCACGCGCTGCTTGGGCAGGAAAGCCCGCGCGCTCTCGCGAGCCACCTCATTGTAGTCCTTCTCGATCTCCACCAGCTTCTGCTTGAGGTCTGGAGTGAGCTCCTCTTCGGACTGGAGCTTCTCCACCTCTTGGAGCCTCTCCTCGAGCTCCTTTCGCTGCTGCACTAGGGCGGTGCCCAGCTTGCCAGCTTCTTCCATGCGGCGGTCCGTCTCGGCCAGGTGGGCCTCGAGCGCACGTTTTGCCTGCTCGGCCGAGCCAGTGCTCAGAGCGAACATCTGGCTGTCAAAAGTGGAATAGCGGAGGTGATTGGGGCCCGCGTTTGGGGAAACAAAAGGATCGCTGGCATCTTCCGAACCTCGACCCCTAGGGGCCAGGTCGGCGCCAGCAGCAAAAGCTGTGGCCATTGTCGCCGAGGTCTCGGGAAGGCAGAGTCCCTCGCACGATCAGGACAGCAGTGCAACCATCCACAATTGCGGACAGGAGGGACTCGAAATTGTCTCTGCGGACAGGAGGACTCGCAATTGTCTCGTCCTGGCGTCACGATGCAATCTCGCCTGCCTTCTGTCAAGGGATGACAGTGAAAGCGGGTGGTACAAGAAAAAAAAGCAGCAGAGCCCGCTGCTCGGGGGTGAAAAGACAGTCAAGACAGTCTAGGTAGACAACAAAAGCAAACAGCCACAACTGGGAAGAGTGACGGCTCGGTCGCTGGCACAAGAAAAAACAAAGTGCCGCGTCTGGGACCGACTTCGGTTTGAATCGCAGTGCAGACAGACTGGAATGTGAGGGAGAGAGGGAGGTCCTGATGTGGCTCAGCGGGTGTTTGTCGCTAGTGGCCGCTTGCTTGCCCGCTCGCGTGGATGGGATGCGAATTAAAACGTACCTTTACGCGTAACGAGCCACTCTGATCAGTGATCGGGGCTTGGTAGGCTGGTCACTGCAGCGTGACGGTTCGACTAGGCGAGCGACTCGACTGGTTAGCAACCGCAACTCGGGACTAGGGGACTCGCTTCTTGGTTTTTCTTGTTGACGCACCTCTGCAGCTTGCTCCAATGATAAGCTCAATTGACGCGTAGATTTCCTCGAATCACCTTTGGACACTTCTTTTTTCGGGGTTGTGTGTGTGCAGAAAGACCAGAGAGACAAAAAAAAAGGAATGAAGAGAAGACTGGTAGTTTCAAAGAGGGCCAAATGAGCGACTAGAAAGATGCAAAGAAGACAAAGAAAGTAGAAGCTGTCGGAAGATGCCAGAGATAGGTAGAGACTGAGACAAGATGTGCCACTCCGGTCGATTTCGAATGAACGAAACGGCGAGATGGTGGTGATGGTGAGGAGGAACAGCAGCGAGGAAAGCTGTGGACTGCTGAGGGCTTCTGCCTAATTTCGCACCGCACAACTTTCTTTTTCCCCTTTCTCATCCGACAGAAGACAAAGAAGGTGCGAGCAGAGGAGAGGTTAGGCAGACAGTCTGGCCATGAAGCAGGAAAGAGAGACAGGAGGAAGTGGCAGTGGCAGACCGTGATCGTGACCAGAGGGCAGCCAGGTAGCCAGGGACTCGAGGAGATTACCGCGTTACCAGGGCCCCAGTCACAGTTGATGGGTCGGGAGATGTACCTACGTAATGCGGATGGGTACCATAAACATGGACGCGACCACTGGCTTGTTTACATGGGGAGTCACGACTACGACCTTGTACCCTGCCAACTCTGCCTGCCCCTCCAAGGGCCGCAGGCTCTGAGGGACTGAGCTGGGAGGTACCCAGGTAGCTTGGGCTCTCTGGAAAGGTACCGAGCTGAACTGTACTGAGCTCTCGCACTGGGTTGAGATGAGGGACAGACTCGGAGCGAACAAGCAGCTGTGACATAGTTACTGGAGAAGCCTACTGGATAGGAAGATGATGGCTGAAAGAGCTGCAGCTTGCAATGAGCTCTACCAGTCAGGGAATGTTCACTAGCAGCACAATGTAGATAGGTACCTGGGGGGGGCCAAGAAGTGGCCCAGTTCTCCATAAGGAGAGGGCCCTGGTGTCCAGCCCAGAGGATTGATGATAACTACCTAGTAGGAAGAGGAAGAAATGACTTCTCAAGGACTGACTTTCACAGACTGATGTCGAAGTAGAAGAGATGCTGGGCATGTAATGGAGCAGATTGCATTGTCCATCCAGCGCTCACAGGCCTGGAGTGATGCCACCCATGGCCGCATTAACTGTTAGCGCCCGAGGTATTTTACCGATGAGCGGTTCCTCCCCAGGCGGTGTCCTCCCTGGAAAGGTGGCCTGGCACAACCGACAGGACTGGGCTTGCTTGGTGTTTCCCACTTGTCAGTGACTTTGTATACCTATACATTCAAGGCCCCCTATGTTGTCACTGGTCGATATCTCTTGAATCCAAGAGGCCAGCAGCGTGTCAAGACCTGCACAGCGGCCTACAGAGCGGCGTCTATCTCAAACCGTGTGGTGTTGATTGACCGTCATGCGCTGAGCCCTGCCCAACCAGCTGCCAGGGATGGCGATGTACAGGCCAGAGCTGGAGCGCAGTCATAGTCGAGAAGTTTCATGCGCTCCCTATTCCCATCAAAACCATTGTCCCTTTATACTTTATGTGATTGGTTCCAAGGCAAATTTCACGAGTCCTTGGGGGTCAAGGGGAAACCCTTGGTGGTGTTGAAGGCTTTCGGCTGTAATGCGTGCTTGTGTACTACTGCACCGTGACAAAGCTCGATGTAGATACCTACCTACAACAACGCGCACTCTTCATTCATTCAGAGCTGCCCAATGCCCAAGTCCAACTGCCCTACAGCAGCCAGCCAACATATCACAGGATATGTACTCATAGCATCATTTCTCATTGCTAGCGGGAGAGGGCCGAGAGGGCGCTGGGAGCCACTCTCAGCCTCTCTCAGCCACTCTGTCAGATGGAGTGGAGGATCAAAGCACACTTCACTTCTCACTCCTCACCTCATTTATTTGGGGCTAGTCCCATCCATGAGTAACTACTTGTACAACCACCAATTTTGTTTGCCCCTACAAGTACATTTTCTGTCCTGTAGCGAGACTACAAGTACATCTGGCCAAAAACAGAGCCGACTCCAAAGTCGATCTCCACGCTAAATTGGCCAGGCTCAAGAAAGACTCATACAGTTCAAAGTCACGAAACAAGCTGAGAAAAATACATTAAAGCTATGATAATAGATTTATAGAGAGTCTAGTGGATCAAGATTATTTCTAGCTATTTTTCTGTCTAGAACTCGTAGGATTTGGCTGTGAGTTTGGCGTTGAATCGCGGCTTGGCTTGTTTTGGAGTCGGTTCTTTTTTGGCCAGATCCAGAAGTACTTGTAGAGACCACACGGCGGACACACCACTGCCGCCCCCTAGGCAGGCCCACTGGACACGCCGGAGTGATGCTTGATTGTTCCAATGTGCACTTGTAGGTGCACTTGTAGGTGCCTTGGTGGAGAAAGACAATCAAGCTAGGCGGCGGCTGCCCCTGACATGGTGCATCCGCGCGCCTCAGCCGCCCAAGACTAGCACCTCTCCGCATCTCCATCCCGATACCTACTTGTACATTACCTTACTTTACCTCTGTAGTTTCTTTACCTCTGTAGTTTCTTTACTTGGTTTCCAACCCAAGGGACTTGACCTTGCCGACTTTACAACCATTCTGAGCAGTCCGGGAAACCAAAGCCCTCCTCGATGTGATCAAGCGCGAGCAATCAGACTGCCGCCCTATAAGCCGGCCGATACGACCATGGATGAGGTTGCCAATACTTCTACTCCTTGTCAGACAAAGCCGGGCGATACTACCGTGGATGAGGTTGCCAATACTTCTCCTCCCCCTAGCCAGACCGACACCAGCGATACTACCGTGGATGAGGTTGCAAACACTTCTCCTACTCCTCGCCAGACCGACACCAGCGATACTACCGTGGACGAGGTTGCCAATGCTTCTCCTCCTACTAGTCAGACCGACACCAGCGCGGCCGTGGCCGAGCCCGAGCCGACTCTCTCCCTGCTCGGTAAACCCCCAATAACTTACCGAGCTGCTCTTGATACCGACGACAACTACATCAGCGAGGCTGCTTTTGTACGGGCAACCGAGCAGCTGTTCCAGGCGCTCTGGGCGCAGCAGCCCGCGATCAAGGGCCTGGTCAGACACCACCTGGGCCTGCGGGATCGGGACGACGTCGTCTGCGACATCGCTGGGCACCGGCGCTGGCTGGTGGGCGGCTTCAATGTCTGCATCCCCGTCCGGGTGACATCGCCGACCCGAAACCACCGGCTCATCCTGCGCTGCGCCATGCCGCACAAGCTGGCCGAGTCCAGGTTCCCCGGCACGGTGGACGAGAAGACGGCGTGCGAGGTGGGTGCCTATGTGTGGATGCAGGAGAAGTGCCCGGACATTCCCATCCCGCGACTCTATGGCTTCGGCTTCTCAGACCGCCGCTGTGTACGTGCCATACATACCCTTCTTCCTTTCCTCCTCCGCATTTAATTCCGTATTAACACTGCTCTCAACAACACGCAGTTTACCCACCAAGACTACCGTCCCTGGTATGTCCGTGCCAAGCACCGGCTTCGGCGTCTCCTCCGCGGCTTCCTCCGATCACTATGCGATGCCTTTCGCGCATGTCCCACAGACTCGAGGGAAACCCTCGTCACGTCGCGGTACATCTGCCACCCTGATGTCGCCGCCTCCCATCAGCTCCCATCGGCCTACATGCTACTGGAGAATGTCAACTCCAAGGACAGCCAGATGCTGGCCCACACATGGACCGCGCAGCGCAAGGATCCTGTCCGGCAGCAGAACCTGTTCTGCGGCCTGGCACGCATCATGCTCTCGCTGGCGCGCGTGCCGCTGCCGCGCATCGGCGCGCTTCGCTTCCGCGACGATGGCACAGTCGCCCTGGCCAACCGGCCGCTTGATTGCACCATGATGCTCTTCGAGAACGACGGCACGCCCCGAGTCATCCCGCGCGACCGTACCTATGCGACCACCGAGGCCTACGTGGCCGATCTCTTCCGCCTTCACGACCAGCGCTTCCTCAGCCATCCCAACGCCACATACGAGGAGGAGGACTGTCGGCGCCAGATGGCTGCCTGGGTGCTGGCCCGCTCGCTCGCCTATCGTTTTATCCGGCAGGACCAGCGGGACGGGCCCTTCTCCCTGCAACTCACTGACCTTCGGCCTCAAAATATCTTTGTCGATAACACCTGGAATGTTACCAGCCTTGTGGACCTCGAGTGGGTGTGCGCTTTGCCAGTCGAGAGGCTGTGTGTGCCATACTGGCTGACGGGACAGGATATTGGGGAATTGCATGGAGAGCCCCTTGCTGAGTATACGGAAGTGTGGAAGGTTTTCATGGCTGCTTTCGAACAGGAGGAGTCCAGGATGGCACTGGCTAAGCAGCACAACCTATCATTTGGCAAGATACTGGAGGAGTCTTGGACATCTGGTACCTTGTGGTTCTGGCGTGGCCTCGCCTCAGTCAATGCTATGCCGGAGCTTTTTGAACAACATCTCCGTCCTCGGTTCTCCCCAGATGTTCTCTACTCCGAGGAAAAAGCCATTTCCAGTTTCTGGCGCGAGGACGCCGACGAAGTAGTCCAGATCAAGTTGGATGCCTACCAAGGATATGCAAGAGATCTCAAAGAATTGTTTGGTAGAACTTAGCCAACTGTACTGATAATGATACCCATCCATCCTATCACTCCGTCCTCTCGTTCTCCCTCTCCCGCTCCGCCTTCTCCCGCTCCGCCTTCTCCTTCTCCGCCTTCTCCTTCTCCGCCTTCTCCTTCTCCGCCTTCTCCTTCTCCGCCGCCTCCTTCTTCACCCTCTCCCGCACCGCCTTTGCTTTCTCCCTCTTTTTCTTGGTATTATCCCCTGACGAGATAGCGAGAGATGCATCTATAGGGTTGATAGATATGCCGATGCCTATCTCCTCTACGGTGCCGCTATACGCTGACGAGCGAGTAGATTGAGTAGCCGCGATGCGCTCCTGAAACTCCTGCGCTTCGCCGGTCGAGTGGCTCCATCGACTGGGATCGCCTTTGTCGTCGGCCATAGCAAAGCAAAGCAAGCAGGGCTGTTATCGCGCTGAGAATTTGTCCTGTGTGAGCGATGCGAATAATGGGTAAAGGAAACGGGGGGGGGCACGCACGCACAGTAGAGGCTGAGAGAGGGATGATGCTGTTGGCAGACTCCTGTAGGGGCAGTTGGGCTTGGGGGGGATCGGGTCAAGTGGATGAAGATGCACATCCGTCGCTTTGTGGTGGTACACAAGCACGTGCTGCATTGCAGCCTGGATGGTTTCTGCCTAGTTGCCCACACCCTGCACACTTCGGGAGGCAGAACATTGTATGTCCATCGCGACAGTGAGAATATACAAGTTATCTCAGCAGTTCTCAAACCCAGGCACTATGCCAAGCTAGCAGACTCGGAAAACTGCAGAGGACAGTCGCGTCCGGCAGGTTGCCCTGCACAACCCGCACATCCCTTTGAGCATCAGACCCGGCGGCATGGAGGAAAGTCATAGTACTGGCCGCCGAATCCGGGCTCGAAGAAGCGCATGAAGACGTTGGATGCCGCCACGATGGAGATGCCGCCGCGGCCCAGGCTGTCTCATCGCTTCCTGGGCTGGGTGTCTATGTGTGGCTCCAAGTCACAACACCAATCCCACGCCTGATTCCTACCTAGGAAGTAGCCAACACACTCAGAACACAATCCAGCATCCGCTGCCCAGACACAAAGTCATATAATGGACATTCATAGCCAAGCTCTGGCTTGCGCAGGCCGCTTGTCCACAAACACAAGCACACGACGACGACAGCAAGGAGAACCCCAGCAAGCCGCTCCTCAACGAGAGCATGCAAAAGGACGAGACCGAGAAGGACATCAGGATGGCAAACGGCATTGACAACATGAAAGAGAAAGAGACAAAGGGCAGGCGGCAGCTTCTGAAACACCAGCGCTACCAGAAAAACAAGAAGAGAAAGGCCGTTCAGGAGCTGGCGACGCCTGGCTGCAACAAGCCGGTGTTGAACCCGGCGCCAACGACAGAAGCAAAAGCACCACCAGCAGCTGCTGCTGCAACAAGAAGTGCCCCCCGAGTCATTGCTCTCGACCTCATCCGCCAGAATCCACAGAGTCGCCCTCTTCCTACCTCCCCGACTCTGGGCCAGCCAGCATAGCAGCCTCCTCCGCCCACGACGACGACGACGACGACGAACCTCGACCATGACAGCCGGCGCGTCCTGCCACCGCCCAGGAACAGCTCGTATCTGTGCGTGAACTTCAGTTGTATCCTGGCTTGCGCGATAGTGCTGCTGGAATACCTGGGTTTCTTCCTTCGAGCCCCGGGGGTTTAGTCGTCGCTACACAAGGCAAGTCTCCCTCCCCCCTTTCCTCTCCCTCATCACGCCAACCTTGTTGCTAATCCCCATCCCTATCAGGTCCCATCGGCAACTGCCCTTCTCTTTGGGGCATACAACTTGCTGGCTCTCGGTCGAAGACATCTATGGCAGAAGAGATCACCAAGGCGATCCCTTCACGCGCCCACTCCTTCTATTGCCATCGTCAATATGCAGGAGATCGCCGCCGCCGCCTCCAGGCGCTCATACTCCTCTCGAGAAGGGAATGGCGACGCCAGGGGCGGCCACCACTGCTGCCGCCAACCCCCCCCCCCCAACACCCAATGCGAACGCTGCGCCCTTTGCCGTTCTCGTCGCTGTGACACACAGGAGGAACTGTACACCAACTTGTACATCCACATGGCCAAGGGCCTCTGGGATAACCCTCAGGCCACCTCGGTGCTTGTCGAAGCCGCCAACATGGCCCAGAAGCCCGACGTGGCTAAGATCCCCGAAACCGAAGACGTCACATTACCGGTTGCCCGCTTTGTGTATCTAGCGAGCGCCTGTCTCGGCTATCAGCAGGATAAGGACTGCCTCACAGATGCTGAGCCTGTGCGAGTTGAGTCGACTCGCGCTGTTCCCTTGCTGTACGTACTTCTTCTGTATGAGGCTGACTATTATTGCTTTCGCTTTCTGGTCTAGGTCTACCGCCCTAGATGTCTCTCCTGGTCACGGCATTGGTATGCTTCTCTACACCGCCCAAAGTACCCTCCCAATTCGTTGCAAAGTTCAAGCAACCTGCGGTTTTCTCCCCAGCCGGGCCCACTCGAGATCAGACGCACCCGCCTTGATTCCGGGTCCCGTTGGTGTGAGGGGTCCGGCGAGGCCTTCCTCGGCCAGCTCTACCGCATCTTAGGCTCAGGAGATGAAAGACAAGACAGTCTAGTTGATAGCTTGAGTGGGGGTAGTCATCAGTCTACCAAGATGTACATCTATGTTCATACTACCTAGGAAGGATGGAGCTGCAAGTTTGGTCTTTGATCCGCTACCGATGCCGCTGATCAGGCTCGATTTGATGCGCCCTGCCACTGGCAGCCACATATAAACTTCAAGGAGAGCGATTTGGCTACTGTTACGTTCTGTTATGCTGCCGTGTGTGTGACGAGTCGGCTGCTGTTCTCCAAACACGGAGATTTGCTGGTTCTCGACAAAGACACAAAGGCGAAAACTGAGGCACGTCCTCATCTTGCCAGAAAGGGTCTTTGGCGAGTCGCCCAAGCAAGAGGGGGAGCGCGCCGAAGGCATTACCTCTCCTCTTTAGGTGGCAAGCCGGGGCTCGTCTGTCCGGAGTGGGACTGGGGATCCTTTATCTACTAGGTAGTGAAGAAACACGGGAACTTGTGTGCCAAATTTGACAAGATGTGGATGGCATTCAGGATAGTGTTATAAAGCCTTACTTCATTATCTCTGGGAGAGAAAGAGAGCCATGAAAGAATCACTACAAGCAAAAAGAGAAGGGAAGCGTATCCACAAGATGCTCGCGATCTCGTGTGTGCGGGCCTCTTGGTGGTGGAAGGGTTTAGTTCCATGTTAGTGATAGGTAGGTAGTTAGATTGAGCAGCAAATGTTGCAGGAAGCCTTGCTGGAGCGATTAGACTACACCATGCCATAAATACAAGTACCTTCAGGGGTTCTAGGAGGAATAATGGACTACAGGGCCCCTGTCTAGATACCTAGGTATCCCACGCTCTCCTGTCTTGTCAGCTAAACAAGCTACAGGCTGTGCCTGCGAGAACGTTCCCCACTGCATTTGTCAGCTTCGGGGCTGAGAGATCGACCTGCTCAGCTGCTAGCGATAAGATAAACATGTTCACAACTCTTCACCCCAGTCATCATGGCATTGTGAGGTTGAATTACAAACGACAAACTTGTGTGTTGCTTCATTCCTGCAATTTCAAAGAGTCCGAGCAAAGCATTCTCAGTCACACGCACAACACCTCTGAGTTCAAAACATGGCGGACGACGTTGCAGCTGCGCCAGCTGCCCCGGTGGCGCTGTTCAAGAAGCGCGGCGCAAAGGCCAAGGCCAACATCCGCAAGAGAGCCGCCACCCCGCCCCCGGCCGACAGCGACAGCGACGACTACAGCTCCTCGGAGGACGAGTCCGGCCAGAGGATAAAGCGGAGGAAGAAGAACAACACGGGCGCTGTGGTCGCGAGTTCCAAGGGCGGCGCGCCCGTCGGGAGAGACCACTCCGCCACCGTCTTCCAGGCCGACCGCAGCGTCCCCCTCACCGACTCCAACGACGCCACCAAGCGGGTCGACTGGTACGACGAAGACGCCCAGGGTGCCATGTCGGCCAAGAGCCTGCTGGGCACAACGAGGTCGATGGCAGACGGCACGTACAGAGGTCTTGCGAACCAGACCTCCTTCATCCAGAAGAACCCCAATGCGCCCACCCGCACCGTCGGCCCTGTCAAGGCGGCCGCCAACATTCGGACAATCACAGTCACCGACTATAGCCCGGATGTGTGCAAGGACTATAAGACGACAGGATTGTGAGTTGAACCCCCCTTTCAGATTATCAATCAGTGACCCCAATACTAACGCAATGACAAAACCAAAAAACAGCTGCGGCTTCGGGGACAATTGCAAATTCCTTCACGACCGGAGCGACTACAAGCAGGGCTGGCAGCTGGACAAGGAGTGGGAGACGGTCACCAAGGGCAAGAGCGTCAAGGGGACTATAGTGGCGAGCGCGGACAAGAGCAAGGTCGCCAGGGACGACGACGAAGACGACGAGGAGTGGGCCATGCTCGAGAGCATCCCCTTTGCGTGCATCATCTGCCAGGGCCCATACAAGGCGCCCGTGGTCACGAGGTGCGGCCACTACTTTTGCGAGCCCTGCGCCCTCAAGAGGTACAGGAAGGACCCGACGTGCGCCGCGTGTGGCGCGGGCACCAACGGCGTCTTCAACTCGGCCAAGAAGCTGCAGAAGCTGCTGGACAGGAAGAGGGAGAAGGCTGCCAAGATGCGACAGGCAGCTATAGACGCGGGCGAGGAGGTCAGCGAGGAGGAGGAGGAAGGGGAAGGGGATGGTGAATAGGAGGCAGCAACAAGGCTGTGCAAACACCATGTCTACATACAGCCTTTGACTGTGTGCAATATCTCAGATGACTAATCTCCTAGAGAGACACTATGGCAAATGATACCCAGTTCCAAGAAGCGCACACTTATTGCAGGCAGACACGGGGAGTGTTATGTTCCTGCGTAATCACATAATCACATGCACGGTATTTTGCCCATAAATGTCGTCTGTCGGCTCAAGTGGGCGTGTTTTCGGTCGTCAGGCGGACCAAAAACTGAGCTATGCGATCGGGAACGGGGCTTTTTCAGGGACACCCGAAAATCGTCTCTTCTGCATGCCATGCAGAGGTGTTACGAAGGTCGCTTGTTGGTTCCGCGGTGCTAATGAAGCAAACAATGTCCGACCTAGACGCAGATACAATCTAATCATATGATCTTACATCTTGAGCTGTTTTCATAGTTCTGGGTCTGGGTTCACTAGTTCAATTTCTTATCAAACAACCTTTGAGTACGTGTCTGCCTAACCACCTTCTCAGTCGGATTTCTATCAGCAGGCACATCCTTTTGTGCAGACAAAGTAGATTGAAAGAGGAGCAACAGTCCATCCTGAGCAGTATACTTTTTTTTTAATAGATTCACCAATCCCCAAGCTCTCGAATAGGCAAACGCCTAATACCCATGTAAGCATGCGGTCCCTAGACTTCCTGATACATTACTTATTATCAGAAGAAGCCAGACTGTGCTCGCCATGTGCCGACTCATCATTTCGACGACCAAGTACACAAACTGCCCACCTTCGTGCACCACGACGAACAAAACTGTGGTCACTGACGGCTGCAGCCAATTCGCAGCGACTGGCCAGCAGTGCACCAAGAAGACCGAGGAAACCTTGGGCCAGACAAGGAGTAGAACACAGTGTCCCACTCATAGGGATGAGGGATATGGCGACAGAAACAATCGCTAAGTCGCAGCTGTGAGGCGATTCCCATGCAGAGGGGTGGACCGGCCCCAAGGGGGTAGGGGAGCCGGTTCCAGTGCGCAGAAGGGAGACAAACATAAATCTAGCCGAAAGCAAATCTGTTGGCGTGCGTAAGATCCTAGGTATGATTGATCTCCCTGCTGTGAACTAAAGCTCGTACAACTCCCGCAGTGGTGAAACGCCCTTCCCAACAACTCTGAATGACTGCACCACAGTCAAGGTGATCAGACACCGGAAAGTTCCTGTTTCGAAACCGACTTTCTATCTCATCCTCATCAAGGTTGCTGTAAGGTTCTTCGTTACACATGATAAAATATAATACAGATCCTAGGCCAAAGATATCATCTGCTTGGGTAGGAATGTAGTCCCTAGTCCATAGTTGTGATTGGTATCTTGGTCCTGGGGCACCAGTTAAGGAAAGATGTCCTGGGAAAGAGCTGCCAGCAAAGTCGCATATCCGAAGATCCAAGTTCTTGTCTAACAGAAAGTTTCGAGGTGTGACATCCTGATGGATTACTCCACGAGTATGGAGACTCTCGAGTGCCTGAGCTGCCTGCAAAGCCCATTTTCGACGAGTATTGATATCGACATGATCATGGTGTCGTAGATAGGTCTCCAAGTCTCCGTTGCTGTGGTTTTCGAGAACTAATGTCTTGGACTGACTATCCCAGTGAATCAGTTTGGGGATAAACGGATTTGCGCCAATGAACCGATAAACTTCATATTCGTGTTCCATTTTCTCAATATTTGTCAGTTCTTCCTTGGGGTCATAAGGGTTAGGGAGGGGGGTTTTGACAATATCGCCAGAAGGTAGCCGTTCTACAAGCGCCGTTGCACCTTGGCGAACGTAAAACCCCTTTGTGATGTAGTAAATATGCCCCTCAGGAATAACAGTGGGAAGTTCAAAGGCCGACTCTGCCCAATGTGGGTGAAGCTTCCGTGCCCATTTACCTGGGATAGGGACATATTGTACAACTCGTGTGGCTTGTGGAGGGTTTTGAACAGAGTCGGGTACGCTCGTGTTATTGGGTCGGCGAGATGATGCTAAGGGAGATTGTGATGTATCGGTCTATAATACGTGATCTCTTGGTCAGTACTTGAAACCCATCTAGATTGATAGCTAAGTCTGATGCTAACCTTCGGGACCTTGGGATCGTCTTGCTGCTCGACATCGCAAGGCGTACGCCTATGATTGAGTAGGAGCGAGATGAATGACCAAGGGCCAGTTACCCAGGGCCATAGCATGGTAATCAGAGACCTGAATACACACTGGACGGCTGTAAACATGTCTGATCATGGCGTGGTCAGTCGTGGCAACGTGGAAAATATCAATAACCGCCTGAAGCACCAGCCAGGTTACTGAAATACGCAAGGGGCCCAAGTAAAACGAGAACGAAGGAACGGGAGCTATTCGCCGATAAGATAGGGAGAAAAATCGGACCGGGGAAGGGTGCGTTAGTCATAAACCACACTCGTGCCGGGGGTGTGATATTGCGCCATGATACATCACTAACCTCACTCCATACCTCCATACATGGGCCCTTACATCGGCGATAAGATAAGAGCAGGCAGCTCTCCAGTTCCCCTCCCATCCAGTGTAGCAGCTGGACCCCGCCATGTGATGCGCCTCTACCACTGTGGCTTCGTCATTCGTCCTAATCATCTACGTACCGCAACCCTGCTGCTGCTGGAGCATAGCATCCATTCCCTTCCCTTTTGTTTATCGAGCAAGCTGAAGCAAGATTGAGCATTTCCAGATTCGCCTTCAAATACATTCATTCCTGCCCATACACATCGAACCCTTCCCACCGGACCAACCAACCAACTAACCAACCAACACACACCCTCTCAAAGTTACAAACATCGATCCTCCGCACACGCGCGAGACAAACAGACCAAAAAACCACCATGAATCTCCTCTACTCGACGGTGAACACCCTCCGGGACAAGTACACGCCCGTCTCCCACAAGTCCACCTTCCGCAAGACGGGCCAGATCACACCCGAGGAGTTCCTCGCCGCCGGCGAGTACCTCGTCTTCAAGTTCCCGACCTGGTCCTGGGCCGACGCCGACACACCCGCCCAGCGCGTCGACTACCTGCCCGCCGGCAAGCAGTTCCTCGTCACGCGCAACGTCCCCTGCCACCGCCGGCTCGACGACAACTTTGCCGGCGACGCGGGCCACGAGGAGGCGCTCGTGCACGACGGCGAGGACTTTAAGAGCAAGGGCAGCGGCAGTGGCGGCAGCGGCGGCAAGGACGGCGACGATGAGGAAGGCTGGCTGCGCACGGGCGGGCTGGCGAGCTCGCAGGCGCTCAAGGCACGGGAGATAAGGACTGTCGACGATGCCGGCAACGTCGGCGAGCGGGAGGCGCTGGACGATGACGACGAGATCCCCGACATGGAGGACGAGGACGACGACGAGGCGATCATCCGGGACACGGAGGGCGACGGCAAGTCAGGGTGAGTTTTTACTGCTTTATCCGCAACCTCATTTCGTTTTCTATCCATAAACACCACCAGAAAACTAACCACATATTTCTCTTGCTTCCCCCAAAACAGCGGCCGCCGCACCTACACCCTCTACATCATGTACTCGCCCTACTACCGCACCCCGCGCCTCTACATGTCCGGGTACGCGCCGTCGGGCGAGCCCCTGCCGCCGCACCTCATGATGGAGGACATCGTCGGCGACTACAAGGACAAGACGGTCACGCTCGAGGACTTCCCCTTCTTCGCCCACGCGGTCAAGATGGCCAGCGTGCACCCCTGCAAGCACGCGCCCGTCATGAAGACGCTGCTCGACCGCGCCGACGCCGCCCTCAAGCTGCGCCGCGAGCGGATCCGCCGGGCCGGCGGCAGCGCCGCCGCCGTCAGCAGCCAGGGCATGGAGGGGCTCGTCGACGAGATCGGCAAGCTCGACGTGTCGAGCGCTGCCGCTGCTGCTTCCGCTACCGAGTCAGCCGATGCGGTGGCGGACAACAAGGCAGGTAGCGGCAGCAGCGGTGGGGCCGACAACGACTGGGAGGAGGTGCAGCCCGAGGAGGAGGAGGAGGAGAATGAGGTTGCCATCCGGGTAGATCAGTACCTGGTTGTGTTCCTCAAGGTATGTTTGTTGTTGTCTTGAACGACCGCCTCCTATCTCTTGTGAATGAACCTACAGAGTGGCTGATCAAAACATGCACAGTTCATCGCGAGTGTCACGCCCGGCATCGAGCACGACTTCACCATGAGCGTCTAAGCGTGCAAGTGCCTCCTTGAAACGATACATTTGGAGTACGGTTGCTTGGTTTACTGTTACGAGGAAATGGGAAAGGGGACACGGATTTGGGGGGGGGGGTTTCATCAGGCTTCAGCCTGTCTGTCTGGTCTGGCGTTTCTGTAGATTTCCATCAAAGCCCTGCCGCTTTTCTTACCCATCAAGAAGAAGATTCATGTATTGTCAGGTCTCCCCCTTATCAAAGACAACCATCATTATGTTATTGGACTGCATTCCAATCCCAGCTACTACCTACTGGTTTCCCCCTATCCTGCCGACCGTAGTTCGCATAGAGGTGTCTCCTCCCAGCGCCGCACTGAATCAAGACTTTGACCCCTTTCCTGTCTACCAGTAGCCGACCAGGTGGCAGCAGCCCCCTACCCTTCACCACACCCGGAACACGCACAAACTACAAGTCCGATCCCGACTTTGCTCGCCTCCTTGTACCTGCCCTCAGAGCAACCTTCCTTCCCATAGGATTAAACCCGAATGAGGGGGGAAAGTGACAGCCAGGAAAGAACCAGCCAACTCATCTGAGAATTTCTGGAGATCTATTTCCCCCCTCCGGTTCCGTCCAGGCAGTAGGTAGAGCAGGGCAAGGCACAGGGCATCTAGAACTCATGCATGGATCGTAAGAGTTGGGCAATTGGCACTTGTTCAGCACGGGAGGAAGAGTGGGAAAAGGTTACTATTATTCCGAGAATTGAGATCGGGACTGAGAGTCAGAAAAAAAAAAAGGAATCAAGACGTAAGACTAGAAAGGCATCCATATCGTGACAGGGTGAGCCTGTTCCGGCTCGAGAGACCTTGACCAGGATGCTCGATTCATGTGCAGTAGAGAAGACAAGCTGGCCGAGACACCTTGCCCCTTGTTCATGCCCAGCAGCATACATACACACACACACACACACATATCCCACCAACCCCCCTGACTCACTCACTCCACTCACCACTCCAGCTCCCTCCTCCTCCTCCCGCTCCGGACGAGCTGCTCGATCGCAGGCTCCGTGATGGCCCTCTCCGCCGCCAGCCGCGCCGCCTGCTTCACGCGCGTGTAGAACACGGGGCAGTCCTTGCTGTCGCACGCCACCTCGCCGTCGAGCGGCGCCAGGCCCGCGCAGCTCCGGCACACCCCGACCACGTCCGCGTACCGCCGCTGCTCGCGCGCCCGCCTCGCCTCGAGCGCCGCCAGGCTCGCGGGCGCGCCGCGCCGGCACCGCCAGCAGATGGGCGACGACCCGGACCCGTTGCTGTTGCGGCTTCTTCTGTTGTTGCCGGGCTTGATCCCGACGCCGCAGACGACGCAGCTCGCGACCCGCAGGAACGACTCGATCGTCACGGGCGCCCTGCGGCGCGCCTGGCCGCCCGGTCCGCCCGTCGTCGTAGGGGCGCCGCCGCCGGCGGGAGGAGCCACGCGCCGCGCGTGCCGGATCTTGGGCATCTCGTCGTACCACTGCCGCACGTTGGCGCCGACGAGGTTGAAGATGCGCTCGAGCGGCGGGATCAGGTTCTTGGAGATGTAGTACTCGGCGTCGAGCGCCAGGTGCGCGCTGCCGAGCAGGTCCTCGGGCGCCACGCAGCGGTCGGCGAGCCGGGCGCCCGGCGCGCCCGTCACCACGACGTAGGGCACGCGCTCGCCGTACTGCGGCTCCGCGCGCGCGTCCTCGAGCATGCGCCTCGTCGCGACCATGGCGCCGGGAGGCGGCCGGCCCCGCTCGCTGTAGCTGCCGAGCTTGACCTCCTTGGCGAAGCTAAAGTCCTGGACCGACACGTCGCCCCGCATGATCTTGCGGCACTGCCGCTGGAAGTAGTCCTTGACCTGGCTGAGGTCGGCCGTCTCGAAGAGCATCCGGAGGGCCTTCTCCTCGATCTTCTGCTCGGCCGGCGTGCCGTCGCGCCGGACCGTCTCGATGCCCTTGGCGTCGAACTCGGGCGTCACCTGGTCCCTGCTCTCGTACTTGTAGCCCACGTAGCGTTTCTTGGCGAGCAAGACGCAGGGATGGTAGACTTTCTCAAACTTCAGCTTCACCGGGCGCGGGTTCATGTCGGTGATCGCCTTGGCGATCTCTTGGCCGATGTCGAACGCCTGGTCGCGCGTTCGGCCTTTCAGGTAGACAAACAAGCTGTCGGTGTCTCCGTAAACTACTTCTGCTCCCCACCGTTCGACCGAGTGAATATACGCAATAGCTCTCTCCAGGGTCTCGCGGCCAGTCTGTACGATGCTGTCCGCAATCTCAGAGCACGGCATCCGCCCAGAAAAGGATGCCGATGTGTAGCCGTAAGTGACGTTGGCGAGGAGCTTGAGCGCGAGCTGTCTGTTATTCAGCAATTGCTGCAATGTCTTGTCGTCCTTGTCCTGTTTCATGCCGCTCTTGACCATGACTCTGGTCTCCAAGATCTCGGTAAGCATCTTGGCCAGAAGAGACTTGCGGACCTCTGCCTTGACATACATCATCCCGTTCGGGGCGATGTTGATATAGTCTTTCAGCAATTCAAGGAGTCCCTGCCGGCGCTTGTACTCTGTGAATCCCATCTTGTTCATGCCGCGCCAATTGGTGATGCGGCCGAGGAATGTCGAATAGCACAAGTTGTACGCAATCATGACGCTGGGATACAGGCTCTGGAAGTCCAGGACCAGGAGAGGGCTGTTGTAGAAAGCGCTCTGGGGCTCCATGACGAGCGGCAGGCACTCGAGTGCATTCTGGCCGCCTACTTGCTTCCTGCTCGGAGACACCAGCAAGAAGTTCTCGGGCTTGGCGATCCTGAACATGATCGATTCGACTTTGAATTGCGAGCCCCGGGAGAAGACAGAGAAGAAATCGACGCCGAGCAATCGAGCTTGCTCGCTTGTCCGCGCAATCAACTCATTCCCCTCCAGGATTTCGATATCCAGACGGCTCCTGGTCTGGTAGTACCGCAGAACCTTGCTGAGGTCTCGAGGTCTGCCATTCGTGTACCAACTGGTCAGGGATTGCCAGGGGTAGTGAGGAATTCTGCGGTGCAGCAGATGCCACACGACATTCTCCATCGTGTACTGCAACAAGTTGAGCTCGCCTCTCATTGCTCGCCAGATGTTGATCATGTGCCGCCCTGTAACCCGGATCGTAGAGGTGGTGTTGAATCCCCACCGATCTGCCTCCTTGCCGAAACGGCCATGCGACTGGACTTTCATTCGCGAGAACTCATCGCAAAGATTGTAGTCGTATTTGAATCTTGCCCTCTCAATGAGATATCCCCACGAGCTTCCGTGGACTTCATACCCAGTGAGGATGTCTGGGTCATGTGTCCGCACGATCTCGACCATTCGAACCATGACGTCGAGCTCGGAGGCCTCTTCCAGCACCTCCACAGAAGTCTCACGCCGCATTCGTTGCGCCATAAGCCCATTCTCGGACAGGACGATCAAGCCTGAAAGGCATTGATCCGGCGATTGTGAGCTATCCCGCGAATGCTCGTCAGATTTGACACACCAGAATATGCACTGCACTTCGTCCTCTTCCGGATTCGGCACAAGCTTGCCTCGAGTGTTGACGTGAAGCTCGAGGCTCATCGTGCTCATGTACTGCGTCTCGTGTTGGACGCTAGTAGACTTCCGTATAGGCGAATACTTGAATCCATGCTTGTTCTTGGGAGTCGGGCCTTCGATCTGAGACAGCCAAGGTCGTGGGCCTTGTGTAGCAACTGGGACCTGGGACCCAGGGGTCTTCCTGGCCTCTGTCCTCGCCTCTTCGTCTCGCCACCACTGGTCAACTTCCTCAAAAGAGGGTGGAGGATCGGCTATCTCCCAGCTCCGAAGTGTGCATTGTTGACGCCGCGCCTTGTATTCCTGCTCCATTCTTGCTCTGTTTGGGGGTGCCTCAGATTTAACACCAGCAGCCGCCAAAGACTGGCCACTGGCATCGAACTCGGGCAAGAATGGCAGGGTGTTGCCCCCAAGCCGGAATTGCCGACCAGCATACTCCCTCATCCGGGGTGGCACGTCCTTCTCCAGGCTGTAAAACGCGTCTTGGTAGATTGAGTCGGGCACGCCTTCTGCCTGTAAAGTGTTGCAAACTTCATCCCACGAGGGCGGGGGGCCGATCAAGAGGTGCACATGCTTGATCGTATCCGTGTCCGCGACTGTCGAAAGGGATGACTCGAGATGCGGCCTCTGAGAAGCTGATGATGCAGACGGCGCCAGAGGAGTCTTCTCTCCTGTTCCTGAGGATGATGATTCCTCCTGTGTCGGCATGGAGGGCGGATCAAACGAGACATGCTTCTTAAGCGCCTCATCCTCACTCCTTTGAGAGCTGCTCAACTGACTCAAGCGCAGCGTCGTGCTAGGATCCTGCGGGTCTTTGACAATGGGAAACCTCAAAGCTGACGAGGCTGGTTTTCGCATGGAGCTTCTCGGCATGCCGGTCTCCGATGGCTCCAACGGCTGGGAGGGTGCATTTTCGGTGCTGCGTGTGCCGTTCAAAGGAAGCGATCGGCCTCCACGAACTTCTTCCCCTGGGGCCGAAGCACTAGGTTCGCTTTCCTGGGCAAGCTGCCTGACCCTCTGCCGCTTCGTGCCCGTCTCATCAAGATGCGAAGCTGAACGTTTCAAGTTCGTCGGTTCTAGACGTGGTAAAGGTGCCTCAGAGGGAATTCTGCTCGCGAGACCCTCGGTCTTCGCGGCCATGATCAACTCCTTGGTAATTGGAACCTGGGGCAATCTTCCTGTGACCATTCCACTCTGGCATACACCCACGCATCCCGCAGCAATATGCGGCGAAGGATATGTCTTTTCTGGAGGGGGTTTGTCCTTCGACTTCCTGACGGATGTTCTTGGCGCCGAAGACGCGCCTTCGACAAGAGGTGCTTCCAAGAACCTAGACAGCCCGTTGACAGTGCGACGCTGCTCGGTATGTTGGGCTGCCATGGTTTGCGTCTCGGCTTTGATGTCCTGGGTTTGGTCGATCAGCTCAACTTGTTTCTCAAGCTGCTCTCCCAACTCCTGCATGACCTCTGTTTCCGAGTCATCGGGGAAAAAGCCGTCATCGTCGTCATCGATGCTCGCCAGGATGGCCTTGTCGTCAACTATGATACTGCTTGCGGGATTGAGGCCGGCAGCATCGGGAGGGGCTTCGATTTCTCCTAATGCTGCGGCAAGATTCTGGGGAAACAGGTCCTCAACTGCCTCCAGGGCAGTATTGACGTGAAATTCGGATGGCACCGGCGCCACATACTTCTCAAAGGTCAGTCCCTCACCGCCGTCTTTGCGTCGTTCTTGCTCTATGAGATTTGCAATCTCTGCTCGGTACTCATCCTCGTGGATCCAGCCAGGCGGTTGAGAGTCACGAGGGTCGGCAGACATGGACACGAGGACCTCGGGTGGGAAGGGGCTGCTTCCAGGGTCCGCATTGCGCATCTGCCTCTTGCGACGCCTCGTCTCGTCCCTCCAGAGACCAGCCATGCTGTGGACGAGCTTGACATCAGACGGAAGCGGCGAGATCCGCTCGATGAAGTCATGATGTAAACGCCGTTCCTTGATAGATTTCCTGTTGGTGATGTCTTGCACGCATATGTCCACCTCTATCGAGCAGTGGCTGGCCCGCGGCAGGCTGAGATCGTCGGTGATTTGGCCTCGCTTGATGCTCTGGCTATGCCACAGGTGAGGAAAGTCTTCATCGTCCTCGTGTCGTGGCACAGGCGCTCGGAACGAGACCTTGCTCGTGTTGATGTAATCGCAGCCGTACAAGTTGTAGTCGGTCATGAACTGGAGCAGATATTGCAGATGGGCCTCATACGGCTGAAACTTGCGGCTCATGATCATACCCTGCTGGAGGAGGTCGGCCAGCCGAGTCATGACGATGGGGTTGAGCATGTAGATCTTGAGGAAGAACCGATAGCCAACGTGGAACCCGTAGAACGGGACGCCCTTGACCAGCGTGATTCTGGCCACATACTTGGGCGCATCCCGGCCATTGGTATCCCGCCGATAGCTAACAGCAAGAGCATGATCAATCGACAGATGAAGACGGTAGCTATACGCGCCCACTTCATACAGTGTTAGAGATGAGATACCGGTATTTCAGCGCTTGTGAAGAAACCAAAACATACCGGCTTCTGGGTCTAGGCTTCCGCTGTATTCGACAAAGAGATACGGGAATGCGCCGTGGATATGGGCGCACACCTTCTGGCCGGTCTCGGTGGATCCGAAGACACGGATGACCGGAACTCGAGGTTCTCTGGAGAGCTGGGACGGGTGGACACCCTTGCGCAGTCTGGGATCGAACCTGGTCGGGACCGCCTGGTAGTGGTCGATGCAGTTGAGGCGGACGCGGAAAGCATCCATGACGTCGCGCCAGCTAAGGCGGAAGCAGGTTGCGCAAAGGTGATTTCATGTTAAGAATGGGCACCAACAGCAAGATCCAGGTCAGAATGAAAGCAAGGAGATAGAAATCACAGCTCTGAAGATTGGGCCCATTCACTGCCACTCCTACATGTCTGGATCAATGTGCGCGCAGGCATCAACGCGTAGTGATGCGCCGGCTTAAACAAGCATCGGACCCGGGAATGTCGCCAAACCACGTGCGATTAGCGATTAGCGATAAGAAACTTGTCCCCCCCAGCGCCACTCAGTGCTGCAAATCGCACCTAATATCAGCCCTACTAAGGTACCTAAGCCAGCAGCTTTTGCCTCGATACAACTTCCCAGGAAACAGCTTTTTCATCTTTGTAGGCCATCCATCGCATAGCTTTCCTGGCCTGATATTCTACTCGCAGCAGATCCGCCTCCCTCGTTTCTTCTCCCAAAGGCCCTCCTTCCACAATCTCCCCATCTATCGTATCGCATCGCATCGCATCACGACATCTCCTCCAACCCTCGCCATGCCTCCGCCGCCGCCGCCACCCCCCAAGAGGCCGATGGGCGGCCGCGCCGCAGCCGGAGGCGCCGCCGCAGCCGGCGCCGCCTCCAAGGAGGAGAACGTCTACATCCCGTCCTTCATCAGCAAGCGGCCCTTCTACGCCGGCGAGGAGGGCGCCTCGTCGTCGACCGACTACCTCGAGCACCAGCGGCTGCAGAAGCAAAAGACGGACTCGCTCGCGCAGACGGGCTGGTACGAGCGCGGCAGGAAGGCCGGCCCCGCGGCGACAAAGTACCGCAAGGGCGCGTGCGAGAACTGCGGCGCCATGACGCACAAGGCCAAGGACTGCCTCAGCCGGCCGCGCGCGAAAGGCGCGCGCTGGACGGGCAGGGACATCCAGGCCGACGAGGTGGTGCAGGACCTGCAGCTCGGGTGGGACGCCAAGCGCGACCGCTGGAACGGCTTCGACGCCGGCGAGTACCGCGCCGTCGTCGAGGACTACAACCAGATGGAGGAGCTGCGGCGGCGGGCCCTCGCGCAGAGGGCCGCCGAGGAGGGCCGCGAGCTCGAGGACGGCGACCACTACGCCGAGGAGTCGGACATGAGCAAGCACCAGCCCACCTCGACGCGGCAGCTGCGGATACGCGAGGACACGGCCAAGTACCTGCTGAACCTGGACCTCGAGTCGGCCGCGTACGACCCCAAGACGCGGTCCATGATCAACGCCGGCGCGACGGCCGACAAGGCGGCCGAGCTGTTCGCAGAAGAAGGCTTCCTCCGGGCGTCGGGCGAGGCAGCAGAGTTCGAAAAGGCACAAAAGTACGCATGGGAGTCGCAGGAGCAGACCGGCGACACGAGTCAGCATCTGCAGGCCAACCCGACGGCGGGAGAGTTCTCCCGCAAGAAGGAGAGGGAAGAGGCCGGGAAGAAGCGCGCAGAGCAGGAGAGGATGCTGCTCGAGAAGTACGGTGGTAGCACAAAGGAGATGCCTGCTGCGCTCAAGGAGATGGCTGTGACGGAATCGGAACGATACGTCGAGTACGACGAAGCAGGCCTGATCAAGGGCGCCCCCACGACCATCGCCAGGTCGAAATACCCGGAAGATGTCTATCCCAACAACCACACCTCTGTCTTTGGCAGCTGGTGGTCGAATTTCAAGTGGGGGTACGCATGCTGCCACTCGTTCATCAAGAACAGCTACTGTACTGGCGAGGAAGGCAAGCAAGCATGGGAGGCTGCCGAAAGGCAAAGGACCGGCGTGGGTCTGGCTGGAGAAGAGGAGGAGGAGGCAGCGGATGTGGCCGAGGCCGAGCCTGAGAAAACGCCGGGAGAAGAAAAGTCATCAGAGACAACTGCCAAGAAGCGGACAGTAGAAGAGATGATGGGTGGTGTTTCAGAGAAGGAGATGGATGAGTATCGCAGGAAACGGGCAGCGGCGGACGATCCCATGGCGAAGTTTATGGGGCAAGATGAGCTTGTACATTAGATCTACAGTTAACTGAGGTCAGATTTCCAAAGCACGACGATACCACACACAGTTGCTCAGGATGGCTAAATATATGCCTGCCTCTCGCTAGGTTACGCAGGAGACGTAGATTGATATTCCTGTGTTGCAACGCTACAACCTCTGCCGAGCACATGGAGAACAGTGAACGTGTTGAGTGAGACAGTGTGCAGATGCAGATCACCAACAAGGCCATGATTGATTACTTTTGGTCAACTTGTAAATTTTCATTGCGAGCCTATCGCTCAAACCGTTGATGCAGTCCATCCCCCAAGGCCAAACGCCGTCATAAGCGATGTAGACTCCAATTTTTCTTGACCACAGCAAGCCTCAGCCACGGCATAGTCTTAGCTGCAATCCTAGCCTCCAATGTGATGATGATGCTGATGATGCTGATGCAACATTTACTCCTCATCCTCCTCCTCCTCGCCGTCCTCCTTGGACTCGGCGGCCTTGGCCTTCTTCCTGCGGACACGGCCGGGGCGACCGCCACCGAAGGGCGAGGTCAGGGCGAAGTCAATGTGCTTCTGGGAGTCGAGACGGACGATGAACGAAGGGACGTTGACGATCTGCTTGCCGACGCGGATGTGGCGCTGGCGGATCAGGACACGGGCGTGGTGGATGGACTTGGCGAGACCGAGCTTGTAGACGCAGGTCTGCAGGCGGCGCTCCAAGAAATCCTCGACCTTGAGGGCCAGGACGTAATCGAGCTTCATGCGGGACTCGTCAAGGACACCGACGCGGACGAGACGGCGAATGAGGGCATTGCCTTCGAAGAGACGCTTGGGGTCCTTCTCGTCGAGGGTAAGAAGCTGACTGCAGAGCCGTTAGCATTCAAGCGTCTGGATTAGTCCACCCCCCCATTGACCGGTTGGTGCAAAGGTTTGTTAGGGAAAAAAACATACCGGGCAGCACGACGAATCTTGGACAGGGTGAGCTGGACACGCCAGACCTCACGCTTGTTCCTCAGACCGTATTCACCAACGAGCTTCAGCTCGGAGTCCCTGAGATATCCCAAATGTCAGTCCAAAGGTCTCATCGACGTAAGCAGAGTCAAGCTACTGCTCAGTGGCCGGTGAGGGTGTATACGAACAGGCGAGCGGCCTCGAAGGGTCTGCGCGGCACCTTGGCCGTCTTCGAGTAGGAAAGAGGAGCCTGAACAGAGCCTGATTAGTTTGGTTGCCATTGATGCTGCGATAGACCATCGTGCAGAGCAGTACTCACCATCGTGTCTTGACCTGGTTGATGACGAGTTGGGTGTGTGTGTTCGTGACAAGAAGTCTCAAGTCGCGAAAATTCGTGGGCGGGTGATGAATTTCGAGTTGGCCGGCCCAGGGTTTTGCCGAGCTAATGAATTTTTGGGTTGTGGGTTTTTACCCTACTTTTTCATTTTGGCGAATGCGGTGTGGCGCTAGTCCCGTTACGGAAACGCTCTCTCTCGTCGCCCAAACAGTGGACCACACAAAAAATTCGCTTAGAATTTCGACCTTTACGAACTTCACGATTGAACCGACCAGCAATCATCACCAACCCGTCCACGATACCCAAGCAACACCGTCACAATGGGTCACCCGGCCGGTCTTCGCGCAGGCACTCGCTATGCCTTCTCTCGGAACTTCCGTGAGAAGGGTATGATCAAGCTGTCTACCTACCTCCGACAGTACAAGTAGGTTTTGCCCGGCACGACTCGACGGCGACATGGCCGATGGAAAAGGGAGCAGAGGAAGGCTAACAGTATGGCAGGGTTGGCGACATCGTCGACATCAAGGCGAACGGTGCTGTTCAGAAGGGGTAAGCATCACCAACTCCATCCTGGCGACTCGATCCGATTCGGTGGAAGGCGCAAACACACGCACGAGACTCTGTGGAAACATTGGAGAAGAGAGGAACAGGGGACGAGAAGCAGCAATCTGGAACGGGGTGCTAACTGTGCATCTGCAGTATGCCTCACAAGGTCTACCACGGCAAGACCGGCGTCATCTACAACGTCACCAAGTCCGCCGTCGGCGTCATCATCTACAAGAAGGTCAAGCACCGGTACATCGAGAAGCGCGTCAACCTCCGGATAGAGCACGTCTCGCCCTCCCGATCCCGCGAGGCCTTCCTGCGAAGGGTCAAGGAGAACGCCGAGCTGAAGAAGAAGGCGCAGGCCGAGGGCAAGCACCTGCAGCTGAAGAGGCTGCCCGCCGCTCCCCGGGAGGCCAGGACCGTCTCGATCAAGGACAACAAGCCCCTGACCGTCGCCCCCGTCGCTTACGAGACCACCATCTAGAGGGTTATTCTGGGCTTGGTGGGGTTTTTGGTGGATGCGGATGCGGTTGCTTGGTTTCTCTTTGCATGGTGTTCTACAGCACGGATCGGAAAGATTTCTCGCATGGTACGGCATGGATGGGGCAAAATGCCCATAGGGAAATAAAAAGACCAAATGGCAATGTCCAATTACAAAGTTATTTTTTTCTACGCTCGCGTGCCGTGTGTGCTCTGCTGTCCGTTTTGGCGGAGGCGCTGGATTCCGTCTGGGCGAGGGATGGCGGACTGCTCTTGCTGTGCATCCTGGCCCGTGTTCTCTGCTGCTCCCTGCTCCTCGTCCCTCTCGTCCCAGCCTGGTCCTCCCTCCCTCCCACCAACAGACAAGTCTCTGGCCGTCCACCCTGGACAACAGCGCAGCGGCCATGCCTGCAATGTCTGGGATGCCTGCAATGCTGCCGTGTAACTTGTTGAGAACTGACGAGATGCAGCTCCCGGATATTTGCTCAACAATTCCAGCTCCAAGCGCTCTAGACTGAGACCGCATATCGCGGGAAGCACCCGTCCGACCAGGCTGGACCTCAGCCATCGCCATTTTTTTTCCATTTTTTCCACGACACAGCGCAGCTCAGTGACCTGCCTGTCTCGGGCGCCGACGCATGTGCGCAGATTGTCGGTGTCTGCCTGCGGGCTGGGCATCGTGCTCACTCTATTGGAATCATGCATCTATCTCCACCGTGTGGGCTTGCTGGTCGGGACAATCCGACAGGCTGCTAGTGTCTGCTTACGGAGAGGTCGATCAATGAGAGCTGCAGCGCTCAACGCAGAATTGCTTCTTTTTTTTTATTGCTTGTCTGGCACTGGCTAGCTACGACCCGTTGGTGCACTGCGGTCTGCCGAGCCAGCCTGATGCGCGGTCGAAACCAATATTTGCCTGTTTTCCTACCCTTGTAGACGGCGATCTCCAGCAGCGGGCTCTCTCGACAGCTCTCATGCGGGGACGAGATGAGGTGACCCGCTGGTACCCAGATTTGCCAGAGCTTGTAGAGGTACTTGACCGTTCATCGTCGATCGAGCCTACCGATTGAAGGGAGTGGGATCACCCCGTGTGCCCGTATCCTGGAATCCCTTTGAGGAAGAGGAACTCCCGTCGAACTATTCAGACTTGGGACCCCTGCTCGGCTCCACAGGTCCAACAGCTTGACCTGCCTCCCTGCTATTACGCAATGAAGTAATCGTATCACCTCAAAAATGTGCGTACATGCAAGGCTCTATCACAGGCGGCCGTTTTGTCTCTCATGCACCTACCTGTATGTTTGCTGCGTGGCTTCGTGCATGTCTTCGGAAATGGGCTTAGCCGTCCACACCGCCCAATATTGATAACTGACCAGGACGTCACTCTGGCGATTGTGCAAAAAAAAAAAAGCATGTTGTGCTTGCCTGGCGATAAGCAAATTGCATATTCCCCCCTCCAGGAGATCTGCACGAGGGGGATGATTGCGGCCATTCGATGGCACAGAGAGAGTCATCGAGCGCTGGCACAGTGCAGGGGGGGGAGAGGAGGGGGGATGCATTGCGTTCCGCTGTGTGTGTGGTCGAGTGGAAAGCTGACCGAGCATGCAGCAAGCCCATTTGGGGCCAACCTCATCGCGGTGGCAGGGGGGTTGGACCATCTCGACGCTTCACATTGTTTGCTACGCCATCCAGCAAGGGGCCCAACGCCGCCCGCGGTGATTGGCGGCCCTGCGCCCCCTCGCGGACAATTTCCTCCTTCATCCAGGTGTGTGACCTCCCATGCTGCAGGCCGGATCAGGGAGCCGTGTCCTTCGAAAGAGACGGGATGCGGTCTGGGAGGGCGCAGAGGGTGTATCAACAAGAGACCAACAACCACCACCACCACCACCACCAGCAGCATACCTGGCACACCAACCAGACGGATATCGGCGGCGCCTGATTCGTCGTGGGGGAAACGGCGCTATGTGCCGTGTCGACGCTGTCCTCCCACGCGGATGAATCCGACTCCCGTTGGATGGGCCACGCCCCGGATGAGGGGGTCTGACAAGCAAGCCGGGCCACTGCTGCGACTCCGTGCAGCCAGCGAGCATGCGGGTCGACAAGACAAGGGTGCGACGGGCTCGAACTGCAGACCACGCGGGACTGATATGATGACTGCCGACTGGCCGATCGAGAGACCAACCACATGCCCGTGGTGGTGGCGGTGGGAGCTGAGCAGTCCAAGAGCCTGTCCTGTCCTCGCCTGCTCCAGCCAACATGTCTGGGGGCGTATTTATATGGCCCCTGGGACGGTGGCCTGACCGAGTCAACCTGGCCACAACTTATTCCACACCTCTCTGCCACTGCCCTGTCTTCCACTTTCTCGTATTACACCTTGACTATCATCATCTTCATCACTTGCAGCCTGTTGCCGGCGTGTCCCGAACGGAGCACCGAACCTTGTCGTGTCGATTGAACCTACGCAAGAGCCAACCCGTCCACCATCTATTCGCCATGAGTAGCGGTCCCGGCCCCGGTTTCTTCAAGTACCGGTGCATCTATATGTACCTGTACGAGTGCCCCAACTGGTCCTGGGTAAACAGGCAGCCGTGCAGCACATGCATGGTACGTATCACCCGCGGAGCGTAGCCCATCTGAGAGAGATCAAACTCTGCCTCGGACGACTCACCAAGTGCAAGTGTGTGTACAATATACTGATCAGGTGAGACAGGGCCTCGGACGCTTCGGCGAGGAGTTTGGCCTCGAGCCGCCGGGCTATAAAAAGCATGAGAAAAAGCCGCAGGAAAAGACGCAGGCTATACAGCCGCCGCCGCTGACTCGTCGGCGCCGCCGCCAGCCTTACCCCAAGCGTCCCGCCGGCTCCCAAGCGCTGAAGCCCGCCCCGCCGCCGGCCTCCGCGCCGCCGTCCTCCGCGCCGCCGTCCTCCGCGCCGCCGTCCTCCGCACCGCCCCTGGCTCTGCGTCCCTTCCCACGAGCGCGCCTTCGGGTGGGCGCCGAGTGAGGTCGCTCCTGCTCAAGGAGCCTCGTCGCAAAGCTCCTATCGCCCAAGACTCTCCTTTTTATCTAACTTGAGGGCAGGTGGGAGGAAGCAAATATGCAGTCCGGTGACGGAACAAGTATCCTATTCTTACTTTCTTTTGCCCGCTGACGGACAAGTATCCTATTCTTACGTTCTTTTGGCCGCTGAGGGCGCCCGATCGTCTCCGGATTGTTTTGGGGATTTTATGCTCTTGTTATTGGTGGATGAAACATGGCAGTAGCAGCTGTTCTTGCTGGCTAATAATCTGAAATACGATTCACTCTCCTTACGAACTGTCCCTAGTCCCGTGCCGTAGTCCTATTCCGTATTCCTATGCCATGTCCCTATGCCGTATCCCTATGCCGACTTTGATTGCCGAGACGGTGTGTTGCAAGGGTTGGCTGGAAGATAATTCCCTTACATTGTACATCACGATAATAAAAGTCCCCCCCCATGGGCCTGAGTATGATAGTGTGTGACCTAGACCCGTTGCTCTAATGCTGAGTTCTCGGCACAGTTTATAAATCTCAAAAGACTCCTCATCCCTCTCTGTGTTGGTAATTATCATAGGGAGAGTCTCTGACGTGGGATTGAGTGATTTCCCATTCCGCTGATAGCTTGGCAGAACGCGATACGCAAGGCAGCAACACGTGCGAGTTTGACAAAGCTCATGATATCACTGCTTCGCCAGCCTACTGAGGACCGATGATACGAAGAAAAAGAATCCTAAATAGTGTCCTCAAGCGGTACTGCTAGAGTCATCGCGGCCTTACGAGGTATCTGGTGCGGTGTCACGGCTTCGCATAGATCAACTCCATTCCTCATGCTGGTTGGTCCTGTCACGTCGAGCACGGCGAGTCTTCAGACGTAAGGCCTTGGATTGTTAGATGCTCTCTGCTGGATGTAGACGGGCCAGGAGAGTGGATGGTTTGTTGGGACATGTACTTCTATAGCTGGAGGGCACCTCCTAATTAAAGGGCGTCGAGCACACTGTGCCTAGGGAAGAACAGTGCGGCTATGAGAGTGTGCTCTCCTTGGCTAAAACCTAGAAGGCCCCAGGTAGGGAGCCACTAGTATGTTATCGCCCATGCGTCCCTGCCTGTGGCCATTCCAAGTTGGAGAGCCACAAGATCCGGAGTACCTGTAATGCTGCTCTGTCAATGGACCTCTCCGTCCTAGTCAACAACTCTCTACCTTTAGGGCCGAGGAGAAAGTTTTTGAGGACAAAATCGTCCTGCCGTTCAGCAATGCACACTCCTAGGAGAATGAGCAGATTGTAATACTCAGACGGTAATGTAGGAATCTTCTTCAAGAGGAGAGTCCTGACCCTTCTCAGTCCAGCACCTCACACAAAGGATAGGGATGTACTCACCGCACTTTATTCGCCTGAATTACAGTGCTCACGTAAAGAGCATTGATTGTAGAAAGGTTCGTGCGCCATGCACCATACATTGCTTCTGAGAAGCCCACCTGCAGATGAAGATGGATAAAGCCCCGGACAGGGAAAACCCCTGGGCCATGAGCGGTGAGGAGGCGCTTGGCAGAAGTGTTATCGAAACAGCCAGGTGAAGTAGCTTCTGGCAGGTCCAGATCAATGAAGCCGCCCAACAGTGCAAGATTCTCGTTTGATGATTTGGATTCGCAATACGTCCGCAGGCACCCCGGCCCCGGCCGCTCCGGCGCCGACAAACGTCTTTGCCAACGCCGGCTTCGAGTCCGGTGAGCTGGCGCCCTTTGTCCTGGGGAGCCAGAGCAGCGACTCGACGCCTCTGTAGGTGTCGGTCGCGACCGACAACCCGCACACGGGCACCCACAGCCTGAAAGTGTACTTCGACGACCGCAACGGCGAAGGGGTCGGCAAGACGCAGTACGTGAGCCTGCAGCCCAACGCCAGGGCCTACTGCGCCATCGTCATACAGACCCTGCCGGGCGGACTGACCAATAATCTACTCGCTGCTCGACCAGCCGGCCAACGAGTGGTTCTACATCAGCCAGACGTTCAAGACGCTCGCGACGGAGGCCTTCGTCTGGGTGGGTAGCAAGATTGCACTCGATTCAGGGTCTACTTCCTGTTGAAAAGGAGCTCGATGAAGTTGAGAGACGAGAAGTGCACATGGTGACAGCGCTACCGCATCCGCCCCTGATTCCTTGCAATGGCGTTCGACGAACTTATCACTGACCAGTAAAGTGGCGAAGAAAATCTCAGCCATGTGTAGCCCGATCTGAACACTGGTAGCGAAATTGTATGTTCATTGGCGAGACAGTGACTACATAATTAATTAAAGCATCGGTAGCGAGACCTCACTCTGACAGAATTCCGCTCTATCCCTCCTCAATACGAGATCATTCACTCTGGTGCGATCTTGAGTGCCTTTCCTCCTCTGACATCATCTTGGTACAGCTAAGACTTTCTGCTTGATGAAGGCGCTAGGGTCGACTTCGAAAGGCAGCCACTCTTTCGCATACCATCCTGTATCGTTTTCAATCTCGATGATATTGATCTGTAGTACTTCAGGATCTAGGTCTCCGCTAGGGATATGGTGATCAAACGTCACACCATAGTAGTCAATACCGCTAGACTTAGTCAGTACAAATCATCTCATACTAGCTACAGTTACACACCATAATGGTTGTTGCTGAATCCATCCTAGGTATTCATCCCGTATCACCAGGTCATCGACCTCTGGTTGTTTCCCATAGATGACGTGAAAGGCCAAGTTGGCAAGTTGAAGGCCTGCTGGCTGTGGGAAAACATTGACTTGAGTGCTTGTAGGCCAGGATGTATCCGGTAATATCCTTTCGATCGCTACTGTAGGTCCCTCAATTTGAATTCTTAAAGGCTTTTTGAGAGGGGGGAAATGTAGATGATGAGCTGGCTTAGATATACAATTCGGAATGTAGAGTTGCAGAGCCATAATGACACGATCCCGTAAGGCGATGAAGTTATAGAAGGGGGATAACAAGTCAAAGTTGATGTGCATCAGGCATCAATGGATGTGCTTATTTACTACCTGCCTATCGGTGACACGTGACTACCAAACATTCCAATCCCTCCCCAACACTCAGCACTACCATTCATTGATTGACGTCCTCAAGACATGACATGATCCAAGTCAGGTTGTGTTTAGCAGCAATTGCCCCGTGTGAAATTTGGTGGTAAGACAAGACCAAGGAGGCTCTGAGATGGAAACATGAATCCAGTGTATCTTGAAACTTGAAAACCGACATCTTCGTAAATAGAATTGAATGTATCGGACGAAGCGCCCTGGTCAGAGTTGTTGGCGTTTGGCGTAGGTTGAACTTTAGTGGACACAGCCTGGTCAGCATCATTGACATTTGGCGTGGGGCGTTTTTATGTTGCTGTTCCAGTTGCCATGTCACCGCCTTTAGAGGAAGCTCGAGCGCGTGAGATTGATATTCTAATAAGTCAGAGCAAGAAGCAGAGCACTGCAAGTTGAGAACTTGCCTTCCCCCTTGCGCTTGGTCTGGCGTTGCGCGCACTGAGATGTTTTAGAGACATGGTTGATCAACTCAGTGACAGTTTCATGTGGGCTAACACTAGCTGCCACGATGGAGACATCTTCAGGAGTGATTTGGTCGACGCGAGCTCCTTATGTCTTGCTATTGACAACTCCTAGTAGGAACCCTTACAAGCCAATAACCCGCTTTCTTGGATGCATCTCAGCGATGAAATGTGTGGTAGCTGCAAGAGAATCCAGCCAGACTAAAGGGTCATTTTGAAATGCCAAGCTTAGAGTGGGATTCTCAGTACACTTGACGAGCTTAGACGGCGTTATCATGTTTGGCATGTTGTTTGACAGAGCCATTTGGAGCCATGCTTTGAACATGCTTTTATTAATGGTCTCGGACTCTCGATCCGGCTTGGATGCTATTTAGAGAGCTTTATTGGCTCTGTTGGTGTCGATTTTGTCGTGCTTCAGGTTGAATGTAAGAAGAGCCTGTACTGTCAGTTTATTCTAAGGTCAATCTATTCTGGGACACAGACTTAGAACCTGATCTTTGTATGGAAGGAGAAAGTTCTGCTAAAAGTCAGGAGGTCGCTGGGGAGGGGGCTGTAGGATGTCTGAAGTAGAGCTTAGGTCTTGGCTGTAGAGCCGTCTAACTCTATAGGGGCTGAAGGCATTATGGGATTTCGCTATGGTGGCTATCGACCTGGATAGTGATCTGACTGATGAGATGGACCTATGGGGTACTGTGTGCGATCACTTAGATCTCAAGGAGTGTCGTGGATTGTCTGAGAGTTTCAGCATCCCGGTAAGATCTCTACAAAATGAATTGCAGAGGCCCGACCGAAGTAGAAGACCAGAGTCGGAACAGACACTCATCAGCTAATGCGTTCGGTCCTGAGCACGACCTGCACTCTATACACCCTGCACACCCTACACATCCACCTGCCCACGAGTCGCGGGATTTGATTTCCTGCTAACCAATCACCCTTTCTCGGTCTCTTCGAAGGCTAACGAAGTAAAGGGGGGCATGAAGCACAGCACACATATTTAACGATCTACCTTTCCTTTTATCGTCCTACATTTCTGCATCCTTCACCATTTTGTTCCATGTCACGAGATCACCAAGAGAGCAATCCTGGCTTAGACGAGAGATAATCCCATACAAAGCTCTGGACGAATTTTCACAGACAGAGGCTCCATCAGCTACCGCTGGATTTAAATGGGAAGAAGCTACTATCCCAACCCCCCAAGTGAGTCGCAATCAGTGCTATTTACCCATGGCCCCATGCTGATCTCTCTTAGTGCATTTCTGCGTTGTCCTATGTCGATTGGCAGACATACTCCCTAGAGGTTGGCTTCAGAGACAGGCACGATGGTCGGTCGTTTCGAAGCTCATTATGGCGACGAAGTCAGAGGGCCCGGAAGGCCTGAAGGCTCCGACTACCGAGCTTGGTACACAAACCTGCTTGCCACTTGGCAGAGCCCTAGGGGACAGTGAAGCCTCCACTAAACATCTTGCTACGTTCTTGACTCTGCTCTGCAAGTTAATGCGTCTTGAGGAGGAGCATATGATTATTCTTCAAGGCATTGTCAACCATCTCGGCCACAATTATGCCAAGGTATACGAGTCTGCAGCCTCCCTGTCTACAACTCATAACCAGAAAGTCAACCTTTTAAAGTTCATGCTGGTAGCAGATAGACCACTTTCCGGCTTTTTCAACTCTTATATAGAAGACAATGTCCAGGAAAGGGTGGCCAAGGAGCTCAAGAATGCAGGCTACGAACTAGTTCAGTCTGAAAAATAGAATGGAACGCGGTCTCTATCACCATAGGGTGTCTATCTAGAGCTTTGCGAATTAGTGATTGTTCTGAACGGGGAGGCCCATCCAGATCGAGCCAGCTTCTGGGTGGAGCCAGCGTGTTCTTCTCTGGCTCCTCTGCCAGCCCTGAGATGAACATGTCAGTCCATGGCTTATGAAATGGTGTGAATGGTGTGGGCGACGTTGTCAGGTGTTTCGAGTGTGGACGGTGTGAAAGCCGTGTGTGATAGCCATTGGCCCGGAGAAGTTTCGGAGGCCAGTGTCCTCTCGGCGGTTCCGATGCTCGATACAATCGTACGATCTCTAACAGGCGGGATGCATCCTCACAAGACTGTTGGTAGCCAAACTCGGAGAGATGCCGCCATTTATGAATCGCGGCAGAGGCTCCTTGTTGGGCTAGAGTTTGGCTTGTCATCATCCTCCAGGGATAGGTGCAGAGCAATAAGGAGCTGCAGTAACTTGGCTTGAAAGACTATTTTCTCCACTAGATATGCAAAGGTCATCCAGGCTAAGGCATCTAGGACTTTGACAGCTGGCCTTCAAAACCCGGCCCAGACAGAATCCCTTGATTCAGATATTGTGATTGGCTTCTCGTCTGGGTGTGTCTAGCTGCTGTTGACTTTAATACTGACTTTCGGAAGCAAGGGTATCACACCTAATCAATAAGCTAGGCTCCCGAGATTGACCACTCACGGCGATAAAGACTATCCCGCAAGAACAAGACAGCAGTCTTAGGCTTACAGACAAGAAGTCAGGTAGGAATTTTCAGGTTGAGCGCCAGGGGAGTGTGCATAGGTAACCACTCGAGGGTTGCACCCACATCCCCTTAGTTATTGGCTTGCAGGGTATCTAACCTCTATGTTCATGAATGTCTTGTCCCGTCCATACGGCTAGGATAGGCCTGGAGTAAATCGCCGATCACTTGCCTCCGCCCTCATCCATCTCTGATTGGTATTCAGTTCCTCCCCCTTCAACCATGTCATAGATGTTATCTGTCCGAGGACATCTTATACACAGTACGTAGTATACACATTGCATGCCGTCTGCACTGCAGTATACACCTAAAAGGTTTATTTATATCACTCATCGCAGAGTAGAACAACGTTGTCCAATACTTTGCTTGGAAGTATCTTGCATGGTGTCTCGGCGCTAAATCATACGCATTCTGCGCCCTTCGCATTTGGACTGACCAATCGGTTCCGACATTGTGCAGAGCCCAATGTTGTATATGCAAGCAGAAGGTTCGTGATCACGACGGGGAGCAGAATGAGACCTTTTGGTGCCAGGCAGAGTTAAGCGTGATGCCCTTGGGGATGGACAGGGATCGCCTCGGAATGGCTTAATCATGCGTGCCAAACCATGCCAAGGTTCAAGCTTACTGCTCCTCTTGATCTTGGGACGTACGCAAGAGAATTACTCGCTGCTCAAGACACCCGTCGCTTCGTCTTGGGCTTTACCATCTGCGGATCACTCATGAGGATATGGGGAGTTTGACCGGCTGGGCGGGATCGCATCCGAACAATTCGACATAAATCAAGATGGGCTGCGATTTGTGTCTACAGTCCTTGGATCTCTCTGGATAAGTGAGGAGGAGCTTGGCTTCGATCCGACAATCATAATGATAAATACCGAACAATTTATCAAGATCGAGCAGGATGGTTCAACAGAGCGACTCATCATTAATAAGGTCATATAACACACATGTTGTATAGCTGGCAGGGCCACAACTTACTGGAAAGCCCATCATAAAGGATACCCACAGACACCGCTCGTCATCAAAGACTCATAGCAGTACCTCAAAAGCAATAAGGAGGTCGAATTGTTACGCGACGCAACTGGGCAAGGCGTTGTCAACATGGCCCGATACTATCACCACGAGACTGTTCAGATACACAGTGAGGAGGACGACATTCGAAGCAACGTTCGCGGAGGACCGGTCTCTCGCCTTTTTCTATCTAGGCGATTCGCCCGGCAAGAATTCCGTCATATGAATGCGCAATATTGTCCCCCACAAGCCAAGTAACTAATTTCAATGCAGACTTGCAAGCCTCCAGATCGCCATCGAACTGTACATGAGCAGCGCCCTTGCAATCGAACATTCTCAGAGTGCCTGCTCCGTGCCCGACCTTTCGCAAGGTAACGGCCCAGGCACTCTTATATCCATCCACCTGATCTTCATCCCAACCTGGCAGACCAAATGCTACCACGAGCCGATAGAGCAATGTCGATGATGCGATTAGGCGGTATAGATAAACCTTTTCTTCGTATTCGCAACAGCGAGACCACGTGCAGCCCGAAGTGTTGTTGCTCCTAGAGGTTTGATATGTGCAGAGCCGAAGCTCGCCTGATTGAGACTCGCGATAAAGGACATCGAAGTTGCAGGAAAACTGTCCGCTGTTTCTGAGAGAGGAGGACTGGGTGTCTTGATTCCTATATTCCCATTGGTGTAGAAAATAATCATTCACCTCGTAGCCGTTGACTTGGTGAACGTCGATCTCTTCACGCTCATCGCTGTGCTGGCCAGCTTCACCACTGGGGGAGATTGGCCCTCCAAGCCCAAAATAAATCTCTTGATCGGCAGCAGGCATGCGTGAAATCTGCGTCCTCAACCGATTCAACTCATGTCGTTCGTCTGCGTGAACCCTGCGTTCATCAACGAGATACTCCAGAAGTATGGTCTTGGGATGCTCGTCAAGGCTGCGGAGGTCGTGGGCACTATTGAGGAGCTGTTCGGCGGATAGCTGAGTTAGGCTCCGGAGGCCTGACGTATCTTCGTCTCGTTTCCTCTCCGACATTGCTAGGTGTGTAAGAACTACACTATGAATCAGAACGAGCGTCTAGACACATGGCTTTCCATAGTGAGGATGGTCGGTCGGACCTACGGGCGTCAGATGCGGCTGGTATGGGTCGAGGGAAAGCGGCTCATGCTGCTGTTCGTGCGAGATCTCTTCTCTGTGCTGACTTGCTCTCTGCTGAATGCGCAAGCGCTATACCTGCAGAATGTGTCGCAGATGTCGGCGTGCTTTGTGAGTCGCGAACGTTTCGCTCTGGTCGAGGACTTTTGAACCGGCGCTAGGTATGTACCGCCGGGCAATCCGTTCACCAAAAGCTGACAGCCTTCCCTTAGAGTGGGAGAAGTTAATTAGAGCGGGAGAAGGTGCGCCAAATCGGTCTGGAGAACGATTGGACGAGGGTTCGTCGTTTGATGTGACTGATCTGGCAGGCAGCAGCAGTGAAAACAGCAAAGTGACGGGAGTGTGACCAATTCACCAATGCGCCATTCACCCATCATCCAGCGCGAGGAGGTAGTGGCCCAACAGACAGGCCAAAGCAATCATTTGGCCGCAGGTGCAGACATCTCTTTCATCAGAGAAGACATGATTGGCTGTATAACATCCTCATCCAAACATTAGACTTGGCTGATGCCTCACACCGTCTCGGAGACAAATCTCATCTTGGTCGCTGCTTAGGGCCGCTGGTTCTTGGACCACGACGCAGCGCTGCACTATCACGCTTTTTCAGCTTACGGCGCTTTCATCGCACGATTCGGAAATCCGCCAGCACCAATCTTTACGTACCATCATCGGCGCGATGGCTTCGCTGGCCATGTGCCCGCCTGAAATCATCTTGCGCATTGCCCACTACCTAGACGACAATGAGCATGACCTTGCAGCACTAGCACTGGTCTGCCGCGCAACGTACGTTGTCGTGAACTTCGAGATATACCGGGGCGCATGGAAGAAATATCCCTACCTTCTTTGCTGGGCAAGTGAGTTCGGAAAGCTGGGTACGGTCAGGACTCTTCTAGCTGCTGGAGCAAATGCAAAGACCCCTTGGGGAAGAGGAGGATGGCCCTGGTGTGTGATAGATGGTGGCCATCCGCTTTGCTCGGGACTGAAGGCCGGCCACGCCAAGTATTCGCCCGACTACATGCTGTATGAGTTCTACGGCCACCAGGGCCGCAAAAAGGCCGTGGAGATCATACCAGACCGACACCCATCTGGATTGGACGTCGGCGTCGACGACCGCGATACCCAGCCGCCCTCTTCCCCTCAGGAGGAGGATGAAGATGTAAGCACGGTTGAGATGGGAGACCAGCACTTGGAGATGTTTGAAGATGTCAATGGCGGTGTCCTAGATAGCCAAGACGCCGGTGCTATGGACGGCGAGCGACCCCTGCCATTCACATCTCGGGGGTGGATGGAAGACGATCCCGGCTTCCCATCCCTCAACCTCGACAGTCTACTCGCAGGAACTCAACAGGATCAGGCATGGATCGAATCAGGCCAGCAAATGGCTTGGTGTCCGCTGCATCTAGCGGCGATGGGCGGGCATGTCGCAGTCGCCGAGCTTCTCCTCGATCATGGCGCCGACCCAAACGCCATGGGCAGGAGAGTCTGCGGGTGCAGGCACGCAGCATTGAACTGTGCGGACCGTCACAGTACTGCGGACGGTTTATCTCGGGAAGAAGAGGCAAACAAGGAGCTTAGAGATCGGGACGTCATCGTCACGCCACTGCACGTCGCTCTCTGCCACCAACAGCAGGAGATGGCACTGATGCTTCTCCGGCGAGGTGCAGCGCGGACCTTTGACGCAGAGGCCTGGAAATCACACGCGATCCACACGGCAGCTGTCCATGGCTGTCTCGATGTCATCAAGTTCCTAGTCGAAGAAGACGACGACACCATCAACCTCAAGGACTTGACAGGCCTGACGCCGCTCTATTACGCCTACTCGACCCGTCAACGAGAGACCTTCCTCTGGCTGCTAGAGCACAGACAACTCCGCGTGGACGCCCGGCTGGGCGCTGGTCTCACGCTCTTGCACCTCGCTTGCATCGACGGAGCCTTTGCCATTGCCTGCCGTCTCGTCGATGCCGGCGCGGACGTGAACTGCGCCTGGTCTCGAAAGATCATCCCCTACTTGGGAAAGCTACGTCCCCTCGAGGTGTGCTGCGCCCTGCACCACAGCAAGTCTCGCCGTCTGTACGCTGCGGGCGACGCCCTGCTCCATGAACGCAGGTTTGAGCTGCGCAGGCTCGAGCTAATGAAGAAGCTCCTCAATGCGGGCGCCCGCACGGGTCCGATCGAGCGCCGCGCCAGATTAGTAGGTCATGGCCCGAACGTGGCCGTGTCGGCCGTAACCCTTGCGGCATCACACCACTCTGTTCCCATGCTGCAGCTGCTGGCCATGTCCGGCGCTACCAACATGGCGCAGGAAGCCTCGGCGGTCCACGAGGCCATCTACCCGGCCTCCATGCGGTGGCGTAAGGCGCACCCAAGCCGCAACCCGCTGACCACGCTCCGATGGCTCGTGGCCCACGGCGTACCTGTCGAAACCGACACCGACACGGCGGCCGATACGATGGCGGTCGTCTGCAGCTTGCCTCCCACGAACTTCCCATGGAAGGCTGATGTCCTAGAATGGCTTCTGGATCACCATGTCCACCCTGACCATCCTATCCTCGTCTCACTCAACCGGTCCTCGACGCGTCGCAAGCATCCTATGCTAGTTCCTCCCGACAAGATTTACCCCCGCGTCACGACGGGTTTCCAAGAAGCGCTCATGGTGCAGGACTTCCCTGCCTGCAAGGCCCTTACCCGCCGCGGCAGTTCCTACCTCAATCTTAAGGATGCGTTCCGGCGCGTGCTCGATCGCATCATGGCGGACGGGCCCCATTCCGTCGACGGCTGGCCGTGTACCATTTATTCGGACCCGGAGGAGCGCCGCCTGGAAAGCATTAAGTGGCTGGCTTTTTTGCTGGAGGTGGATGAGAAAGAAACCATCAAGAATTCCCCCGACACGTTTTGGCCTCTCTTCGCTGCAAGGGAAGTGCCTCCGTCCGACCTTCTGCTCGCCACTCCCCTCCCCTCTGAAGACGCCATCATGAAAAAATGTACCGCGTACCGCCGCGAAAAAAAGCTGTGGGAGGAATTCTGCGAGATGCGGCGCCAATATGAGGATTCTTCAACCAATGCATCTCGGCAGACCTACTCGGACTTGACATTTCGCCTGTTCGTCGCCATCCTCCTGAACAACTGGAACGCCGCGCACTTTCTGGCGCTCCGGCGTGGCGAACGCGACGCCCACGACGACGACGGCCTGTTCTGGGCGAATTCCGGCGAGGCTCGGGAATACTTCCGTGCAGTGCTGGAATCTCTCCGGCAGGCCCCTCTCCCCAGCAGCATCGGTCACGGCGCCTACCAGGCTCTCCTAGCCCGCTGGAACAAGGCATGGCAGCGGGAAGACCGGGCCATCGCCGATGTGCGCACAGTGCTCTTCCACGAAGCATGCGAAGGACCGCTCGACGCCGTTACGCTCTTCCTGAAACTGCCTGACCGCAACGGTGGCGGCGACGAGGATGATGGTGGTGGTAGCGACGACCAGGGTCACGGAGACATCAAGCACCATGGCAGCCAGAACAGCGGGAACAGCAGTAGCATAGACGTCAACGCCGTCGACGGCAGGGGCGACTCGGCGCTGCACCGGCTGCTCAGCTACATCATTTACGAAATGCGATTCAATCATTCAGACGACGGCAGCGCCGCGAGGCAACTGATGGCGCTTCTGAGGGCCGGCGTAGACCCGAGAATCGTCAACGATGCCCAAGAGTGCGTCTTCAGTCACTTGCGGTTTGTGAAGGACCAGCTATTCGGGCCCGGTCTGCCCAAGGGTCTTGAGGTGGTGTCGGTAGTAGATAATGCGCGTTTGTGGCATCTAGGAACGGCGGAGATTACCCTGCGGTTTGAGGGGTTGGAGGAAACATTTGCCTACCCCCCCTCCTTAAATGTCGGTGATCTCAGGCCAAAGACTGCCACTGCCGCCTAGCCTTGACCTTGTGTGCACACACAGCATGCTGCTAAATTGCTGTAAGTCGTGCTGCAAAAATGTTAGTTAGCTTTGTGGGTGTTTCCATATCATACGTCAATACCAACCGATCCACGCGAGTGCTCAACTTTCTTTGGACCAAAGTGTGGAGTGGATGTGGTTCTCTTCCCCTTGCCATCCCCATAGAAAATGGCCTTCTCGTCCTCCTGGCTCGCTCGGGTGGAGCTAGGCCTGAGCTGTTGTCGACGATGCCAGTCACACAGAGATGCAAGATAACGTCCCCCGTCTTTTGCTAAAGCCTGACATCGGTAGACTTTACCGCGAAGACATGTTTGAGGAAACACGACGCTCAGCTCCATAGCGACCGGGGTGTAATCACGTCGGGACGAGCGTGAAGGTGGACTGGCGCGGTTCCCTTGCGCTCTGCGCCGATTTTGTGGCTCTATTCAATTCACGAGTTTCAATTGCGTGGTTCCTCTTCGTTTTACGATTATTCGACGTGTATGGAGGCCCATAGGGCAGACTGTGACAAAACCCATTTTTCGATGTTAGGTCCACCCTATCACATATAGATCGTGCATTTTTAGTTAGATAAGTACATATGCTAAAAACCCTATACCTATATCTATAAATTCTAAATTATATAATAATATATAATATTACTTATATCTATATAGTAGTTCTTATCTTAGTTAGTATATCTAGAGAGATCTATCTAGTCTCTCTTTAATTATATTTAAGATTAAAGAGTATTAATTTAATATAGAATAGCTATTCTTATTATAGTTATTTATTTAATTAAATATCTTAAGTTATTAATCTTACTTTATTATTATTTAAATTACTATCTATTTAATAAAAGTATAGAGAATAATATATATCTAACTTAATTAATCTTAATATATATTCTTCTATAGTAAAAAGATTATTAAACTCTTTTATATAAGTAGCAAGCATGCCTTTCGGGTATTTCGCCCATGGCGAAGAAAAGTTGCGGTGTGAAAGAGGATGTCAGAGATTTCTATGGCGTTCAGGCTGGCCGACAAAATGGCCGTTTGCTGTAGCCTTTGTCGCAAGAGGTTGGTTCGGGCGAGGTGATTGTTGAGGCAGCAAGGTTGGCGGCCAATAAAGTGGGGGCATCGCACGGGTCGTGGAAAAGCACCGAGCATCGCCCTTCTTCCCTCAGCTACACCTTATTCTTTCTAAAGCTGCGTCCCTATCACCATGCAGAAGATTCCCTCGCTCAAAACCTGTTTCGACGAGATAGAGGAGACGAACGGCGACGATGAGTGCAGGGCCTGGTTAGATAGGGTTCTCGATGCCAAAGTTGAGCTAGCAACATTTGTTGCTGCCCGCCGGGGAGGAGGTAGAGCCACAGAGTACGTTGGTTTCCTCAAGGGTTCCTTCAATTTCAGCCTCCGTTTCAAGTTCAGCGATGGAGGGCCAGATGCCATTATCCGTTTCCCAAAGCCAGGACACACAGCTACGGCTCTAAGGGACGAGAAGGTCGCGAACGAGGTCCAGGTTATGGAATATCTCAACCAAAACACCACGATCCCTATCCCACGTGTTCATAGTTGGGGTTTGACTTCTGAGAGCCCGCAGCAGTTTGGTCCGTTTATCATTATGGATTACGTCGAGGGGACGCTCTTGTCGACGGTCCTAAAGCAACCTATGAAAAGCGACCAAGAGGACATGATATTGGACCCAAGCATCGACAACGCAATATTGAACAAGGTCTACCATCAACTCGCCGATTACCTGCTTCAGCTATCTCAACTTTCCTTTACCCGCATCGGAGCCATCTCGAAAGACGGTGACACATGGTCCATTACCAAAAGACCACTGACTTATAATATGAATGAGTTGGCGACTGTCGCAGGCTATTCAGATGACCTCTTTCCAACCTCCACCTTCGATCGTGCTAGCGACTACCTCAACTCGGTCGCGCATGAGCATCTAGCCCACCTTTGGACTCAGCGCAACCTCGCAGACGACCCGGAAATTGCGCAGGCGCGGTTTATTGCCCGGCATCGGTTCGTCCAGCTTATCCCAAAGTATTGCATTGACGACGCTGGGCCATTTATACCATTCTGCGACGATCTACGCCCTTCCAACATGCTTGTTCATCCACAGACGCTTCAAATCACAGCGGTGCTCGATTTTGAGTTTACAAACGCCATGCCTGCACAGTTCACGTACGACCCACCTTGGTGGCTCTTGTTATCTGGCCCAGAAGTATGGCTCGATCGTGGTTCCATAGAAGAATTCCGGAATTGTTATGAGCCCAGAATGGAGCAGTTCCTCCGGGCGTTGGAACTAGTGGAGGGCATGTCGGTCCCCGGCGGGGAGCAACTCACTAAACCACGTCTTTCTACTCGAATGCGTGACTCGTGGAGGTCTGGTCGCTTCTGGTTCGATTATGCAGCCAGAAAGAGTTTCGAGCTAGATGCCATCTATTGGGCTGCACTGCATGACGGGGGCACCGGTATTGAGTTGCTTGACGACGAGGCGCGTGCAGAGCTGGAGCCATTCATAGAGAAGAAGAAGGAGCAGCTGATGGCGTACAAGGAGGAGTGTACTGCTCGTTTCTCCCAAGCAAGCCGATGAATAAAGCTTTCTGTTTGTACTTGTCCAACGACTTCTTCGACATCTATGAGCTTTGGGCATTTTCATCATCATACGTGCAGCTGTGGCGCAAGCCCGGTTTCAGTGATCCTTGAGCTTATCTAGTGCGCCTCGAAGTTCTTGGGCACTCTCCCTTGATTTCCTTTCGAATATCTCTATACCATCGAGATTAGATGGCCGTGTGTTGAAAGCTGTGCTGAAAGACCTACCATCAGGGCTGCCATCGAGTGTTATGGCGTGCCAGTTCCCCGACAGCCAGAGCGTGGCTGGGCTTATGTCGCCGTGCTTGTTGGACTGCCTGGGCAGATCCCGATCGATATCGAACCGTGGTAATGGTAGCTTTTCTGTATCGGAAAGTCGTTGGCTTTGATAATACGGCGCACGGTAAGACGGCGGCGCGGGTTCCCCTACCATGAGCAAAGTGATGTGACCCATGATGAAACCTCAAGGGTAGAGTTTCCACCACGCCTCGCGTCGTGCGCAGGCCCCCTAACAGCTGCGCAATCGCAGACTTGGTTGCGTTCCCGACCGCTGGCTCAATATACACGTACGCTTCGTGTGCGTCGCCAACCCTGATCTCCGTCACGTAAGAGACGGGCTTCCCTTTCGAGTCAATGGTAGTGAATTGCGCGTTTGCCTGGTGAAAGGCGCGGTGCCATGGCACCATGGCACCTATGAGAACACGATTCTTTCGGCCGAAACTGCACGCATGCATTGTTACGTACCGCGTGACGTGCATTCTAAGAAGACGAGTTGTATAATTATGTTGAAACAAATCTGCTGGCGCCTCGTTAAGTTTTCCCGCGGCGTCTCAAAATCATGGATCCATGCTTCCTACCAACCGCGGCACTAGCCTAGACACCAGCCTGGGCACCAGCCACGCACCAGCTGAAACCTTCGTTCCGACCGCAGGAAACACAAGCATTGTAATACTCCATACGGGGTAGGAAATAGCAGCGGCTCATGGTATGTAGAGATTATAGTCTAGTCTCGCCCGCGACTCACCCTCCATTTCGTTTCCTAGCTGTATTCGGCGGCATAAATGGCACGCTTCTCCTCGACTTCTTAGGCTATACAGTTGGGATTCGGTGGATTCGACCTGCGTGTAGATCAGGAATTTTGCGGAGGTCAGTGTTCAGTCTACAAACTGAGCTTCTTGAATCATCCCAGTCTCCCACATCGTGAATATCTGATCCTTCGAACGCCAATTCACATGGCTGATAGAGATGCCATCGTTTGCGCGTTGGAGAGAGAAATCCAGATACTCGACTCACTGCAAATACGAGGCTTTGCGTGGTCTCCGCGGCACCTTGGTTCTTGTTTGACGTTTGACAATCCGATCAAGCATCCTTTCCTGATCCTATCTTGGATTCAAGGCTCGACGCCAGATTGGAATGCGAATTTTCCCTCGAGACCGGTGCGGGACAGGTTTCTCAAGCAACTTGCTTCCATCCAAATATCGATGATTCAGTGTACCTGGCACGAGGGTGCGTACAAACAGAACTAAAGAGATGGGTATCTCCCCAGAAGCTAATGCCACGTACGCTAGGCTGCAAAACATGGCAAGAGTTCTTTGAAAGGCTCCTGGAAAACAGGTGAGCCAGTGTGCTACAGGGCCAGATCCCCGACCTCCTCGAGAGGGATTGTGATGTGCAGAAGGCTCTGCTTCCCCGACTTCTGATGACAAACGGTCGAAACTTGGGCAACGAAAGAGAATTTGCCTTAGACCATGGCGATCTCAAGCTGGATAACATCATTGTAGACGAAGACTACAATATTATAAGGTACTACCAGAATCAATCTAACTACTAGTTGCTCTGTATGAATATGGGCGGAAACGACCAGCCTGCCAACTTCTAAAGCGAGCAGGGTCTATGCACCTTTTCTCGGCCAGGGCCACCACCCCCTCAGGACCTTTTCATCATAGACAGCATTACAATTGCGGTTGGAATCCCGCACGTCAAAGTTGTAAATCATGTCCCCTGCCCTGTTGAATGCCTTACACTTTGCAACATTGTCTGCTGAGAGGTCCTCCACTTTCAGGTTCGACAGTGGCTTCATTGTACTCGCACCTATATCGAGCTTTGCAGTCCATCTGGGTGTTTCCTGTGCTGTGCTCCGAAGCATCCAGATTCTTGTGTGCCCAGGACTGCCTTCCTGTCCACTTGGTGCGGATGACAGTTTGAAATATCCTCGTTCTTTCTGAACATTCGCATCTGCCACATACAAGCCATCTTCCATCAAGGCAGGTATGTCTGTGCATTTCAAGGATAAGGAGCCGAACCACTCCTGCCCATTCCAGTCTTCGTGTGGCCGTGGCGATAGCAACATCATCAAGCTGATGGGCAAGCTGCTGTTCGAGAAACAATCGTCTTCATCGTTCTTGTCGGGTTCTGGTTTGTTTTCGTAGGGTGGTGGCGGCGTATTGACGGGGGCTTGGTCGTCCATGCCGATGCCGTCATTGGGCGGCGTTGGGGTAATTGCCATCGGGACGAAGGGGCAGTAGGGATTGACTGTGTGTTTGGGAGTGACAGATGGGAGAGATATCTCGAGGAGAAAAAAAGAAGAAGAGCACAGATTTCACTGGATATTGCTTGCACCGGTGTTTTATATGTCAGGACACCGTGTCGAATTTGAGCAACCATGAGATGACCTACCGTGGTTCCTCAACTCCCTCGTCGAGTTGTTTATTTGGCCGAGGTGCGCAATTTCGTCATTTGCACAGCTCTCCCCCGAACTACCTAGGTACCTACCTCGGTACTCCAGGTTGGCGACAATTCCGCTCGGCCAGGCACGTGTTTCATTTTTGAAGTTCTCTGCAGCCACAGTTGCCTTACTCGTGGATATCATTGTACCGCCTTAGGCTTTATCAGCTTTTGCAGTTAGATACCTATAAGGCGCATCTTCGGCCATTATCAGTCATTAGTTGTGTTCTTTTGCCGGGCCAGCCGTGCGCTCCAACATCGTCTACCAGCAGTACATTTTCGTGGGGAGTAGCCTGGGGATATCTTCGATGACAGTGAAGTGTGCTCCGAGAGATCAATGAGGTGACTAGGTGACCAAGTAAACTTGGATCATTCTGTGAAGAGCCAGAAAAAGTGTATTGTAGATTTCTAGAAAGCCGTCCATGTATCCGCCTGCTCCCAGTCCATGTGTTCCAGCCCTTGGCCTGTCCCTGGGCTGTGATATGTTTTTTTCTGGTCGTCAAGTGGGCGTCTGAATAGTTGACAGAAGTTCATCAGGAGATACCTTGATCTTGACAATCATTATCCTTGTCGCATCCTTGCCCTGGAACTCGGAAGGGCTATCCCACTACCTAAATCCGATGGGCTTGATGATAGACAAGTACTTCTGTTAGCAGTGCGTCAACTATTCAGACGCCCACTTGGCTCATTAGCCAAAGTCGTGCGTCGCGCTGGCCTTCTGGTAATTCGTAGAATTCATCGTGAGTTCGGCATTACGGTCCGCAACATCGGATTGAACATTTTCGGTGGCTTCCGCAGCCAATTCCAAGAGGCGCGCCTCCGCGAACATGTTCTCCTGGCTGGACTCCTCGGTGATTGTTGGGAGCACTTCCTGTTCCTGGTCCTGCGGCTGTCCTGGGTCCCTCTCCACCTTCTTTACCTCTGCCGCTTCGTTAATCTTTGCCTTCAGGTCCTCGAAATTCTTGGCCTCCGCAGCAAGTTTCTGGACTTTATTCATGGCTTTATCGTGGCCAATCTTCTCAGCCTTGTCGTGTACTTTAGCAAAGTGATCCCGGTTCTCGGCATCCTGCCTCTTCTGTGCCGCCTTGTCGACGAAATGGCCCGAGGCCGCACCGATGACTGTATTGACGCCGGGAATTGCTTGGAATGGCATTTTCGCGATCGCGGCACCGCCCTTAATCAAGATCTCTTTCTTGTGGGACCCCAGGTAGTCTGTAGCCTTCTGCAGCGCGGGCCGCGAGTCCTGTTGGTCCTGGTGGCGTTTCTGGTACAGCAAAGCGTGGCCCTTGGAATTGAGGTCCTCCTCGATATTGAGCGAACTCTTGTGGTCGGAGACGATGCCCGGCTGGAGGCTGAGGGCGGGGTGATGGCCGCCATCGACCTTCGGCTGCGCCGTTGCGGCTTGTTTGGTGAACTGAGGAGCTGGCTTGTTGCTCTTACTTTTGCAACAGAACATTGTGCCGCTGGGATCAAACAGGTTGACAGGCTCGTTGAGCACGTAGGCGTATACGTTGGGCCCGTCCACCATGCCCAGCGGGTCGGGCGACGTCCAGCGGCCGAGCCAGGGCGCATAGTACCTCGCGCCACAGGCGTACAGGCCAGTCTCGTGGTCGCGGTGGTAGAGCGCAAACCGATAGCGGCGAGGCGCCTCGGTCTTTGCTTTGCACATGAGCAGCACCGAGACCCCGAACGGGGTGTACTCCTCGTACGAGACTATCTGGCCCTTGTCATCTGTCTCCAGATTTGGGCTGACTACGTATCGGTATAGCAATGGTTCGTTTGAATTTGACCGAGGTGCCTGCTCGTCGCGTCTGTCGTCAGAGTCACTGCCACCATCACTCTCGGTCTCGGAGGAGTCGGCAGCAACCTGGAAGTCCTCGATAGTCACGACTGACGGAGCCTCGGGATCCGCACTGGCGCCCACCAGCGAGGTAGTCGTCGTGGTCTTGACCCTCACCCCATCCCCGTGGTAGACACGGTATATCTCTACAGAGTCAAGGAAGATCGTCTCCTTCCGTTTCCGGGCCTTGGTGCCAGACTCTACCGCCGCTGCCTCCGAGGAGCGCGCTGTGACTTTGCGCACCCGCTTCCCGCTGTCGTCGTAGACATACCACGTCGTCTCGGGCAACCCAGAGTTCACCTTTTGGCGCGCCGTACATTGCAACTTGTTGCGGTGGTCCCACTGCAGCCTAGAGAAGCCCGTCATGGATGTCATGCAACCAACTTGGCCGGCGGCACCACCGCCGTAGCCGTACCGCTCGGTGAGACGGCCGATGCAGGTCTGACTCAGGCGGTTGCTGTACCTGGATGGCTCGAGGAGAGAAGGCTCCTTGTAGGTATAGAACCGAGTCCAGCCCGGAACAGACTTGTCCGAGACCTCGTGCCGCAGAAGCCGCAGGTTATCCGCATCGTCGTAGACATAGTACTCGACGTACTCGCTGAAGTCGCTGGACTGCCCTGATCCTAGAGCCTGTCTAACCAGGGGACTTGAGGCCGAGACCTGGCGTAGGCTGCGTACAGTGTCGGCTCCTGTATCGACCGTCTCTCGCCCCGTTGCCCGACTGAGTCTTCCAAACGCATCATAGTGGTATTCTCTCACAGGCTCAACCATTCCGTTCCTGAAGAAGAGCGTCTGCTGGGCCCGGTCTTGGCTGCTGGACACGCGGCCCATGCAATCATATACCATGGTCAAGTCTTCAAGGACTCTGCCGTCATCCCTCCACGTCCGTCGCCGCACCACTTGCCCCGTCAACTCATCATACGTGTAACTAGAGTGCGACGTGTTTCCGTAGTCGACTCGTAAGGGCTGCCCATCCGCGGCGTACGTAGCATTGCGTATATGGTAGGAAGCAGCACCCTTCAGCGGCGACGGAATGCCAGTCGATTTTGCTCCATCTTCCATGGCTGCCACGAAAGAACAGAGACTTTGTAGGTTCCCGACGAGATCGAAAGTGCGTATCGTGACACGCCCCGCGGCATTGCACATCGCGATGTTCCTGTTAAGGGCATCGAAGCTGTTCTTTGTCGTGTAAGGCTGTGCTTCTACGGGCACGTCATTCCTCCAGTCCAGGATAGTCTGATACTCGTTGGCCAGACGGTGGTCAAACGACAGACAGTTGCCCTTGAAGTCGAAAACGGTGTTTCTGCGGATACCGGACTGGTCGTGGATCTCGAAGACTTGGCCACGAAGATTGTTGCGCTCAGGGTCCGCCACGGTTTCGCCGTAAACGTATCGACTCCAGAGCACCTCCTGGGCAGCCTCGCGATCAGGCAAAACCCACGTGTGCGTCTTCCTGCCCGAGGAGTCATGCACATAACGCGTCTGTCTGCCTGCACTATCGCAGGAGAGCAAGGGCTGACCAGTGCTGGTCACGACGGTGATCTGCGCGCCAGATTCCATGTTGCGCCGAATAAGAGGCCGGCTCCCCTGGTGCAAATCATACGCCTCGACCAGCCGGTCCATGGCATCGTATTGCGCTGTCTTGCACCCGAACACATCGTACTCGACGCGCATGGCACGCTCGTAGCCATCGCCTGTCTCTACTGTCAGGATGGTGTTGCCCCGGCTGTCAAGGTGGGCAAAATGAGGTTTGGCTGCGTAGAGGCCGGATTTGTGCGCACTTTGCCGCAAGTGGTTGTCGCCTGATTGGATGCGAAGCTCATACCAAGACGGCATGAACAGGCCAGTATACATTCTCTCGAAATGAAACCCAATGTCAGGATCTGTTCGGGGATCTGTCACGAGACAGGTGTCCCCGGTGTCGTAGGAGCTTCTCGACCACGGGGTGAAGCACTGCTTCGTCCAGGTATGGTCTGGATATAGGGTGCCAACATTACGCTGCATGGCATCCCGATAGGTGAACGTCAATGGCTCATCAAGCTCCGGCAGAGGTTTCCACTGATTTCCCGACGAGAAGAAAGGCTTCGAAGCCACGACTGAGTTGCCAGCGGAGTTGTTGACAGTGTTCTTGCTCACGCGCCACTCGTGCTCTGTGCCGCCGTTCCCGGCCCACTGCGTCAGGTTGAATTGTTGGCTTGCCATGCCTCTACCATCGTAGTAAATGATTTCCGCTGTAACGTCGCCAGCGTTTGCCTCAGCGCGGCGGCTCTGCCCAGTCATGGCATGGGTGGTGCGGGCTAGGTTTAGACGAAACAGGGGCAGCTCTACTGGCGAGGAACCGGACAGTCTCAGTCTTCTGCTCGACGAAAGTCTCCGACTGCCCGCCCGCCCAACAAGTCGCAATGCCACAGCTCTGGACGGCTTCTCCATGAACGACAGCAGCTCATCTTCAGAGAGCACACAGGGTATGCCCTCGATCGAATCACCAACAGACTCGCCGCTTTTGCCCATCTGTGCAACAGCAGCAGGCTCGCCCAGACAGTCATAGACCACCGAGACTCGGTTTCCATTCGGGTCCGTCAACACCGCTGGCTTCATGACCCTGTAGTCGTACGTAGCCCTCGTGCGATTCCCTGCAGGGTCGATAGTCTCGACTGGTAGCCGGTGGAATTCATCCATGACCACCTCCGAGACGTGGCCGAATGCATCACGAGACCATCGGGGAACAAAAAACGCCGCACGAGCCGCTCGCAGAGTCTCGGCTGCGTTGTTCTTGGTGTTCTTGCCTGGTCCACTCGCCACTTCCCACAGGGCTTCGGCCGTGGGAGCCCATGCGCACGTGTCACGCTCCAGCTCGACGTAGCCGCCACTCTTGTACAGCAGGTCGCGCGGCGACACCTGGCGGAAGCGGACATCTTTCTGCCCAGAAATGCTTTCAATCATTTCATTGTCCATGGCAAAGACGTATTCACGGTCCACGCGTGAGAAAGCCTCCAGTGAGTGATGGTCCAGACAGTGTGTAAGGTCTGCGCTTCGGTAGTACGTTCTTGTCATGTCGCCGACGTACTTGGTGCCTCCAAGGATGGCAACGCCTCGGCGTCGGATTGCCTCAATGTCCAGGAGCGGCGTTGGGAAGGGTAAATCGTCGAAGTGGAACACTGTCGTGGAGGACGGCGCGGGCTTGTAGTAGTTGTCGATGCTGATCTTGTCATCAATGGCCTTGTAGTCAATGGCGTTGGTGAATGTCTTCTCAGTGTATGTGATGTGGGTTCTCTGCTGAGCATTGCGAGATTCAGGCGACGCCAGCGAGCTCTGCTTCCTGCCGTAGCGTACGAGGAGGGACTTGGCCACGTCTCCGTACGTGTTTGTCTCCAAGATGAGCTGATGCTCGAGCCGCGAATCGTCTCGAAGTCTTTCCAGTTGTTCAGTAAGCGACTCCCGCGGCCGCACCTGACAAACGACTCGGGCTCCAGTCTGCCCGGTGGCTTCTCTCCCCACGGACACAAGGCTGACATCAAACGAGGTCTCGCTGACCGTGTAGGGCACGGCTGCTGCGGCAGATCGATCAAGTCCGTAGACTTCGGAACGCAGCAGCATGCCCTTGAGGGCCCGATATGCCTCGGGCCACTGATCACTCTTGAGACCCGGCATCACGACAGAGGCCAGTCTAGCCTTGCTCCACAAGTCCGAGCCGGTGGGAGCGAGACCCATGTGAACCGCGCCGGTGTGGTACCACATCTTGGTATAGGTCGTTGGTGTTTCAAGGATCTTCTTCCCCCTCGTGACCGTAAAGTTTTCCGTCTCCCACTTCTCGACTGCGCCAAAGCCTCGGAACTCGCGCTCCAACCCGTCGTAGTAGCCATCGTGGTAGCGGAACCTTGTAGTTCGTGTCGAGGATACGATTTCGTCTCTTTCAACAAGACGACTGACCGTATGCACAGGGAAGGGCAGTTTGGTTTTCCAAGGCCTCCCCCGTTTCTCGTCCTGCAGGTACGAGCGCATTGACGGAGCGTACCTGACCGACGTGGTCAGGCCAGTCCCAGTAGACCATGACTTCAACAGGTGTGGCTTGGATCCGCCCGCCAAGTCGAGGTAGTTTATGACAAGCTCGTCGGTCGCCGCGCTATCGGGACCTACCCAGCATAGACACGAGGTTCCGTTGCCCAGGAGGTCAATGCTGAACACCGAGGACAGATTGTCAGCCTTGACAAAAGCCTCGAGGAACAGTTTGTCGCTCCATCCATTGCCGCACTGGTTGAAATACATGGCCACTCCACCATCGGCCGTGAGATACACCAAGTCTGTGGTTCCACTGCCATCTAGATCAAGGAGATGGAGCCTCTGGAAAGAGAATTGGTCGTCAGAATCGAAGAGAGGGGGATTTCCCATGCACAACTCTGATCCAAAACGCCCGTGGCCCAGGTTGGGACAGTACGAGACTCGCCCATTCGCAATTTTGACAATATCGGTCAAGCCATCGCCAGTCATATCCGTGAAGAAGACGGCGCTTCTCTTGTGACTGGTAACAAACATGTCGAGGCCCTCCATTCCCTCGCAGTGGCGCTCTAGGTCGTATCCGTCTTTGCCCAGGGATGGGAACCATATGAGTCCATCCTTTGCGTGGCAGAGTACGTCTCTACGGCCATTTCCGGTAAGATCCAAGCGGTGCATGGAGTCATCATTGACGTTGAAGCTGAGGCACGTAGGGAACTCCTTGAGGTTCTGCCAGTCGTCCATCGAGTTGCACTCAAAGTAGCCAGTCGCACGTCCCTTTTGGTCGCACAGGACGAGATCTTGCAACCCGTTCCCGTCGAGGTCCTCCAGAAAAGAGGCCGTGTAGTCTCCCGAGGCTGGGAAAGAGCTCACAATCTGGACAGGCCCGAAGTCCCTCTCTGGCTTTGGCCAGTCAACCTCCTCCCCGCCATCGCCGTCCTCCCTGCTCATCGTGTCGCCACTGCCATCGTCGCTGCTCACAGTGTCGCCACTGCCGTCGCTTTGGCAGCCAATGTCGAGCGCGTTCTCATTCCGCTGATAATACCAAGCCCCATCACGCTGGACGAGCAGGCCCGGCGCACCCTCGCCGTTCAAATCGACCCACCGGGTATGGAACCTCGCGTTGCTGACCTCCAAGCCCTGCAGGCAGTCTGGTTTCATGGTCTGCAAGCGCAGAGAGTCCACAGGCGCTGTCTTGGAGAATGAGAAGGTGTACGGCGCGAGGCTCTGTTGATCGTAGGTTGCCTTCTCCTGGTTCCACACATGGCCAGTAGCTATGAAGGATCTCAGCAGTGACCCCGTAGGACTTTCATCATACTGCAGGCTGTACGAGGACACCAGGTAATCCTTCCGCGGTAGCTTGTCTTCAAAATGGTGGAAGAGCAGGATTCGCTGGCAGAGGCGGTAGGATCGAATCTCAAAGCCGCTGGAGTAGCGGGAGAAAGCATCCGGCCGCACTAACCAGGGTCTAGTTGGCTCAGCTTCCGGGATATCGACGTCGTGATCGCCATAGTCGAATATCACCTCGAACATCCACTTGTCGTTGGCAGAGAGCGGAGTAATCTGCCAAGAGTCCAAGTCTCTGGCGACATCGACGTTGCCATACTTGATGGACTTGGGGTACCGTGCGCGTCTACGGGCGGCGGAATCCCTACAGACCTCGTGGATAGGAAGAGAGTCATCTGCGCCGCGGATGCCTTCGTCGTTCTCTTCCTTGTACTCGAACAGCATCGCATTGCCGTTCGGATCGTACACCTCAGAGAGCAGCCAGGAAAAGATCCGTTGAGGGCCACTGTGGCCTGCTGCATCCATGATTCGGGACTGAGATTCGCGGCCGTAGAAGCTGGTGACATTGGTTGGAGATATGGTCCTCCAAAACACGTCGTGCTTGTCGACTTGGTGCGTGAACTTCTCGATGCGCATCACTGCTCCGCCGGTTTCAACCCTCGAGCGATACCGCTGCACGAGGTACTGCCCAAGAGACCCCGAGTAGGCGAAGGCCACGCCGTCTTCAACCAGATCATCCAGATTGGAGAGCAAGAATACATCCGAGTCGTCGTAGTGCGGGATCTCCTGCGTCGTCTTGCGTGTGATGCTTCCCAGCGAGAGATTCCAGCCAATGCCAAACGGGCCGTTGCCACCGCCAGAATTGTAGGAAAGGTTTAGCAACGGATGACAATCATCTCGGCCAGCCGTTACGGGCAGTGGGAGGGTCAAGGCCAGGGTTCCGTTGCAAGGATTCACCTCGAACTTCTGGTCGATTGATCTCAACGCTCCGCCTCCCATGCCGGTCGAAAAGGCAGCGGCATCAATCTTGTCGATGGTGGGAATTCGAGATGCAGGCTTTGCTGAACCATTGTTAGCGGATTTGTCGCGTGGGCTGGCATTTGAGCCTTGATTGAGTCCCGGATGCTTTGTAGACACGGTAGGTTGCACTTGAAGTTTGACACGATTGTCCATGATGCGCGTCTATTTTGTTGCTGGATTCATACACATCGAAGGTCTAAAAGTTTATGACGGGACAGCTTCACCGTAAGTGTTTCTGTGGCACCAGAGCAGCACACAGTGTATGGCCTCCCGCGGTATTGTACTGTCTGGGAAAGAACTAACCACCTAGGCGCGAGTGAGGTACTGACCGTATCCCCTTGCTGCGATCACGACAAACAGTCACGAGGTTCTGTGCCCGATTTGCCGAGAAGCTCTATGGTTTTCAGGCCGCCACGAGACGCGAGAGCCCGCAGCCTAGACCTCGATAGATCCATGGATGTTCAAAGGGGCTTTTAGACAGTGCTGATGAGTGTTCCCGGAGACGAAGTCGGAGAAGGTGCGAAGAGCTGGAGTTGACAAGGGGAGGGGTGTGGGTATAGGGACTTGGAAAAGGGGAACAGGGGACTTGGCAGCGGCCACATTATAGTTTGTGATTTATTAGAGGCTAATGCAGCTCATTCTTCGGCAGCATTGGCTAGGTTGCGGGTTGCCCCCAAATCGAGCAGTGACACGCGCGAGTTGAAAGCTGAAAACGGAAGCTCTGGAACCCAAAACGGGCAGACCGCTATGCCACCATCCATCAGCCTGCCGCGCCTCGTGGTCTGACAAGCTCTTGATACCTGCTCTTCATACCTAGTGTAGTTGATAGTGTGGTTGGTAGCGTAGAATTCCTGAAACTAGTTTTCGTCCACAACTCTCAGAGTCTCCAATAGAGGGAGATGCCGCCCGCCACCGCCGCTCGCTACGTGCGTGACAGAGACAGAGACAGAGACACTATTGGGACATGCAAGTTGACGCGGCAAGTGGCACTATATGAGAGTCGTGCTCCTTTTATTGGTGAGTTACTGTATTTGCTGACTTAGACGTGGTGGCTGATCTATCTGTGTCACATCCATGCAAGCCCTCTGTACGGTGCCTCGTTACCCATTGCTTAGGAAGACCCTTGCACCGTGCCTCGTTACCCGTTGGTTAGGAAGACGACGCTCCGCGGGTCTTGTCCGCGTCAGCTTGGGAAGTGATGAACGCAATACCTTCGGTACCATCGATCAGGCTACACTTGAGGAAGGAGGTTGCCGCCCTCTTGCCCTTCATGTTCATGCTGTAGTCGGTGTGGTTCCACAGCTCGTCCAATAGCAAGACGTAATCGCCAGGGCCCGAGACCGGCCCCTCCAGCGTGAGGCTAAACCAGCCATCAGGCGGCACGGTGAAGCGGGGCGTCTTGCTTGTCTTCTTGATGGGGGGCACTGGCTCGATGCGGAAGATGGTCGACTTCCTCTCCTGCTCGAGCGTCACGCGCAGCTCCTCCTTGATGAGTGACTGGCTGAACTCCCAGACCGAGCCAGAAACATTGCTGCTGCTAGTGCTGGGGCCACTGGCGCTCGCGCTGACACTGTCGCTACCTTCCCTTGCGGCCTGCTCGTCCTTTTCGGCCGTCTCCGTCTGGCGCTTGATGCGCTGCTTCTCATCAAGTTCGCTGCGCGCCTGCCACGCGAAGGTACTGCCGCTGAAAAGGCACTTCTCGCCTGCCGTTGGGAGCAACTGAATGGCGACATCTTCAAAGGCCATGGCATTTGGTAGCACGTTGCGCCCCTGGAGCACGAGCTTGGCCGTCCCCTTGCTGGAGTTCCACAGGATCTTGGGGCTCCAGGTGATGTGTGTAGGGTTGCCGGTCACGGTGGAGTCGTGGATGACTGGGTCTGCCGCCTTGCTCGGGGACGTCTCGATGTCCTTGGGCACCCCTACGTTGACCTGGACAAGACCGTCTTCTTCGAGATCGATGTAGTCGACGGTGGCGAGGATGTCGCCAAAGTCATTGAGCTTCGGGTTTCCGAAAACGAGTGTGCGCGTGCCTGGGTAGATGAAGTGGCCCGCATCCGCCACCACGTTCTTCAGGTTGGCACAGGCCGTCTGGAAGCCCTGTTTCAACGACGCCTCGACGGCCGTGCGCATGTTTGTGTCTGTCTTGTCTCGCACAAACTCACCTCCGCCACCCCATACGCGTAGGTCTCTTGGAAGACTGGTGTCCGGGTCCAGGCCGATGACTACGGGGTTGATTACGCCGTTCGGCACTTCGGGGACTTCAGGCGGCGGTGGCGTATTGTTCTTGCGGGATTCCTCGAGCTTCACCAGGTAGCGAGCCCGCTCTCTCATAGCCTCCTTCTGCATTTCGAACGACTTCTCCTTGTCGCAAAGGTCGATTTCAAAACTCCAGGTGACCTTGATCCAGAATCTACCATGGTATGTTAGCCCAAAGTGTACGAGGAACTCGGGAGCGAAGCGGAGCAGGGACACTTACGATCCCCAGAAACAGTCTCCTCCCTCGGACTTCCACCCAAAGTTCATGTTTCCACGGGCATTGTATGCCTCCCAATGATTGTAAAACACAGAGCCCTTGACATTGATGGTATCGTTGCCTGGCACCCAATCAACTTCGACGCTATTCTCAGCTTCGATGGTCCATTTTCGGTAGACGGGCGCCGAGTTGCAGTCTGTGTACGTCTTGACCTCTTGCCCAGATCCAGGAGCCGCCCACGTCCTGCGCCACGCATAGTGTCCGTTGCTCTCCCATTTGAAGTCAAACGTAGGGTTGGAAGCAACCTGGTCAGGGAGGCCCGGGTAGAGCGAAGCCGGGTTCGGGTTTGCGCCCACAACATACCGACTCTGGAATTGCTGCTCGCCGCTGCCACGATCCGTAAACATGTTGGGATACACGGGAATGACCGACGTCTTGACACAGAGCTCCCGGAGGCTCGTGAGAATCTTCTTCTCAAAGTACAGGCGATGGTCCAGGACGAAGGTTCCGGGAATCGCTGGCTTCGAACTGCCCCCTGCAGGCTCCGCCAGATTACCGCCGTACTCCAGCCGCGTTCCAACAGGCAACTTGCGCTTGACAACTTCGCAGAACACGAGGCAGTTCTGTGGGTGGCCGAGCTGGCTTCCACTGTCCAAAGACGTCACTTTGTCAGCCTTGACATCTTTGAAGTGCGCGAGCTGCGCGTCGTCGGTAATGTACGCGTAGTTTTGCAGGCGGACCGCCGTGGGAGCTATTTACGTACTGTCAGTTTCACTCAGGTCTGTTTGACTGCTGCGTTGGACGTGGGAACTGACCGCATGTAGCCAAGGCCTGCTCCTCCACGAGTCTTGCCACGGGGAGACGGATCTGAAGGCCTAGGTTCCAAAAAGCTGATTCTTGATTGTCTTCAGCCCAGTTGCTCAGAAGCTTGGAAACCGCATTCGCCATGAGCCTAGTCGTACTGTCCCGGTTCGACTCCCTCCAGTCTTTCAAGCTGACCCTCTTGGTGCTGTCCTCTGGATCAGGCAGATAAGAGTGGGACTCAACGGGGGTGGACCATGCTCCCTCTACTTCGTGTCAGTGTGTGTCGCGGTTTAGACGCGGGGGACGGCGAAGGGTGATACATACGAGCAACTACACAAAACAGACGGTGAATGGAATAATCCCCAGGCTTGATAGGGGTTGGCTTCTTCGCGCCGCCCGGGGCAGAAGCCTCCTTCTCGGCCGCTGCCACAGCCTCGTCCTGGGCCTTTTTGATGGCGGCCTCAAGCGCGTCCACGTCATGGGACTTCTTGATCTCGTCTAACGCTGCAGACGCCGCGGCCGCAGCCTCTTCGTCAAAAGCACGGTCTGGACTAACCTGGGCCTCAAAGAGATGCGAACGAACAGTGATGACCCAATTGTTGATGCTCTGGATTTGATCCGCGGCTAGTCTGATATTCCCGGACTTGATACTGCGGTAGTTCTTAGCTTCTATTTGTTTTCTTTTCTTTTGTTTGGTAATTATCATTCCTTACTGAATCTCAAAGTACAACTCGGGCGTGTCGGAACTGCCAATCTGAAGCTTGACCTGGGGCGGATCCAGTATGGCATCGAGGACGCCATTATTTCCTCGCTTGTCCTTGTACCATAACTCAACAAGATCCTTGCGTTGGTCGAAGAGAGCCTTGAAATTGTCGTTGATGGTCTGCTGGCTCAGTGCACAGATCTGGTCATAGTAGTCTGCACCATTGGTGCCTTGAATATTCAGTGAGATGCGATTGCGGTTGAATTCAGCCATGATGAGGCGAGTCTTGGGACACAGCTCGGATTGTGATGAAGTAGCAGGGGTGACACTTTGACGGATGGGAAAGAGTCTAGCTCCAGCAAGACAAACATTCGGAAGTTCCTTTAAGGATGAGGTTTCTTGCACAGTGAAAGGCTCATTTGCGCAAAGCAGAGAGCACGACAAAGAAATCCCATGTTCCTATGTTCCAAGTAGTCTACTAGCTCAGCTGCCCACTCAGCTCAAACCCTCGACCCGACCTCAACTCCACTTGCCATCGGCAACATCCGGTGCGTGCCGTAGCGGCATGGGGTTCTCGGGTCTAGGCCCATTGATACTATTGAAAGTAGGGTGGAGCTGGCCCGATTGGGAAGGCCGGCGCTTGAAGGGATAGGGGTGTGCGTGTAGTGACATCCATGCCTCGACTCAAATCGAACAGACACAGGACTCAGCTAGCCACTCCCTCTCACTAATGTCGACACTTGCTCAAAGTAGGTAGCAATTCTTCGCTATTGGCATCAATAGTAGAGACATGGTTACCCCTCCCAATTTTCAGCCCCGGCTGCTGGCCTAGGCCGTGGCGTGGACCCGTCTGCGCAAGCCATGACGCTGCCGAACTGGAGTCGACGACGTCTTGTGATGGTGGAGAAATGGTCTAAGTGCCTGGGAAGATTAGCTCTTTTTATGAGGAAGGCATTTGGAGAGCAAAAGTGTCTCAACAGCTATTAGTTCTGGATGTTAGCAGTACAGCTATCGTCATGAACGATATCAAAATCGAAAATTTACCAAACGTCCGCACTTTGAAAGCCCACATTGGCCATGGCAGCTTTACGAATATTCTTGGAAAACCAGCTGGGGGAAGAATTGCGTACCCTCGGCCGACGTCTTGAGCGTGCAGCGGCGGACGAGTGCGAGGATCGTCGCTCTGCCCTGGACCTTGTGCTCAAAGATGGGAATATTTCCATCAACGGCATCTCGACGCTACAATTCCTACAGTCTGTTCTCGATTATACAAACAACGACCTACACATATGCGGTTGGCTCTTGAATACACTAGAACTCGCCACTGTCCAAGACCTTGCCATCACGTTGTTCCCTCGCTCAGATCTTGTGAAGCTCGCTGCATCAAGTAACGAGGCCGAGCGCTTGGAGCCGCAGACACTCCAGGACATTTGCTCCAGATTCTTTAACGATCACCCAACCTTGGTCATCCAAGTGCTGTTGCGCCGTGGACTGTTTACGCTGTCAACGACTCTGCAAAAGACGGCGTGGTTCATGCTATCATGCCTTGAGCGAGACAACATCGACATCAATGATGAGCAGCTCATTCAGAAGACCCTATCCGCCCTGAGCCAAGGAGCTGCAGAGCTCCAACCGTCTAGGGACGACATTCTCCTGGCCTTGGCTTTCGTCAAGTCTATGCTTCTCCTGAGCCGAGTGGTCGAAGACCCAGAAGATCTGCCTCGGCTACACAAAGCGGGCATTGAATCAGTCCGTCAGATCACGCAACAGCTCAAGGGCAAGTTCGCCGAGCAGATGGTGGCCGAGGGAATGACAAAAGACAATGCCCTGAAGGTGCACGACTGTGCCGAACGTGTGGATTGTTGGAACGAGCAGCTCTGGCTCTCCATTATGCAGTCTAGTCGAGATGATTACATGCCCATCTCTACAGCGAAACCGAGCGCGCTCTCTGGTGGACAGCCTGAAGACCGCTCACTTCACAACCTGACGGACATCTTCAAGCTAGAAGGGACGGACTGCGAAGAGTGCTGCTCGGTAACGGGCCTGTCGGCTTACTTGAGCGATCTCCTGCTCCTACTCCGTAACACAACGTTCATAGACAGGACACCCGAAGATATCTCCAGCGGGAACTCTGCCAAGAACTTACTGGAGATGCTTTTCGAACGCAGGCCAGACATCCGGAAGCTGCAGCTCACTTGTGCCAACTCCCAAACTCTGCTACCCTACATCAGCCTGGTCAATGAGGTGCTAGAGTCCTACATCCGGTCCACTGCCACTTCGCCCATAGCGCCATCCGACAGGTTCGAGGACTCGGTTCGCGCATACCAGACCCCGACAGGCTTCGAAGAGGGCCAAGGACCTGTTGGGGCAGCTTCTAGGATTCAGTATCGTCCAGCGAACATCGATTATGATGTTTACCAGAAGCTAGTGTCTAAAGCTACTTACCCTTTCACGTGTTTCCCCTTCGACTTGGCGCATCATATCGAGGCCGCCGTCTTCGACACGTACGAGCTAGACTTTGTTCGTTTTCTGCGCATATTCCAGTCTCCTCACCGCCTGCGTGATCTTGTCCCTGTCGATCGTCGAGGAGCTGTGGATCGAGAAGTCGGCCAAGCTCTTCTCAGCGGTGCCAAAGAGACGCTCAAGCGCCAGCTCGCTGCGGAGATGCTTGGACTCCAGCAGGCAGAGTTCAGCACCATCACGTCGGAAACGTACTTTCCGGCCAAGTTTGCGGATCTCGTCAACGGACTATCCCCGGTACCCCTGAGGATCGAAAAGACATGCCCTGTTGATGCCGCTTCACTCTGGGGTTTCGACGACGAGGAGACCTTGCTCGACCCTCTGAAAGGCCTGTCTCTCATCAAGAACCAGCTTATGCTCAAATCAGGGCTGGAATTCGACGAGGTACTGCAGCTGGTCAAGACTCGGTGTTTCAGCCAGCACCTAATCATCGCCAATGCCTCAGGATCCTCGCGATTCGACGCACTGGTCGAGGGTCTACTGCTCCTGTCCAACGCGGCTGCTCCTCCCTACCAGCCACTCACCGAAAAACTTGCATTTGCTCTCCAGGCATTCCTCCGGCTCCGGAGCAAATTGTCCTGGTCAATTGCCGACACAGATGCTGCCATCGTCGGGTTCCGTAATCTTGAGCTGTCGATGGTTGCAAACACGCGCAGGACAGAGAGGTCCGATCTTCCCCCACCCATTGATCAGGCCGTGGTTGAGGAACCCGCTAGCAAGGATCCAAGCATCGAGGAAGAGCCGCTCTTGTTCGATCCGACCGAGCCTACAGTTGCCAATTCCGCAGAAGTCGTCAGCATCACGCCCTATGTGGTGAGTGGCATTGCGGCGCTTTCACAGCTGCACAAGCTCTCTGCCATTGATGCTAGCGAGCTGCTCCCAATCTGGACGTCAATCAATACTTTCGGCGATAAGTCCCTGTTCCATAGAAAGTTCATGACGAAGCAGCTCCAACAGATTGACGGCGTTTTTGACCCATATATTAACGAACAAGCGACACCCCCGGCGGCCAAGTACCTGACTGTCAAGGGTACCGAGGAAGCCGTCGAGCTGCATGCACTCGGTATTTGTGCAGCTCTGAAATGGCCGCTGGACTACTTCGACCAGCTCGTAGCTGCTGCCAGTTGCCGAGGCAAGACGCTCGACATCGACGTCTTCTCCGCATTGTACCGACATGCCATCATCAGCCGCATCCTCGCCGTGCCGCCCAAGAGCTCGGAAGTATTCTTTGAGGTATTCTATGCTTGTAGCGGAGCGTCGGTTCTGAAGGATCCGCTTCACACTGTTGCTGTCATTGAAGATTGGAAGCTCCTTCTCAACTCTGGCTGGACCATCGACTCGTTGCTGAACACGCTCAGCAAGAAGAAGCGGGAGACGAACACCGAGACTCTGGCAACAAAAGAGGCTTCGCTCGAGGGCCTTCGGCTGGCGCTAGAAATCGCCACGGGGGCCCAGAATATCGCACAGTCCATTCCATTCACTCTCCCTGGGGCCGTGCCGTCCGCTTCCGATGTCGTCGATTGTGCATCCCGTGTTTTTGACGAGTCTACAGCGAAGGCAGTGGTGGACATGATAGAGAGTAAGAAAGCCGCAAATGCATCCCCTTTCAAGTCTGCTGGACCTTAGCAAAACCTGCCAGAGACTAATCTCACCCGTCTTTTCAGATTCTGTGGCAATACCGGACACCCTCCGCCAGAAACTTCCAGTGGTAAAGCGGATTTCTGATGCCATTGCGCTGCCGGCCAAAAGCACGGCTTCTACGGGACTGGCCGCAACCACACCGCCGGCCAAGGTCTCCAGCGATAGCAGCGCTCGCGGACCAACAGCAGATGACGATGAGAAAGCTGCGGCTAAAGCGGCTGACGAAGCCAGGCTGGCAGAGCAAGCCAGCCTTGAGGCGGCTATGCAACGTCATCGCCGAAGAACAGAATTCATCAACATAGCCTCGCCCATCATCACCGAGTCCCTGCTCAAGACTTTTATCGTCAACACAGTCAAGGCGATATTGCCGGATGCAGATCCAGTTGTTATCCTTACTCTCTTGTCGGACATCGTTACAGTGCCAGCAGCGGACGGCCAGTCCCAGCAGACGGCCATGTCCGCCTTGCAGGATCTCAAGCAGCCCTCCAATGATGGAGCTACGTCTGCGGAGCTGGATGCCTACTTCCAAGCGCCCACGAGTGACAATTATACATTGATTTATACTGGCTCGGCCGCAGAGGGCCAAGCGCTACCAGCCTTGTCGGTTGAGGGCATCGACGTGCCATACAACAACAGCACCAAGTCATTCAGACCATTCCGCCTGACTGGCGGTAAGTATTTCCGCTTCAAGGCGAACTTCAGCGCAAAAGATGTGACCTGGTCCACTTCCAAGTCCAAGTCAACGCCCTTCACCAACGACATCCTCAAGTCGGTGACCATTGCAAACCGGGCGGCCACAATTATCGCAGCGATCAAGCGCGTCGCGGTCATCTGCACGACAGCACAGCTGACGCCCGAAGAACTTCAGTACATGACTCTCAATCGCACCAAGGCGGGTCAGACACTGGTGGTTAATTTCGATGATCTCAAACTGGCTGAGTTGGTGCAGCTGGTAAAGTTCCGCCGCCTTCGCCAGGCCGCCACCGGCAATATCGGAAGTCTCGCTAGACTGGTCGACTGGCTTGGCTCAACGACTTCGTCCACGCTCGAGGTCATTGCAGCCGAGCTCTCAGATGCGACCGGGTGGAAAAAGGCCCGCACTCTGGAAGCCCTGGAGGTCAATTTCTCTGGTTGGTTGCCTCTAGACGTCATGTCAAACCTGAGGAGCTTCGAGGGGTTTTTGAAGTTTGCCGACATCATGTCGTTCTATGACGAGCTCCAAAACGCGAGCGCGGGAGGGTCTCTGCCAAACATGTCTGTGTTGTTCAGTCTGGCCCAGCCTAGGACAACGTTGTCCTCTAGCAAAGACGACTATGCTCGAGCGACGGCAATACAAGAAGGCCTCACACCATCCCAAAAGACGGATATAGATGTTGTCTTGACCCAGAAGCGGCGGAGAGTCCTGGTTGAGTACCTCTTGCAGCAAGAGAAGGTGCGGGACGAGCTCGGCATAGTGAATGCCGATGGCCTATTTGAGCATTTCCTCATTGATGTCCAGATGGGGCCGCAGCTGCGTACATCGCGGGTGAAGCAGGCCATCTCCGTGGTGCAGCTCTTTGTGCAGCGGTGCTTCCTGGGCATGGAAGCCGGCATCGCCAAGGATATGCTCCCTCGCGAGAAATGGACGTGGATGCAGCACTACACGCTGTGGGAAGCGCACCGCAAGATGTTCTTGTACCCCGAGAACTGGCTCGAGCCATCGCTTCGCGACGACAAGAGCCAGCTGTTTCAGAAGTTGGAGACGACGCTCATGCAAAAGGACCTTAGTGTTGGTACCTTCCTGCGAGCTGTCCAGGACTACGCTTACGACCTGAACGGCATATCCAGCCTGGACATTGTCTCGTATCTCCACGAACCGCATCCAAAGGCCGAGGATGTCTTTCATCTGTTTGGTAGAACCCGCTCGGCACCACACACGTTCTACTACAGGACACTGACAATCTACCACTCCGACGGCGCCGTTTTCTGGAAACCGTGGACAAAGATGGAGATCGACTTGCCCTCGGTCGAGAACGACTGGAACTCGGCCCGTCTGCAGGAAAGCGGAGCGTATCTGGTGCCTATCTCCCAAGACGGCAGGCTGTACATCTTCTTCCCCCAAGTAGTCGTCAAGACGGTCAACACTACCCAAGAGTCGAACCTGGCCGCCGGCAAAAGCACCCCGACATGGACACAGATGGGCGATGCCGTACCAGCTGCCCAAGAGCCTCGAACACAGTGGGAGATCACAATGGCTTGGAGCGAGCTTGTCAGAGGCACGTGGACCCCGAAACGAATCTCGCCCGGCAGCCTGTCGGTCGACATACCCAGGCCGCCCGCCCCAGCAGGGAAGCTTTTGGAGCTGCCTCCACGAGGCTCTCTACCCTCTGCCTGGCAGTTTCGCCTGGATCCGATTTTCGAGACCAATCGTGTCAGGCTTGTGCTGAGTCACGCACCTGAGTCGCAGCAGAAGGGACAGGTGGTTGGTTGCTTTGACTTTTCTACGGATCAGGTCACCGCCTGCCAGGATGCGAGAATCGCCGTGCCCTCGAATGGGTTTTGCACCTATTTCGACAAGGTCGCCGGAGACAAATCCACTCTGTTTGTGCCTGGCGTGGAGGACAAGAAAACGGCTCCCTTAGTCTGGCTGCCGAAGAATATCCAACAGCCCAAGTCAGATATCAAGTGGACGCTGTCCAAGACGCCAAAAAGAGTCACCGGCCTGGTTCTCAACGTGAAGCAAGAAGACGGCTCCAGCGTCAGCTACTTCAACGTGCCACAGAAGGAGTTGCTGTCCACGGCTTGGACACAGGAATTGATCGACAACAGGATGGCGCTTACGTCCATGGATCATCCCTTCTCGCAAAGCCTCATGCAGGCCGCCGTGGACCGAGCCGACCCTCTCGTGAGCATTTACAACACCATGGCGGCCACCACGCCGGGGCAGCTGGCCGACAGTTTCGGCCTGGTTGGTGGTGATGCCTTCTACCACGAGCTCGCGAGCCCGTGTGCGCTTTACAACTGGGAGCTTGGCGTCCACGCGGTGATGCTCGCGACCGATCGCTTCCTTGCCACTCAGCAATTCGACGACGCCCTGCAGATTGCCCGACTCCTCTTCGACCCGACTGTCGACACGAAGATGCGACGAGCTGATGCCGCCAAGCCGGGCAAAGAGAAGGTGGCTGAATCACCCTGGCGGTTCCCCCCTTTCCAAGACATCAGCGAGAAGATTGGTAAATCTGGTGAACGGGGCCCTGATTTGACGAAGCTAGCGGCAGAGATTGAACTCGCCATCAAGGAACGCCGCTCGTTCGGCCAGCTGGTCCACGCCGCAGCCCGCGGCCGGCCACAGGTCTACATGAAATGGATTGTCATGAAGTACGCCGAGATCCTCCTGGCAGCCGGAGATCAGTACTTCCGCCAGGGAACACTCGAGAGTCTACCGCTGGCCATCCAGCGCTACACTGAGGCCGCTCACGTCCTTGGCCCTGAGCCGATCAAGGGCCTCAAGCTGGGACGCAAGGCCCCCAAGTGCTTCGAGGATGTCATCAAGGACGAGGTCAAAGTCCATTTGTCCCTCCCGTTCTCCGCACAGTTGAAGAGGATCAAAGGCTCCGCGTCGACGCAGGAGCTCGACGCACGGAAAGAAGCTCTGCGGTCCTTCATCATGACTCCCTACTTCTGCGTGCCCCTGAACCCCAAGTTCAAGAAGCTGCGAAGCCAGGTGCACGAGCGCCTCTACAACATACGCAACTCGCTAGACATCAACGGAAAGCCCGTCGAGTACGCCCTGCGAGAGCCCCCCATCGACCCAGCCGCCCTTGTAGCTTCCGGCGCGGGGGTCGGCGGCTCGGCTGGCGTCATCGCCGCTGCGGCCATCGGTGCCCAGAACGGGCCGCTCCCACGATACCGCTTCGAGATGCGACTGCAAAAGGCGCTCGAACTTTGCAGCGAGCTGCGCTCCATGGCTGAGCGGATCATGACGGCGGTGGAGAAGAAGGAAGCCGACGAGTTCAGCGCCATGCGTGCACGCAACGCCACCGTCATCCAAACACTGATGCTTGACATGAAGCGAACGTCGCTCAAGGAAGCGCAGCAGACGATCGACTCGCTGCAGCTCTCGAGAGATGCGCAGGCCGCCCAGCTGTCGTTCTACCTGGCCTCCATGGGGGAGAAGACATCTGAGGGCCCCAGAGCCTACCAGGACTGGGTCGACCTAGAGCAGGACATCGGACCCATCACCCAGGACGACCTGCGCATGTCGGCGTACGAGAAGGTCGAGATGGACTTGGCCGACGCCGCGGCGGCCCTCAACGTGATCGCGGCAGGCATTGACATGACAGCCTCGATGTTCGCATGGCTGCCCAACATCTCTGGCAATGTGGCGCCTTTTGGTATCGGCTGCAGCGTCGCAGCGGGCGGCTCTCTGATCGCGGGTGCGATCCAGATCGAAGCCCAGGCTATGAAGATGGGCGCGATGCTGGTGGGCGAGGTGAGCAGCGCGGCCGGGCGAAAAGGCCGCATGGTCAAGCAGCTCCAGGAGAGGCGGCTGCAGGCCAACATGCGCGGCCGCGAGATCCGGGTCTCGGACCAGCAGATCCGGATCCAGCGGACGCGCATCGAGGCGGCTGAGAAGGACATGGCTACGCAGTTGGCCTCGATGCAGGACGCGGCGCAGGCCGAGGCCTACTACCGCACAAAGTACACCAGCCAGCAGCTGTACGCGTGGATGGAGAAGGAGCTGCGAGGCCTGTATTTCCAGGCGTACACGCTGGCGGCCGCGGCTGCGCAGCAGGCCGTTGCGGCCCTGAGCTTCGAGCAAGGCCGGCCGATCTCGATGCTGAGGCCGGTGGGCTACTGGGACGCTTCGAGAGATGGTCTGCTCGCCGCCGATAATCTGTACATGGACCTCAAACGCCTCGAAGCGATACATCTCGAGGGCACCAAGCCCGACTTCGAGATCACCAAGACTATCTCGCTGCGGCAGCTCGACCCCTTGGCACTGCTCCGGCTGCGCATCACGGGAATCGCCGAGTTCTCCGTCCCCGAGGTCCAGTACGACATGGACTTCCCCGGCCACTACATGCGGCGCATCCGCTCCGTGGCTGTCTCGATTCCGGCCGTCATCACCCCGACGACCGGGTTCAACGCAACGCTCACGCTCACCAAGCACCAGTACCGCGTCAGCCCTTCTGCAGGCGCCGGAACAGCCAAGGACTACCTTGCTCCCGCGGCCGATGCCTTCCGGAGCGACGGCGTGCCGGTGTCTTCGGTAGCCATAAGCTCTGGCGCCAACGACGCCGGCGTCTTCGAGCTCAACTACGCCAGCAACGGCAGATACATGCCCTTCGAGGGTGCGGGCGCCGTCTCGTCGTGGCGGCTGCGGCTGCCCTCCGAGGTGCGCAGGTTCGACTACGAGTCCATCAGCGACGTGCTGCTCCACGTGCAGTACACGTCGCTCGACGGCGGCGAGCTGCTGCGGTCGGCGGCCGAGGGCGCCGTGCGCGCTGTGGCGGCCGGGGTCGAGGAGCAGGGACGGGCGCGCGGCTTCTTTGCCATGTTTGATCTCCGCAACGACTTTGTGAATGCTTGGCACGCCTTCCAGACGAGTATGCTTGCATCGAACAAGGCGGAGACCAAGGCCAAGGGCACGTTGCAACTTGGTGGTGGTGGCAGTGGTGGCGCCGACAAAGGGGGCTTGAAAGGCCGCCTTCCCTTCTGGTCGAGAAGCCAGCCTAAGCTCGTGGTCAAGACGATCATCTTGGCTTGCCGAGACGCCAAGCTCGTACGCGGTCTCTCCATGCCCGAGGTGATGGGCGAAAAGCCTCTCGTCGACGAAAGCCGGATTGGGACTGGCAAGGCTTCTGTCATTATCAGGACTTTTGGAGATCTGTCGGTGGATAATCTGGATGGCTGGACCCTCGAGGCGAGTGGCGTGCCGCTTGGGGACAAGGTGGACCGTCTCGACAACATCTATATGTTGATTGAGTATGTATTCGGATGAGCCGCTCTTGTTACCCTGGTTAGAGACAACGTATATACGCGCGGCCTAGCCAAGAAACTTCACATGAGACCCGACTTACAGTTTGTCTACCACTGACTCGGTAGGATATTCCAGTGCTTCTGCCATCTATGCCTCTCGAATCCGGGTAGTGCCATATGACACTCCGCTTTTCCATCGTGAACATCATTCATACAGAACACCAGCATCCGACCTACTGCCTGAACAGAGCAGATGTTCTGGACACAGATTCCATCTCGCTCTCTGACTAGGAATCGGATTTCCAAGTCGTCGCGAGTAGTAGAGTGCTTCCCAGTATCTCTTCTAAACCCATGCTGAATGGTCGTAGATAAGTACCGGTATATTGGAAAGGCCACTTTTGTAGCTCAAGCAGCCGGGCTGATAAGATGCATGACCAACAGAGAACAAGCAAGCCCAGCCCTCTTGGTGTGTCTGCTGAATGAAGCTGCTCTGGCTGGCTGCTTATGTGGCATGGCATGGTCTTGATCGCGAAAAGACGCAGTCTTTTCTCGAGGCCATGAACATCTCGTCCCCGCTTCATGTCTTTGTCGTGGCCAGTTCTAATCTGCCAGACTGGTACTCCCCGGAGTTCGGTGGTGGGTGCGTACGATGGGAAGGCAGGGACATCTTCCAGCATAATCGAGGGATCGCAGCAGTGACGAGGTAAACAGCATTTGGGAATGCTGGCCGATTGAGCCGTGAAATACGACCATGTCTGCTCGGAAGTAAGCCAAGTCTGCCGGGTCTGCTCTTGCGTTGGAATGAAGATGTCATCAGGATGGCCGACAAGTTCGCCAAGTGACGATTGCGAGCAGTGCAGATCATCTGTGTCGGTACTTACTGCCTTCAAGCTCGGAGCCATTGATGCTCACTCTCCCTTCACCGTGTCCACACTCCCGACATCTCGGAGACTCATCAGCCCAGGAGGGTGATCCTGTGCGTACCCAGTTGACTATTCGCTCTGTGTTAGAGCATGAGCAGTTCCTTATTGGCGTTGCCATGCTGGATCGTGTACGGTAGGAGGGTGACTGTTCGCTGCCCGCTTTGAGTCGTTGGACTAGCGTCCCCGCTTTGATCTGCCCAATTATACACGCACATTAGCTGGATTCTGAAAACGGAGTGATACATCACTCCACACACCTCATTCAAGAGAAATCGCCTTGTTTACGGTGGCACTGGCCATTCTTAACAAGCCTCTGAGTATTGGAAATGTAGGGGCAAAATTGGTGGTTGTATTGATGCTTGCGTTGTTGTATGGGTCTAGCCCGAAAATTAGGTGAGAAGTGTACTTTGATCCTCCAAGTGATACAGTGGCTCCTGCCCCATTTACAGTATCCATTTCGTCATTCGGGTCCACTGCACAGGATTCAAGGCCATGGTGCCGCTCTCTTGGTCGAAGTGCCGCGCCCAGATAATAGCGGCGTGTTCGAGCGCCTGCTGCGTGTAAGTGGCCCAGCGACCTTTAGGCGGGTCTCGGTCGCGCTTGGCTTCGAAGAAGACGCATAGCCTGGACCCAAGCTTCGGCACGTCGAGCAGGTGCCTGCACAGCTGACCATCAATCCGCACTCCGCATTCGTACTCCTGGGACCCGGTTCCGAAGTCGCCAAAACGGAAGGTCTGCTCAAAGGGGACGCCAATGTAACGAGGGATACCAAATGTGGGCTGTAGCTGGACGGCGATGGCGCCGCAGAGGCCCGCGAGGAACTCGACGACAATCGTCTCTGGGGCGGGCCTCTTCTCCACCTCACCGGCCTCGGTCTCAGCATGGGGCTCATCGCTTCCTCGAAAGGCTCGGTTATCATGACCGCTATCGTTGCGGTCAAGGCCATCCTCTCCAAATGCCCTCCGGGCGCTGGGCTTCTCCGGGGCCTGAGGACGGACCACCCTGGGCCGCTCCTGAGGCTCGCCATACTTCTGCCTCTTTATGAAGTCATGGTAACCGATGAGGGTCGCAAAGGGGCCAGTTGTTTGACCGAGGGTGGGCTCGTCGCAGGTAAGAATGATATTCTGGGGTGGGGTCCGGGGCTCTTTCGGACTCAGTTGCTTGACAAAGAAGGCAAAGGCACGATCCTTTGCCAAGATGGATCTTGCTTCCTTGAGATTCAGGCTCTTGAAGAAACAGCCGGCCTCTATGAGGGCTCCTGCGGCTTCACGGCCGGGTTGGATCCTAGGATGTACGACCCGAAGAGCTAGAACGACCTCTGCAGGGGCTGTGGAGGCTGAGAATCGCTCTGAGAGAGAAGGTCTTAGTATACACTCATGTTGTTGTCATTACTTGACCGGGAGTTTGCAAAGGGGAACAGAGTTATCAGCGAAAGCAAGCGGCAGATTATCACTTACTGCCTCCATTTTGTCGATGTGGTAGGTATCGTTCTTGACATTGAAGCTGGGCATCCTGGATCAAATTGCAGAGCTCCATTACTGTTCGAGGAAGTTCCTCATCGTGCCCGATGCTGCGGGGTGCCTGGTTTGGTGGCATATCCACCATAGGGAGACTGGCGTCAAAGGGCACCCAGGATGAGAGGAGTTGTTTAGAATGGTTGGTTGAGCCGTTGTAGCTCCCCGGGCGCATCCATATTCATATCTTGTCACGAAGCAACAGACCAAGCAAAGCGCTTGCCAGCTTGTCTCCTTTCCCATTACCCTAACAGCAAGCAATAGTGCCGTAGGGAGAGCGCACCCGGAGACTGGCATGACTGCACGGGCTGGATGAGATGCCCGGCTTGTTGATTCCTAGCGATGCAAACCTTTTCTCTCTTGCAGCTTGTTGGGGCAAAGGGGTGCAAACATTGGCTGGTACGACGATGGTTGTCTCTCATCGTCGCTTGACGGCGGCAAGCTTTGCTTATCTGGGCCGGAAGAGCGATTCCAGGAGATACCGACAAAGGCTGAGGAGCTCAAAACAACCAAGCAAACCATTGATGGATCAAGCAAGGCGGCAAGCGGGACCCGGCCAGCATACCAAGAACGACTGACTGTCACAACATCCTAGGTACCTCTACATGCATATGGTGCTGGCAACGGTACATATGGTGTAGGGGAGGGACAATACATCTCGACGTGGTCGCTGTTTGCGCTGGGTAACAGTCTCCGCATAAGTGCAGACCCCCACAGGCAGGCAAGCAAGGTGGTGCGAGTTTGCAAACGCAGGCTTCACCTCATTGCCAGTCATCGAATCTTCTGGAAGCGAAGGACTATCCATCACGGGGAGGAGGCGTGGCGCGAAAAGAAGGTCGAGGCCCGCATGGCGCGTGCCGACTTCCCGCCCGCGGACCAGCACGTCTGCGGCGTCGTCACGGCAAAGTGCTGGGCAATGGCCTACGAGTCGGCCGAGGAGAAGGAGTTTGTAGAGATGGAAGAAAAACCATCAGCGGGATCAGACTGCTAGTCGTCGGTCTCTGGTGTTGGCTTTAGGGCTCGGTGTAGTTGCTTTGTGCTTCTCTGGTATTGGGGTCGGAGGTTGCTCGTAGAGTTGACAACCTGGCGGCCACCTACCGATGGCCAAATACAAGAGATGATCATGTTACTTGGGCTTCAAAGTGCGCGATGAACCTACATTCACCGACATTCTACCCCGGTAAACCAAGGGAAAAGGAGGAGTCTTGGTATCTAGTGTCTTGAAACGGCTAAACTACAGGAATAAAGGTGTAGATGTACAAGGTATGAGGCCTCTTGCCGTGCCATCAGCTGAGCTGTACTGTCTCCCTTTGTCTCCACCCTCTCTCTGTGCGTACATCTCTCTCCATCGTATGTTTATCGCTTCTCAGCGCATGTAGCCTCGAGAACCTCAGAAGAGAAAGCTTCACCTCGAGTTTGGCTAGCTTTGAGAGGCAGAATCCCCGTGCTGGGTGGCCTTTTATTGCTCTTGGGCGATATATGCAGGCCTACTACTCATTTTTGGACTGCTCCCCCTCTCTGGCGCATTGACGGACAGGTAGGTCTAGCTCGAGACTGGAGTCGGGCGATGGTTGTAGCGACATCGCCGGCGTCAGTGGTGTCAGCGGCGGCTCTTCGGTCGAGAAAGAGAACAGAGTTGACGAGTCAGATGTCTGACTGGGGATGCGCACAGCGGCGGTAGAGGAAGGATCATTTGAGGAGGTGGAGGATAAGTCGTTGTTGCAACCCTTTCCCTTGGCAGCCGGAGGCAGGGGTGGATTCTCTGCCCGGAGTGCCCAGCGCAAAAGATCGAGCTTCTCCATCATGCAACCCTTTCCCTTGGCAGCCGGAGGCAGGGGTGGATTCACTGGCCAGAGTGCCCAGCGCAAAAGATCGAGCTTCTGCTCCATGTAAGTCGGAGGGGGGCCGTCTGCACTTGGCAACTTCGACTTGGTGACGCCGGCATCATTGGAGATGCCAGCGCCGGTGGCCGTAGGTGGGAGGGAGGGTAGCGCAGCTACAGGGCGGACGCAGATGGAGAACTTGTCGTCCGCCTCGTCAATGTCGGTTCGGCAGGCAAACTGCACAACTCGCACGGCATTCCAGATCTCGGTGATAACAGTGACATGCACAGTCTCGGGCAACTGGTCGCGGCAGACGAGCTGGCCTCGTTCGCAGTTGTAGTCGAAGATCTCGCGTTCTCTCCAGAAGCGCTTGTTTGAGCTCGACAGGTCGTCCCATTCACATGAGTCCCAGCGGGCCAACTGGCACAATAGCAGAGTAAAGCCAATAAGCAGCTCGCTGCGCAGAAGGGTGACGTGCTCGCCGTTGCTGCCGGTGGTGCGATAGGTCAAAGGGCCTGTCCTGTGGTGCTCTCTAGTAAAATCACTTGCGATGGCGGTATAGTGGCCGGTCCTGGAGATGATGGCCTCGAGCTCCCCACAAAAACATCGGTAGACAGGCGGGATCTTGATAAGGTCCCTGTTACATCCCAACTGTCAGCAATAAAGAAGCAAGCGAGTTGGGGCTGGCCTGGGCTGGCCTGGCCTAGGGCCACATGACCTGACTTGCCTCGTTGTGTGGTACGCCTTCTCCACCTTGATCACGTCGCCGATGGCCGTGCGGTCGATTACGTCCTCGGCAGTCTCGACAAGCCATCTAGCCCAGTGATACGGTTCGTGCCGCTCCGGAATCGTACCCCACTTGGTCTTCTCCCCACCAAATTTGGTCTGGGGTCCCCTTGCGATAACATCATCAAGATCTAGCAATACTTGCTCCAAGAATGGCGGCATGTCGGGTGCGGCCTTGGCAGGGTCACTCTCGTAGTCGTGGACGAAGCGGCCCTCATGTGTCAACAGTTCGAGTCCTGCATTGACCCGCTCGGCGAATCCATTCTCGAGGTATTCCCCCATCTGATTGGCAAAGTCGCACATCCAAGGGCGGTCATAATTGTCCTCGTCTTGGCTGTGGGGTTTGACGTTGGGCAGCAGTGTCTCAAGCACTAGTGAGTTGGTATTCAGAGATCGTGCTTGCTGGGCGAGCGAGGTCTCCTGTTCGGGAGTAGCCATGACGGCTAGTTGGATGTGTACGTGCGCGCGCGCGCCTGTGCGCTTTTGCGTGTGTGCTCTGTACACAGGGGCCGAGTGTGGCGCGAGGTAGACTGTTGAAACGCGCGCAGGTGGTGATGGTTCTGCTAGATGATGTTTTTGGTGATGATGGCGCGCCTGTGGTTTTTTCCCCTTACACGTATGGACCGTGCGCAGGCACGTGCCCCTGCCCGGACACACGCGCGTCCAGACTTCTCCCGGGCAGTTTGCGCATATTCACTTGCACAGCTTGTCCTGATGTGCTTTACTGCTGTGCATATCTGGTAGGCGGCATACTACAAAAAGGTCAGTCCTGTGGTACGCCTCTGTGACACTCTTGTGGTCTTCCATGTCATCTTTGCACCAGGCCTTTGTCAGCCTTGATGTATCTGTATCCCATTCTCATCTTGACAGCAATCACCGTTGTCGGTGCACTCCAATCGTCTGCCAAGAAGGCTGGACATCCACAGGATGCACGCCTCTGAGAGACTTTGAACAAGACAAGACAGAAACTCTGATTAATATGCCCTAGCTGTCAAGCAGGTGCTTGAAGGACGTCTCGAACACGTCCCGGCGGAAGGGGGCACGAGAAGCGGCACGGCTCGCTGCTCCAGCCGTCGATGACGACCTCGCCCGTCTCCGCGCCGACAGGTGCTGGCCCTGGAAGTCGGCGAGCTTGACGTGGAGCCCCCTCGTCGAGCAGCAGGTTCGTCGGGTGCAGGTCGTTGTGGAGGACGCGGCGGCCGTGGACCCAGGCGGGCCCCTCGGCGGCCTCGCGGCACCAGGCCAGCCGCTGCTTTGTGGAGGGCGGCGGCCTCCCCGGCGGCGCCTCGAGCAGGTACTGTGTTACGGTCCCGTTGGTCGCCCGCTCCAGGAGGATTCCTATGCCCGGGAGGAAGCCCTTGTACCCGATGATGCGCGGGTGCGGCCCGACGATTTCGAGGAGCCTGCGCTCGGCTTCGAGGCGCTCCATGGCCCCACCCAGGGGCGAGGGTGTACTTCAGGATGGTGGAGTCGTCCACCTCGCCGATGAAGGCACTGCCTCCCGTAGCAATCACATCCTTCACCCCAGAAGGGCAGTAATGGCGGTATATGGTCACGGTTGGTTCATTTTTGGACATGGTAGATTGAGCAGTTTGGAAATTCAAAACTCGCCGTACTGATTGTTGATGCCAGGAAACGGTAGGTGTTGTTATGAAGGGGTGGGGGGAGCCCTGGGGACCACCAACCGTCCAGTACCTAGGGACTGTGCGTCCCAGCCCGGGAATAAACCCTCCCACTTCTGGCCAGACACCCTCCACATGAGCACAGTCGACATCATTCTTTTCTTTCCTTGCGCTGCGTCTTGTATCTAGAACCTCCTCGTAACTCTCACGATGGATCTCTCATCCCGATCCACGCCGTAGATCATGATCCAGACGTGCATCCTTACGGGCATTGGGGTTTTGCCAGCAAAAAGCTGGTAGGGGCTTGGGCCAACAAAAGCTTCTGGGAGGTCAACGTCACGGCAGCCAAAACCACCGTTAAACTAATGGCAACTGGTCCTACTTCGTACTAGTGGGAGCGGGGATTCCAGTGCGGCTCTGGATGCCTGCCAGTGCCCTGCGGCTCAAAGCGATTGTTTCATGACTGTCGTCATTCTAGGCTGTTCCATGGTCCCCCCGTCCCGTCTAGAGAGTCAAACCACGCTAAAAGCTTTAGGCGGTTGGTTATCTGAGGTCGGTTAGGGCGATGCCAAAAAAAAAAAAACCATAACATCACGAGACGCAGGAATGGCCAATCACACGTAGCCGCCCTCGCATCTTCCTTCACTTTCGCGGCGCCAACAAAGACCGAAGCAAATCTTTGCGACTCCTTGCGACGAAACCAACGACTCTTGAAACGCGGCCAACTTGTTCGCCAGAAACTAGCCCCCTCTGCCACCAGCGCATTGTTCATCATGAACGGGGGAATTTCCAAGACGCGGACGCGTCGCTCTGGCGTGAGACTCTCCAAGGCCTTACAAGAAACGCTGCTAGCCGCCGTCGCGAGGGCAGGTGCAGGTATGAATGTCGACAATACTCTTGTATGTGGACGGTGAGGAGCTGTGCTAACTCATCGGATACAGAGCCTCCTCAGAGCCCCGAGGAGCAATCGCCAGTGGGCAGATATCTCCCCTGGGACGCGCTTTTGCAGTCTACGAAAAGGTCGCTTGATGCGACTTTCGACATCGATCCGCTGCCCGCGAAGAGAGCCCGGCAACAGCCCCCGATTGGGAACGGGAGACCAGAGCAAGCGGCCGAGGTACGACAACGTTCTCCTACGCCGGCCAACGACTAACAGGAAATCATGCAGACGACTCTACAGCAGCCAAAGCCTAAGCGTCCTACGCGACCGTACGCCTCGTTTCTCAAAGACTTCATCGATCCCGTCCGTCCGAACCGCCCCGACTCTCTCGACGCCTTTGTTTCCGAGTGGCTCGAGTCTATCGGGTCGGACAGAGAAAAACGCTGCCGGTCAGATAGCCATCTTTATCATACAGACGACGACCCGGTTTCGAGGCAGCTCGCGAGATCGGCGCCGGAGATGGGTTACACAACGGGCGCCGACGGGTTCACGGTGCCGCCGACGCGGCCTTCGCTTGTATCCCGTTCATACCAGGCAACAGAGGATTCTGCTTCCAGCACTGCCCGTGTTCGCCATCCGTCTTATCGTCAAAACAACCTAGGGTCAAACGGAGTTTATGTTCGAGATTCCCGTAACCAGCTTCCTGACCATGTCTCCTGTCATGTCGAGACATTACGAACAAAGAAACGGGACTCACCCGGTCCGTCGTCAGAGCAAATTGACGGATATCTTGACGGACTGGACTCTCTTGCACGAGGATGTACTGAGGCAGATGTGGAGGGATTTCTCGAAGACACGGTATTTCCAAAAGTCTGGGATCGCACCTATGGAAGCTCGGCAGGCTTGGGAATTGCCAAGTCATCCCTGATGTCTTCCCATCTCATTCCCAACAACCCTGAAAGCCCGTTTAGGGTTTCCGGGCCGAAACCCGATCTCCTCTACGGATATTCTGGGTATGAGGCCTTCACCCAACCACAATTCTTGGCCCAAGCTAGTCTGCATCGAAATGCACGATTTGCGGAAGCGACAACACAAGGCCTCAGGTTTCCGTTCTTGGCCGTCGAATTCAAAGCTGCTGGAGGTACTCAAGGTGACCTCTGGGTTGCTGCAAATCAGTGTGCCGGTGCTTCATCAGCGTGCCTCAGCGCTATGAGCCAGCTAAACAAGTCGCTTCAAGAGTACCAGAGAGTAGAGCGTGTCGACAACTTCTCCTACAGCATTGCTGTAGACAATAACACCGCCCAAATATACATATCATGGAAGGAAGATGACTTGAACTATTGCCTCCAACGAGTTGATGCTTTCCTGCTATCAAGGCCAGAGGAGTTCAAGGACTTCCGTAGTCGAGTGCGAAACATTCTCGATTGGGGAAAAGACACACGCCTTACCCAGATCAGGGATGCATTGGATGTCATCCTTGAGGAACACAGGAAGAGAGCTTCCGAGGTGGCGAAGTCTCGCCTACCGCCGTCTGTTGATTCTGCCACCACCTCACACAATGCCTCGTCGTCGCGCAGAACTAGATCTGACGGTGCACGATAGCAAGGCGAGGGAGCGAACAAACCGTACTGGGACTTGGATGAGGGCAATGATCACAAACCCAGACGTCTATACTCTGGGCAGAGCAGGATGGACAGCCGTCAGTGGAGTGATGGGGTGCAGAATTTGTCTGCAAAGGAAACACCAGAGCACGCAATTAAATGAGTTCACTCTCTTCAGAAAGTTTTTTTTAATTGATCAATCTCGCCTATCATAAGTGTGTTCCTGTTGGATTGAGCTACGGAGCTCAATACATTCCCATCGCGGCGCAAGCAGCTTCCCTTCAATCCCTATTTTTGGGCTGGGGTCCGGGGCGTTCGTGACGTTTCGCAAACTCAGTGACGAAAGTGCAGGAAGATGCAAGGGCGGTGAGTGAGCGGATCGCGATGGCGAGCAGAGCACAGAGGTACGCCAGTTGAAGAGAGAGAATGGAGTAATGCTTCATTGTTGTGTAGGGAGAAGACACTCAAGCTAGGTAATATTTTGGCCCTTTGTTCCATCGGCCTGCAGGTGGCACCTGCCCCTGACACAGTACAGCACAAGCACAGGACATGGAGTCCTGGGTGCACCTTGTGTTCAGAGATGGTAGGTTGGGTTTGGCGCTATCTGACAGCTCCGATTCCTCGACCATCAGCAGTTGGGTCAAGGACACCCGTCACACCCCGTACCAACGGAAAATGGAAGGGCAAAATTGGTGGTTGTATTGATGCTTGTGTTGTTGCATGGGTGTCGACCGAAAATTCGGCGACAAGGAGGAACAAAGAGGAATGTGTTCAGCTGACACTAACTCGACGACCTGACACTGTGTGTGGGGTTTGACCCATAAATAGTTGGCATGTGGGGCATTCCGTGCACTCACACGGACTAAAGTTGCATTGACCCACAGGTAGTAGTGCCAGGTCCACCGGGGTCGTCGAGTAGTGATCCCCTTAGGCCCTGAAAGTCGGCTTTTTCGTAACTAAAGTGGCACCTACAAGTACAGGGATCCCATCAAATAGGAGCTTCTGAAATACTCAGATCGACAAAATAATCACTTCAAGATACTTGTACAAGAGTTTGTCAGCCCTGTCAATGATCTAGGTATTGTCACCAATGAGGCCTATGGTCACAGGGATTGATCAGGGTTTGTCCGGGGTTTGGTCAGGGTTTAGCCAGGGATTTCAGATAATCGATGTTGATCTTGTTGTAGATATCTGTACTGTAAAAGGAACCAAAAAGCCGACTTTCAGGGCCTAAGGGGATACAGTGGCTCCAGCTCGGGGAAAATGGGGCGCCGGCCTGCATCCAGCCCCAACATTACCTCACGACTACGAGTCTCAGCTTCAACCGCAAAGAGCAACGCGGCGACCCTCCAGGCGACCCTCGCGGCGACCCGAAAACCCGTCTCCCACATTTTCCTCTATCCTCTCAACGATGGATCACATCCATGGCGACGCCGCAGAGACGAAGGCGACAACGCGCCCAAAACTCTCCGCCCGCCAGCATCACCGAACGTCCGGCTAAGAAGAGCAAGACGAGAAGCGAGATCGAATTGGACGCCTGGGCATCTTGGAAATACCCTCCCGAGTTTTATGACAGACTGTCCAGCCTCTCGCTGACCCGTGGAGCGGTAGAAGAGCACAACCGCAGGACTAGCCTTCTGCGCCCTTCTCATGTTTCTACCACCACTAGTAATGCTAGAGATCTTGCTCGATTTGCGAGACACGGCGGCCCAGACCTATCTGACCTTCGCGGGGTAAGAAATTCTCTGCGCCATTTGCAAGTGGCTACCTAACGAGTCTGTTCAGTATCCTCGCCCCCCATCAAACAGTCCACCTATCGCCATCAGCACAAGCCAATCTTCACGAAGCCAGAGGACGAAGTCCGCGGCCCCAACCTCTACACTACCCACCTCGGCGACGACCAAAACGACCAAGACCAAGAGGTCGACGCCATACAACCGCGACTTCGACTTGCACCTGACCGATCATCGCGTCCACCCTGGATATTCTTTACAAGAACCAGATTTGGATGAAGTTAGGGCGACAATGGTCATACCTAGGCCGTCGCTCTCCCCGTCCAACTTCTTTGATGGCGCCTTCAAAGCATTTCGGCAGAACCATGCCCGAGGAAAAGACAAAGACGACGTACTAGCAAATAGCAAATGTCATTCCGACCATCCTCGGACCCCCCCCCCCCCACACAAACTGCTCACCCGTCGGCTCGGAACACGATGTTCGGAAACCTCGAGCCGCTCACAGACGGGACGATTGCTCCAGCCAAGCCAGATATCTACTACGGAGCGTGTCCCGAGGAGCTGTCTCTTCCTGTCCGCGACGAACTTGGCCATCACCTCATCCCATCAACCATGCAGGACAAGCCTCTCGCACCCAACTTCTCCTTGAGGCTAAAGGACCGGATGGTAGTGGGGCTGTGGCTGAGCGACAAGCTCGTTACAACGGTGCCGTCGGATCCAGGGCTATTCACGCTCTTCAAATTATGGAAAGGATGTTTCGGAGTTTGATGGTGTACCCTATACCTATATCTCGAGCTACCAGGGTGGGACACTCAAACTGTATGCCCATCACGTCACAGCGCCATTGAGCTAAAAGGGGCCGTCTGAGTACCACATGACCGAGGTGAATGGGTACTATATGACCGGCAATCGGGAGGGTTTTGCTCAAGGGGCCACTGCTGTTCGAAATGTTCGAGACCTCGCCAAGCAACATCGAGAACGTTTCATACAAGCAGCGAACGCGAAAGCATCACAGCGTGAGAGAACAACTACTCCAGCGGGCGCGGCAGAATTCATCGAAGACGAGGTCTCGACTCCTTTTGGATCTACAAATCATTCACATTCTGTCGCTTTGCAGGGCGCTGACTACGAACTCCAGCATTCGATCGCTGGAAGCCACTACGATTCCGAGGACGATGGCGGGGCATATCCTGTTCCTCACTATCCAGAAGATGAAATTCAAGAGGCGAGCCCAACCGACGTGGCTCCCAGCGACGACCCCTCAATGAGCTTTACCGCCAGCTCTACATCAGGCTTCACCACGGACCGGAGCCAATCCAAGCGGTCCAGACCATCCGTCAGCCCGCCTTCAAAGGCTAGTGGGAGCCATGAGTCGAAACGACGGACACGATCAAGTGCATCTCATTCGGTCAAGAAATCAGACAAAGAGTAACCATTATCTTTCTTCTGTGCAACCTCTTTGGCTAATTACAGAACAGGAACAGGAAGGCTGCAAGATAGTCCCCAGCAGCCGACAATGATGGAGAATAGCGTCGGTAGCAAAGGCTCACTCGAGGGGAATGTTAGTGACGAAGGTGTGAGAGAGCGGTCGAGGTCTTACGGCCAAGGTGGTCGTGTTCCGTTCCTGATCACCTCACCGGGCAGCACTGAAACCATCGCTTTGGAAGGCCAGAATAGCGGAGTGGGCTGGTGGATCACGACCAGCGATGAAGAGCGTGAGGTCTGCCTGCATCTTTTTACCGAAAGGCCTGAAGCAGCTCAGTAACGTATCTTGTAGCAAGAGATTATTACCAACCTTGAACCACCTTCGTGACGCCTGAATTCAGCCCTCGATGCATGGTTTAGTTCCCAGAGTGTTCATTGAAGGGTGAAGAACGGAGATTCTTAGATTTTATCAGGACTCTGCTTGTCTGGGTTCCCGAGAAGCAGCTCACACCCAAGCAGAACCTTGTCACACCCATGGCTTAGCAGAAGCACTTGGGTCTGTCCGACCAGGCCAGGAATTCCCTTTGCCCGATATGTATTGGAAGGGAGGCACGTATGAACCTGGCCTCGCCTGGTTCCAGGCCATCCCATCGAATCATTACCAATGCAGCTAGCGATTCGGCACAGAGGTCGCGGCCGAGGTTCAAACGATTGGGACGACATTCAACACGGTTCCCACGTTGCCCTTTTGTACGTCTCAGAAATAGATGTAGTTCACCGCAAGGCAATTAAAGCACTAGGTGCCTTTCGTCAGCTATCGCAATGTCGTGCACGTAGAAAAGACGGGTTCCCATCACTTGCTTGACCTGAACGCCAGATACAAACCTCCCAGTATCACGCGCCTCGAAACCTGGCATGCATCGTTCGCCACCAAAACAAGAAGCGTCTAACAAAGCCCCGATCGTCCTTTTTGAGGGCGTATATTGTGTGGCAAGACGCTCCCGGGGGGGTTGCTGAGAAGGTTGGCGCGAAAGCGCTGACCTTCAAGACTAGGCCTTGTTTCCTGTGCCCCCGTCAACTTGGTAAGGTCAAGAATGGCACAGCATTGGATGAAGGCATCAATCTCACGTCATGCATACAGTGACCAGGGTTTTCGAGCTTTGGCAACTCGATCGGGCACGGGGTCGAAGGCGATTTGGGCGCCTCTGGATAGCCTTTGGGAGAGCAAAGTGAGTCCTGGGAGGGGCGAGTGGTTTCGGTAGAGTATGATGGGGATCTACCCAGAGTTGATGACGGGTTTCATCGTTGGGTGAGTACTTAGTCTTGGTTGCTGTGTGTTCACACGGCCGGGCAAGACTACTCTCGATGCATGTTGATTCAGAATCATCCGCTCTGATGCCGGTCGCGATCGTTACGAATCTCTTCGAAAAAGGGATGGCTCAGCAGCTCCTTGGCAGTCTTCCTCTTTTTAGGTAGCCATTGGAGTATGCTAGATGCGAGGTCAAGAAATTTCTTCTTCTCATCACCGGCTAGTTCCGTCACCGCATCTGCCAGGCTCTTGCCGCCGGTGAGAAGATCCCTACGGAACATCTGGTCTGTTACAGAAAAGCGTGTAAGTTCTCCCATCTTTTTTAATGATGCTTGCAGGTGTATGTTTGGCTGCGTGACTTACTATCATTAGCGAAAAAAGGCCCACCCCAGAACTCATTCATAGTTCTGCACTCCTTGCCGCGTAGGTCCAGAATCGGCGCTTTTAGATGGAGTTCGCGAAAGAGTCGCTCCCTTTTGATGAGTTCCTCCGGAGGCTCTCCGAGGAGAGAAGCAATCTGTGCAAGGTGGATGTGTGCGTCGTATTCGCCATCCTCGCCAGCAGGCCGGTCGAACAGGCTGGTGTCTTCCAGGAGGTTCCACAGCTGTCTGTGTTAGTGTAGCTATTTGGGAGCTCGGGAAACGTGCTTACAAAAAGACCAAAGTTCCAGATGTCGGCACTGTACGACCAAGCACAACCGAGCAGCACCTCTGGGCCACGAAAGCGGTGAGATTGGATGGCAAAAACATGCCCTAGGCCACCAGGTAGGCCAGGGACAGTGAGGTTGAAATCGGCCAACTTGGGAAAGAGGCTGGAGCCCTGTAAAGGGCCAAAGTCGTCTTGCGAGAGATAGGTTATGCGGCCATGTTCAGGTCGGGTATGGCAGACCTGGGGGTTCTTCCTTTATAATCTGACAAAGTCGGCCAAGACAGCCTTGTTCTCAATTGTTACTAGGATGTTATCGTCCTTGGTATCTGACACATCATAGTTAGCTGGAGGAACCATCTATATATAGCAAGGCCTTACCTGTATGGATGAGATGGCATTCGGAGTGCAGATAATCTAGAGCTTCCAGGAGAAGAAAGGTGTAAAGCTTGAACAAGGGTGGACCCAATCTTTCTCGCGGCAATCTGCGCTGGAATTGGAAAAGAGTCTCTCATCGGTTCGTATACGAGACAGATGTGCGTGCCTTCTGGTCCTTCCACCTGAAATTCAGCGATAGGTGTCCTGATCAACGAGAGACCTTCATGTGGTGGTTTGGCGCTGGCGATAAGCTCGGACTTCCTCCGCTCCCCGGAGGCGTCTGTGTCAATCGCCGCAATCTTGATGCTGACATAGCGCGGGATGGTTGGTTTCCCCAGTTTCATCCACTTTTTGCTAACACGATTGTCAGGCGAAGGGTGGAGTGTATGGTATGTACAGGTCGCACGCACGACGGGGGACCGCTTACAATTTGAGATTCTCTGCTAGCCATACGGTCGAGCAAGTTCTAAAACCAAGCTTGGATATCGTCTTGAATCTGCCATCCAATACCTCGTCAGGTTGCGTCGGAGGAAAGTATTTCAGCCGACCGTCTGGGAGCAGCTCCTCCTCAATAGGTTCATTAATCCTATGGATAATTGATCCGTGTTGGGAGACTGAGGAGTGAAGGTGACAAAGAGCTGGCAGGGCCTGGACCGACCGGTTTTGCCAGAGAGAGAACGGCTTTGAAACTGTCAATAGTCTCATCACCATTCCAAATAGGTGATCCTCTATCGATGTCTAAGCAAAAGGCCTACACATGGGCCCTTGAAGCCCAATATAGGTCGAAATCCATTCACTTAATTATCTGGTTGGGCCCGAAGGTAGATTCAATGGGCGGTGCGTGCGGCGCGACGTGGCTGTATTCCGTCCGGGAGGACTAACCCCATAGGGCCAAGTCCGTATGATCAGAAGCTTATTAAGACGACTCGCCCCCACATATGTGGCTTAACAAAGTGGGCATTGCATGTGGCTGACGGCGAAATGGTGGACCCGAGCTCCCGCAGCACACCGAGTGCTGCCTAAGCCACTTACCCACGCCAATAAGAACAAATTAAGAAGTACAAGTCGTCAACTTCCTTCAGCAGCTATTGTACCAGAGATTTCATACTTGATGACAGATTCGCCTCCAAGTGATGGAGGACTTTTCGCCTCGAGTCCTTGGGGTGGGCACCACCTGCTATGTGACGACAACAGACAACAAAACCGTCCTTAAAGGATATCAGGTATGGGCTGGCAGGGAGCTGGTTTTCGATTACGGAGAACCCTGCGAGGAGCGTCTGGCCCGAGAAGCCGCGATTTACACACATCTTGGTCAGCATCCTCAGATTGTGCGATGCTTTGGTCTTGAGGAAGTCTATCCGGGAGTCCACTCGCTACGCCTGGAGATGGCTCCCCTGGGGTCGGTCCGCAATTACATTTGGAAAATGACTAGCCCGCCTCCTCTCCAACATCGCTTGCAGATGGCCTTGGATGTAGCCACCGGCTTGAGCTATATGCACTCGCGGGGCGTGATGTCCTGCGATCTATCTTGCTCAAATATTTTTGTGTTTGACGGACCCCGCCTCAAACTTGGCGACTTTGGCGGCTCCCTCCTTGAAGGATGTGATTTCAAATGGGATCAGACGCACGAATCCCGTTACCATTTGCCCTCACGAGGGCGGGAATACGACGACGTGCCTATCATGAACAGGGAGCTGTTTGGTTTGGGATCGGCCATATACGAAATCACCACCTGGGAAAGACCATATCCGGAGCTGGATGACAATGAGGTGGACAAGAAATATGCTATGGGGGAGTTCCCGTCACTCGATGGCAATACTGCTGGACACATAATTCAGGGTTGTTGGAATGAATCTTATTCAACTGCCCTTGACGTTGTGAACCATTTGAGGCATGCGAGATTGTATACAGTATGGTTCCCCCTCGCCCCCCTCAAACAAAAACAAAACCAACAACCAAACCTTCTTCCATTGATCCCATCAATAATTAACCTCTTTATGTATGCAGAGGAGCTAGGAACCTCTGGAACATGCGGTGCCTAGACTTCTATCATCAACATCCTCAAATAGTAGAGCCGAGAGGTTGGATGAGCGACTTACCGTTCTTAACGTTCAGGAGGGCAGAGAGGGCAGTCATTGTTGGAGGTTGTGCTGCCTAGAACCATATTGTGTCCAAGGATCCCGCTCTCCAAGGATCTTCCTCCATCCCTACCCTATCCATATACCACCTCGAGCCAACACCAACCTCGGCCACTGAGTCTTGTCTGGATTCCGGAGAAGCGGCTCACAGCCAGGTTCGAGGAGTTCAAGGAGTTTCAAGGTGCGAAAAGAGTCCAGGATTGAGGTGCGATGCCCGTCCTCATCAGGTTTCAGAGGTTCGACCAGGCCCGAAATGCCCTTTTGCTGGATATATAGTGAGGGTTGGCGCAAATGTGCCATTTAGCATCCCCTCTGGTAACTTACAAGCGACAGAACTAACCATTACACCTTAGTGTATTACAGCTCGCTGAATAGAGGCGGCTTAGAGGCCGATACCGCTCGAACAGACGAGGCTACAAACAGAAGTCGAGAAACGGATGGCAAGATAAGTGCGAGATGCAGCAGCTAAGGAGAGATAGCAATAGGAAGAGTAGGAGGATACCCTATAGTTAGAGGTACCTGCACCTGGGTCGGCTGAGGCAGATGGTGATTTGCTTCCACAACACCCGAAAGTTCCCCTCAGCATTTTCTTTCCTCGTGCATAAGGGTGAGCTGATGCATACAAAAGATCCACCAATCTAATCAACAGCAAGAGACACCTCTCTGATTGAGCACAGAACATGATCAAGGCCATTAAACTCCATACCTCGCTGCAGACTAGAGGGCTAAGTGTAGTACCACCAGGTCACTACGATGCTACGTGGGAAGTATGAATGCGAGGCTATGCGCAGTAGTAGATGTAATCAATCAAAGAGAAAGGAGGCCAGGCGCTGCCTCGCTTCTTCCCCGTCCCAATCGATCAAGCGTCGGTCTTTTGACTCCTCCATCTTTATCTGCACCAGTGGCTCCATCGCTTCTCGCTCTGCTTCGCTCAACAGCGATACCCTCGTCTTCCAAAGTTCTTCCATCGGAATATCCTTGGAACGCTCGCCAAAGAACCTTTCATCAAGATACTTCCAGTAGATCGTATCAAACGCCCAGCTTCTCCTGGCAGCGTAGTCTAGCCAAAAGCGGCCCGTGATCCAGCTCTCTCGCATATACGCCGACAACAGCAGACCAGACTCCAAGTTCATCTCTTTCTCTGCCGCTTCCATAGCTGCGAGCCAGGTTTGGAGCCGTCTCTCGTAGATATTTGTCCAATCGTCGATGCCACTATCCCACATTTCCGGGACATCAAGTAGCAGCCACCAAGGTGAGTCCAAGATAAATTGTGTTGGCGCGGCATAGGAGAATTCCCAGTCAATAACTCCAACGAGCTGGTCATCGCCGTCAATTAGTACATTGACCGGGCGGAAATCGTCGCACCAAAGATGGAAAGACCCTGAGCCGTCCGGTGCCGGCAGTGTTGGACGAGCTCGCTTTGAGCTGGCGGACCAGTCATCCTCGACAAAGCCATAGCTAGACAGGTGGCCTTGTGCGGCTAGTCTGCGAAAGAGCTGGCGAGCGACATACTTGGTCCGACAGTCATTCTCAGATTCTACTATATCGTTGTGCTGGAAGAGAAGTGTTGCCATTTGCATGTTGGCCAGCGCCAGATACCACTCATCAACAGCCTTGAATGTCGTGCCCTCGGATGGGAAGATTGAAGCTGGGATGTTGGAAAGGTGGACCATATTGCTCATGTTGAGAGTGATAGGCCGCCCTCGTACTTGATAGGTCCCAGGGCTTGTCTCAACAAGAGCTCCTATGCGTGAGAAAGTAGGCTGTGCAAGCTGTAGCACACATCGCGCCATGATCGTGTACAGCCTCTTGAGATCGTGGTCCGAAATGTCGAGGTTCAAGACAGGCGTGTCGCTAGGATCATCACGGGGAGCCTCAAGAGCACGAGTCATGTTTCGCCGGGTCTTCAGGTCCTGAATGATCATGAATGGCCCAATTTCGGAATCAACGCTGTGGTGGAGGACTTTCGCGACCGGCAGTTGAGTACTTTGGCTAATGAATACTGCCGTTGCGGCTTCTGCAAGCGTCTTTTCTTCGGGGAACAGGGCCTGGTTGGGACATGGCAAGCGAACGAGGACTTTGTCGGATGAATCTTCGATCTGGATGGGATATAGCACATTGAAGCCGCCTATAATCACCGGGGCGACGAATGTTGCGGGTTTGCCCAGCAGTCCTTGAGCCAAGGATTCAATCTTGCGACACTGAGACGACAGCCGGACCTGCTTCTTTGCCTCTTCCCAGAGCTCATCGCTCCGGTCCCAAGCTAAGTTATCAGAGTCCTGCCGAGCACTCATTCTGGCTCAAAAAGCTTCTGATATGGTGGAGGGGAGAAACACGATGGAAGAAGAGAGCATAGAGAACATGAAGAGCATACAGCTGTCGAGGGCGGCAACGAGAGGAGAAGCAAATGCGATGTCGATGGTGGGTTTCACCCAGTGCGGCGCAATCCTGGGCCATGAAAACATGTTGGTTCCAGGGCTCGTCCCAACAGCAGCACGCGCCAGCTTCTCGCACCACTTATTACCTAGGTACTCTAGACCACTCTAAACTAGAAAAAGTTGCGACCCGCAATAAAACCAGTTGTCGCAGATGGCAATATTAGTCGTTAGCAGTCAGGGAAGGGTTGTAAATCAATCGTTGAGCCTTGGATCACCAACATCTCTTACAGGGCCGGCTGGACAGACCGAAAACAAATAATGGCTAACCTGATTTTGTACCTACCAAATGTGTTGGTGATCGAAATGGACCCTGGCCTTCATTTCACCAATAACGGGGAAAGCTATTACCTCCTGAATTCTAAGTCACCAAATGCACCAGACCATTGGCCTGACCGGCTTTGGTTTTACTTTCTCTGGGCACTCATAATTGCTTGAGATTGGATCAAGGCATAATTATCCCAACTAACATCGTAAGTCAGACGTCAATTGCGTCTTTAACAGAGCTAATGAAAGGTAGCTAGATGATGCGACGCTGGAGAATGGCTCCAATTTCATATATGTCGCTCCCTTATGCAGACTTAGCATATCATGTTTCCTCCGTTTGCAACGAAGCCACACACATTCTGTACCATTGCTTCCATGCTTCTGCAACCTCGGGAAACCCTTTCTTCCCGAGCTGTTGTGAAACCCGCATCCTCCACTCGGTTAATACTGGATCATCACCATCGACACCGTCCCATGCAAAGTCCAAAGCCCACGACACGCTGAACTTGGTCCTGATCCACTCACAGGAAACAAAGCCAGCCATCTCCTAGTCGATGACACCGACCGAGCCTCCTCGGTCAACCATGATGTTGTATGGTCCGAGGTCGCAATGACAGAAAACAAAGGTGTCGCAACCCATGCCCAGCTGGCTACAGTTCTCCTGGAGCGTCTCGGGGCGGAAGTCGTGTGGATTGTGGAACATATCGAGAAACGATTCGGGAAGCTGGGCGCCATCGACACCAGTCATGGCGTCTGAGCCCCAGGCTGACAGCTCCTCGCAAATTTCACCAACGCAGACGACGCAGTGCTCTTTTTCATGCTCGCTCAGGCCCCTCCAGGCGTCAGCGACACTCCTGCCTGGTACGCGTGAGACAAACAGGTGGCTCCTATCGGCCTCTTCCGTATGGTGTAGCGCGTTAGGGATGGCAAAGCTGAGCTTGCGCCCTGCTAGCCAGCGCAGCGTGACGTGTTCCCTCGTAGCGGCCGTCCTGTCCTGGACCAGCTTGACTTTAAGGAATGCATCGCCGAAGCTCCAGACCGCCAAGGCATCCCCAGCATCATGAACTAAACGCACATAGCTATTGCTTTGAAGTGGTATAGTTATAGGCAGCGGGGTGGGAGCTTCCGCAATACTGTAATAGCAGCCGTCGTTGCTATCCCTCCACAACCATTCCTGGGCGGACTGCTTTTTGTGGAGGACGAGTTTCTCGCCGATGAGCCACGAGTCGCCATCGATTTGTTTGACTGAATTACGAACGTGACTAGCCATATTTACGCCGGTGAGGAATTTCTGATGCACCTTCAAGTATAAGTTAGATGGAATTATCCCCAGACGAAGGTCGAGCAGAAACGGAGCCTGGAGCGAGTCGCACCAAGCGATTGCACACCGATAATTAGTTGCTACAGCGCCCAAGCACAGGGATCAGAGGTCGCCTGACCCGCCCGACGCCACTCCGTCCCTTGAAAAGAGAGACTGGTAGTGATGCTTGATTGATGTGTAGTGGAGAAGACACTCAAGCTAAGACTTTGGCCCTTTTTATGTCCATCAGGCCTACAGGTGGCACCTGCCCCTTACACCCTGGAGGAGACTCAGCCGCCCGGAATGCTACATATCCGATGGCTAGGCATGCTTAGCTGCTCGATGTTACGATTTCACCGGATAAGTCTTGCTCAAGACGCCGTGGAGCTTAAACGACGACGTTACTAACAAAGCCTCACAGACTCTTGAGGTCTATTATCCACGTTCTTTTCCAGTATATACCCTGCATGTCTGCCGATAGTGAATCTTCTGCTAAAGCCAAGCCAACGTCATGAATGCACAAAAACGCCTTTAACTTCTCAATGATGCAGAATGCTCACGCTGGATCAACCTACTCGAGCAGAAGCGCAAGGAACTTGTCAATTAGGTATCGGCTCTACATCCTCTAAGACTTGCTTGTGAGATTGACTGAACTCTCTTCTACTGCTCATATAACCTCAGGCAGGAGGTGACCTTTTGTGATGGCATAAAGTGGCTCGTTCGATTACCTCTAGCCGGACATGTCTCTCCCGACTACGCCGACGAAAAGTTGCTGTGGAAGTCGAAACCGTGTCATTCATCCGCGAGAACACTACCATTCCTGTTCCCCGAAATCAAGTATTGGGGGCTTGCTGCCGCCAACCCGCTAGGCTTGGGGCCTTATATTATCTTGGATTTCATAGAAGGCGTACCCCTCGACAGCATTCTGGGTGATCCTCGTGCGACGCATAATTTCAGGCTCATCAGAGACGACATTGGCGAGAGCGTGATAGAGTCATTGTACAGGCAGCTCGCCAAGATCCTCCTCCAACTTTTCCAATTCGATTTTGACCGTATCGGCAGTCTGCTAGTGCCGAAGACCAGATACCGTGCGCCAGTTCGCCCATTGACCTTCAAGGTGCATGATATGTTGCAGACTGGAGGAGTTGATACGTTTGGTGAGAGAAGCCATTCCTTTTGTTCTCACTTTTGCATCTTAATTAGTTGACAATTAGGGAATCGAAACCTCGGGTTCTCAACAACGAGCGAGTACTTCCGATACGTCCTCGAACAATATTGGGAACAATTCTGGAGTCAACCGAATTCGATCGGAGGTGAATTCAACGCTCGGACGAAATACGAGTCGCTTAGCACCCTGCAGACTCTGCTGGATAGCTTCATTCATCCAGATTTCGATCGCGGCCCATTCAAGCCGATTTGTGACGATCTGAGCCTGGCAAGTGTGATCGTAAGGGGCGAGGATGATCTCGCCATCGTTGGACTTGTGGATTTCGAGTGGTCATATGTCGGACCGGCTCAGTTATTTGGTTCCGCGCCATGGTGGCTTCTCGGAATCCGACTGAATAACGTGGACACCTTCTCTGATGACGATCAGCATGAGATCCTGACCAGATTCACAAAACACTTGAGACTCTTCAGGCACGTCTTATCAGAGGAATAGGAGAGAATGTCGGAAAAGCAAGGGAAAGGACTCTCAGGTCTTGTGGAATGGTCTGAAACTTCGGGAGTCATGATGCTCCATATGTTGTTGTCATGCGGCTTCAATCACCCCCAAAGTCTCCCTTTCACGCAACTGCAACACCATATTGGTTGTGAAGCGTGGGAGCAACATATGAGTCGATACTCGGGGATTGAAGTCGACGATTTTGTGAGGACGAAGCTGGCCCAGTTAGATCAGAGCGACCGAGAGGAGGACAGAGCGATGGAACTCAAGGAGCGAATGGACCAGCACAAAGTATCACTGGAGCAGTTCATTGCTGAGCTTACAACCCGTCAAGTACATGATAACGCGACGCAAACCCCACAAGTCGAACATCGACGCCAAAAGGAGACGAGCCACAAATCTACTTGTGGTCAAGAAGACAGAACAAGCATTACTTCCTGCCTTGGTTCACAAGCTGACAGAAAAACTATGAATTGCAAGTAACGATACAAGGATAAGCGATTCCTGCTGTCCCGCCTGCTCTCTATTGTGTCCTAAGCGCGATCAGCGAGGTAGTGGTTCAGATATCATCCATCATCCGGCGTGCCACCGCCGTCGGGAGTGGCGCCTTCAAAGCTCATGACGTGTAGGCCAAGGCGCCGGCTGCGACAGCCTGGCATCGAATTTTGTCCTGCTATCGGCCGAGTAGCATGGACCTGTGTCCAAAGCTTGGTAATAGTGCCAGGTTCTGTGTCTGGGACATCTTCGGAAATGAGGTCGAAAGATAGGGAGTCATTCTCCCGCATCTTGTGAAGTATGACCGATAATATTGTAGATCACCTATGAAGAACTCTTCAGTGATTAACAACCTTGGATTTCAAACAAGAGGCTTGAGGTTGAAGGGGTGGTCTAGACTGCGCAGCACATTTTGCGTATGCAAACATGATGATGGACGAAACAGACAGGACAGAGTAACGAGACGTGAGGTCAGTGTGGCGTGGCGACAGCACTGTGGCAGCTGATGAGCCCGGAGCGGAAAATCGGTCGCCGAGCCGCACCCTCCACGTCTACACCGTCACTTGCCGGAGGTTCTTCACAAAGTACCAATATAACTTCAATCAATCATGATCAACAACACCTAAAAACATGTCCTCGATTTCGGCAGGTAAAGCGTCCTCGACGAGCGGCGAATATTGGCGATCGGAAAAGCTGAAATTGTGTGCATCTAGGCTGCGACCACACCAGCTCGTGCGGCGAAGGAACTTCCGGCTCCGAGGAACAGCCCCTTGCCAAAGAGCTTCAGACAAGTGTCAACATTATAGAAATCAAGGGCGAATTCATTGATGGAGGTGTAACGGGACTTGTCGAACGTCTTGGGTCTGGAGATGTCATCAAATCTCCGTGGACAGGTCGTCCAGAAGCATTAGACTGCAGAAGAGAGATGGCGATCGAGGCACTGGTATACCAAAGGCTCGGTACACACCCCCGACTGGTGCGGATGAAACACTGGGATCCTGTCGACCACACATTGACGCTAGAATACATGGCCCACGGCAATCTCAAAAATTACATTCGGAAACACGGACAGAAGATATCACCAGCCCAGAGGACACAATGGGTCATGGAGGCCGCTGAAAGTCTTGAGCTTCTACACTCCCATGGTGTCATTCAAAGTGATGTTGGGCCGCGCAACTTCTTGCTGGATATTGATCTTAGTCTAAAGATCTGCGATTTCGGCGGGTCTTCCTTGGACGGCTCGGAGGCTACGGTTGCACCTGGGGTGAGATACAGGCTACCGGGCCTGGCTGAGAGACACATCCAACAGGCGACGATCAAAGAGGACCTTTTCGGTTTGGGCTCGACGATCTACTTTATTGTCAACGGCTATGAGCCTTATGATGACCTGGAGGATGAAGATCAGGTCGAGAGACTTTATATGGGTGGAGTGTTTCCGGAACTGGGCGGCGTACCTTTCGCAGATATTATCAAGCTATGCTGGCAACAGGAAGCTGAATCGGCCAAGATGATCATCGAACTCATCAGAGGCCTGTCGGCTGAGGAATGCAGTAGAGACAATCCCAAGTAGCAACATTCAGCATTAAACTTTGTCCAGGATTTGTACGCCGTACAAGAGGCGGCCGAATGTAGATTAGACTCGTTCGAAGTATTGGGCTCCGTGCAGCGGGGGTTGCGATTCTCCTCTTATATTCCGAGAGACATGTGTTGAATATGATTGGGAGTGACTGAAGGGAGTGACAGAGATGCTCTATATTACACATATTTCAGAGTCTGAAGGCTCCAGAGGAGTTAAGGAGAAACATCACGGAAAGGTTCATGGCAAGGGAAAACAGAGACAGGGCTAGTAAGCATAAATCACATAAGTAGGCTACTCGTTTCTAGTGACTCTCAATTGAATTCTCCCTCGAGCAAACCAGAACTCCAATATTCCTTCCATCTGGAAACATTTCCAATCAGATGAGTCATGTTTGTGTGGATTTTCCTCTGTAGCATACGACATGAATATACCAGGCTCATGTGACCGAGAATCGAGAGAGTTCGAGAAGTAGTGCTGACCACAAAGTCCTGGACTTCTGGCCCAAGATAGGGACCAACGGTCACAGTTCCCGCCAATTCCATATGTAGCTAGATACTTAGTGAGTACGATGGCCTGATATTGGCTCTAAGATGGATAAACCTACCAGCAAACACCAAAAACATGATGAACGTATACCGAGAATCTTGATTCCATCCTGTGCCGGTAGAGGGGGATATACCCACATCAGAAACGCTTTTCCTGGTACCTTCTCTGCAGGGGGGAGAAACCGGTTTAAGATCGGTGGTGTAGGGGTGTCCCAGAACACTACGGTGTCAAGTGCTGATGAGAACTTGAGACGTGCCCGGCCCAGCTAGAACGGATGAGTTAAAGGAACGGCTCTGGGTTTCTTTGGGAGGGTGGCGAACCTTGAACTCGACCTCTGCATCAGAAAAGAGGCACTCTGCCTCAAGCACATATCGAAAACGCGTGCCTTTGAGTGCCCCTTTCCTAGGTCGGAACACGAATCTCTCTATTGATTCCAACCCGAGTGAATCAATTGTGAGACGAATGAAGTCGCCGCCGCTCGTCACGGAATCGGTCATTGTGACCGGAGGCTGGTCACGGTGCCACTCTTGTATTCGACTCAGAGAGATGGTACGTCGACTGTTATCAGCTTTTGACAAGTGATTCTGCAGATCCAGGACAGCGCTCAAACGACACAGATCGTTGCAAGCCAAGTTCCACACCATCCACGCGATCTAATTGGGAAGTGACCCTAATGATGGGAGGCAGCATAGACCCGCCGCTATGCCCATGCTTCTCTGCACATCAAGTCCAGGGCCTGGAGGTAATCGAAGAGGCGGTGCATTTGGCCACGGCAACCTCCACACGGCTGCTGTCCAGAGCCAATCGAGTTCCTTCTTGGATGTGACGTTTTGGGCATAGAGATTGTAGCAATCAACATGTAGAGTCGCACTCCCGGAACCCAAGGCACACCGCCTACAGTCAACAAGACGACAGAATAGCCACCGATCATTGCCTTGTTGGCAGTAGCCAGAGTCAGGGAAGTTGTATGCATCAATCAGTAGGATTGAGCTAGAGTCTTGGATAACTGAGCCACATATAGGTGTTGTCAGTGGTGATACATATCAGAGAGTATGGTTATTATTTTTCTTTCGTACTTGCTAGAATGCGTTCGCCGGCCTGAAAAACAAAACCGCAAGCGCCGCATTGTGCATGAACACGAACATGGGACATGAGCAGCAAATTTGACAAAAGTTGAGATTCCAGGTCTGTGATGTTGAGAATTGAAGCCCCAGGACGAAGTAAAAATAGAATAATAACATGCGAGGTCGTGTGCAAGACCGTTTGATGGCGGTGTGGCTGTTGTGGCTGTGTGGACGGGCGGGGGTTGTGATTCTCCTCTTATTCCGAGAGACATGTGTTGAATATGATTGGAAGGAACTGACTAGGGCTGTTAGGGCGAAGATGCACACTAACCTACCAAGAAGCCCTTGAGGTCTACGATGTCATTTTAAAGTGCAAGACCATAGCCTCGACTTGTAGGCGGTCAGCCATCCATTTCACTTCCTCACACTACCTCATCCTGCTTGCAAAGCGACAACACCAACCAAGCGTACATCTTGCGTGTTTTCAAGGTCTTTCCTGTTGGATCCGATGACGACTCAGGAAGTCGCATGTACAGCATGCAGCTGGACTCTGGAACGTCAGAATGCGTGTCGCTATGACAGCCATGTGAAGTTATTTTATGGCGTGAGCGATCGGGGGGTATGGTCACTGGGCTCCAATTTGATTCTGAAAGAACGATCAAACAACCCTCCTAATTTCGAAGCCGAGAACATTCGATATCTGAAGGAAAAGACCTCGATCCCTATTCCGATCATTATCGAGGACTGGAGCGAAAAGACGGGGCGATATTTCATGATAAGCAGACGTATTCAAGGCGAGCCACTGAGTGCTGTCTGGGCGTCAATGTCAACTGCTGAGAGGGAGCGAGTGGCACGCCAAACCGCCGAATTCCTTCATCAACTCCGACCACTTCATGCACCTCAAATGCAGAGCCTACAAGGCCGGCCCATTTATTCGGCATTCTTATTTCCGGATACCTACGGTATTCCTCATGGACCTTTCTCCTCAGACGACGAGCTTTGGGAAGAAATGGCCAAATCGTTGAGTGGACTTCCTGAAAAGGTTCTTCAACGGCTACGCGAGCGTATGCCCTCCGCGATGCCATATACCTTCACTCATGGGGATCTGAACCACGAGAATATCATTGTTGCGGATGGTAATCTCGCCGGAATCATCGATTGGGAGGCAAGTGGCTTCTTTCCAGTGTGGTGGGAGTTCACTTGCGCAGGAATTGGCTTGGGCCAAGCAGATCAGGAATGGAAGACACTGCTACGGAAGTACATGCCAGACTACACAGAGGCTCGCCAATTCTGGCGGGATTTCTTTTCACTTTCCAAGTCTCCAAATTTGGACGAAAGGGGAGTGATGTTGCTCAAGCAACTGGAACAATAGCAAGACGAGCAGCAGCCCAGGATGAAAAGATCATGTTGGTATTGAGAACTGAGTGTTGCAATAACCTGACTGTGCTAGTCAACCCAACCCTGAAGCATTGCTAACGCTATGGTTCTTGCTAGCGGCATGTTAGTGAAAGACACAATGACCCATCATGATGAAGTAAATAGTACAGCCAAGTGCAAAGAGATCTGTCCTGAAGTCTGCGTCGAATGGGTCGGGTCGGGGACGGAAGAACCTGCAAGGCTCCGCGCTTCCGCCTTCCAGAATGACCTGGCCTTCCTCTGATATGACGTTGCCTTGGAAATCGGATAGCTTCAAGTGGAGATTCTCGTCAAGGAGGAGGTTGGTCGGCTGGATATCGCAGTGAATCACCCGCTTCGAGTGGACATGAGCGACTGCCTCGGTAGCTTCTCGGCACCATGCCAACCGCTGTTGAATAGACGGTGGCGATTTGGTTCGGTCAGTCAGATAACTATACAACGTCCCGTTGGCAGTGCGCTCCAGATACAATCCCGCTTCTGACAGCCGCTTCAGACCAATTATGCGTGGGTGCGGGCCAACAATTTCTAGGATTTGGTGCTCGAGTTCAAGACGTGTCCTGTCTCCGCCCGGGTTGAGGGGATATTTAAAAACGGTTGACTCGTCCATTTCGCCGATCCACGGGCTGAAGCCCGACGCAATGACCCGCTGGGCTCCGGGTGGACAGTACTGGTGGTACTCATATACTTGGACGAAATCGTCGGACATGACGAGAGAAATTAGGGTTGTTATACCCCAGATCTGGATCCTTTTCTGGTTGGCGGTGCGCACCCGAGTGCGCAACACGTGACACTCAGCACCTATTGGTCTCCCGTTGACTTATTTCAGCCCTTGAATTGAAATCACACTTTTCTTCTCCTCTCGCCTCGGCGAAGATCAATTCGCATATCGTGAACATGGACATCTGCATTCCTCGCTGGTGTGGCCTCTGTCAATTCGGTTTACAAGTCGGAGATCTTATCATAGCAGGTAAATTCATTATTTTTATTTTGAGTCTATAGGGAGGGACTAATGATGTAGTGAGCTCTGATGACAACATCTTGCATCTACTTCTCATCGAGGGCGACAAGGCGGTTTCTGGCGACAGATATAGTCTCTGCCGCCGCAGAGACTGTGGTCACCCAGAGACGGCGGCCGGTTGCCACATTGGATGCCACCAAGCAGCAAAGGCGGTCAACCTAAAGACAATCCTTCCAGCCACGCACTACTCAATGGACCCTCCCATCTCTCAGGAATCGGCCCGTGGACGATGGCTTCAGGCCGATCTCAGCACTATTATCCAGCGCAATCTTCGTTTTCGTCTGCCCGCAGAAATCTGCGGAATGATAGCTCAGTATAACATACGCGAGCACGCTGCGCGGCAGGCCTACGCCCTTTGTGTGCCTTCAAGGGCACATAGTTTCAGTCTCACCCTGGACAAGGAAGTCTGGGCTCGTGTCGTCTTTTTTGAGGGATGTCAATACATATCTTCACTCACGAATGTCCCAGGAGAGGGTGCCTGCTGCATCTATACGCCAGAGCACCACAGGAATATTCACCGGTTCCTTTTTGCGGAGGATCACTTGGGTGTGACAGCAATATGTTTCGGTGATATTTCAGAACTGCCGGAGCCATTCCGCCGGCCACATACTCAGGCTCACTCATGGTGGACGACCTTACCAATCTTTTCAGGTTCCAGTGTCCTCTTTGGCCGAAATGATGTATGTATATTTTTCCGTGTTCGAATGACACCCTGACTGATCACTGGATAGGGTTTGAAAATTCGCAATATTTCACTAACGGAACCATCCCCACTGTCCACCCGTAGGCTATGGCCTACTCCTCAACACAATCCAGAAGACTATCGTGTTTTTCGTGTCAGAAGAATTTCCGACTTCAAGAGATGCGTCCAGTTGAATTCAATAACATTCAACGCGCCGAACGTACAGGCGTATTCCTTTTACTGGAATTTTTCCATCATCACGATGCATGCTCACTCTCGTGGCGACAATTTCCACTCCGTCCTGTCAGACCTGCGGGTAAAAGGCGGTGTCTGGTTGTATATGCCCCTTGATGATGGTGAGCATATCGTGGAAATATGGAGTCGAAGGCGAAAAATGAGCAGAGAGGTAGCCTTTATTGTAAGTTATGTTCTCATGTCACGTTATATGATACTAATGCCCCTTAAGTTGAGAACAAATAGAAATCGCATTGGGGTGATGGGTGCCTATCCTAAACGTGATTATCTCTGCAGGGCTAAGCTTTTAGACTGTCTAGCAGGAGCTCAAAGACGCGTCTTCTTCGACAGATCACATCTCGGCATCCATGAAGTACACATAGCGAATCACCAACCCTCACAGCCTACTTCAGGTCTTCAGTTGCCAACGCCTCTCTCGGCTTATCCTCGTGCACACTGCTTCGAGGAGTTCTTCTACACCGAGGCTCCTCTAAGCAACACAACAAGAGTGGCAGTATGCCGCATCGATACATATGTCAGCGGTCTGCTGCTTTGCGACAGAGACGGACATCTGACTCATGTTGGGCAGATACGGCGGGACTGCCTGCAACCCTGGATCCATGTGAAGAGTTCGGAAAGCATGTGGATGGGCTTTTTGCAAAGGCCCAATGGCCCTTACGTGTCGAGCATTGAGTGGACACATCCACCTTCAAGCAATTTATTCTATCTGGAGGTCCGCTGGCAGGATCGGCTGGAATGGTGGTTCTCATATCGGCAGTGTCAAGTGTATCACAATGGTCAATTGAGCCCTTCGACGGTCCGAGGCATACCGGTACCGGACTAGGTAGCAGATTCTCGCCTCCAAGGCACTGTTGCTCCCTCGCTGGCGATGAGGATTGCAATTAGCAAAACAGCCATCGCTCCGTGGTTCGAGAGCGAGGCATTCGATACAGCGCGCGCCGGCTTCAGACTCGCAAAAATGTGACCTACTTCAGCTGCATGCTGGACTCTGCGCCTCGGTGAATGTTGCGAGCTTGTTCAGCATATACTGGGACTGGGTGCACACAAAAGTTTTATTGTGACGTCCTCGCGGGTACTGGTTCTGAAAGACCACGAGAAAGTGCCAAGATTAGCCTGATTGTTGTTCGTGCTCGCTCAGGGACAGCAGCGAATTTGCTGTGCGTCGCCTAGCCGGCGGTCTGAGTTGGGCACCGGCCTGCGAAGCGTATTGCATACCGAATCTCTGTCGACGGAGCAGCAGGAGGGCGAGAGGTGGGTTTGAGGCGTGGATCGCAGTCCCCTCTATCGTGTTCGGCATGGCGTCTCAGCCCTATGGATGGATGTCTGCCAGCGACTGTTAGCGGACGGCCGGAGGTCCTAGTGGTCGGGAATAGCCGCTGACATAGCGCCAACAGACGCTGCCCCAAGCCCAAAGGCGGGCGCCATCGATGACCCACCAGGATGTAATTAGTTACCTAGGTAGTTATGGTCATTAGCCACACCGCTCCACAGATATTCCACAAGCGGTGGTGGCCCAGAGGCACAGGAGCCCTCGTTCCGTCCGAATATTCATCCTCAGTCTCCAGATATTGATACCTGCCAGTCAGTCTGTCCGCATGTCGAGTACTCCCTGAACACGAAAGTATCCTGCTACGAACCAATGGGCTACGAGCTACTTGGCCTCGGCGCTACGTGTTACGTCACGACTGTTGATCACAAGACGGTTTTGAAGGGACATCAGGTCTGGAGAGACGGTGAACTCTACGTCAGCCGGGAAGCATGCGAATAAGAGCTAGCGAGAGAAGCCATCATTTATTCCCATCTCGGCGAGCACCCGCGGATTCTATCATGTGAGGGTCTCGTACAGCATTGTGCTGGCGTCCACTCCCTGCGCCTAGAAATCGCTCCCCTGGGCTGCCTTCGCCACTACATTACGAAGACCGACGTTATGGTTCCACCGATGGCATCACGGCTCCGCATGGCCCTCGACGTTGCTGAAGGACTAGCCTATATCCACTCGAAGGGCGTTCAGCACTGCGATCTAAGTTGCCGGAATCTTTTCCTGTTCAACGATCTGCGAGTGAAGCTCGGGGATTTCGGAGCCTCGATGCTCGAGGGCTACAGCTTCCCACCGTCGTTTTGTGAAGAGCCCCAGTACGAACTGCCTAAGCGGGATAGGGAGTTTGACGCCCGCCCTGCTATGAAGAGAGAACTCTTCGCTTTGGGATCGGCCATCTACGAGATAGTGGCATGGAGGCGCCCTTTTCAGGGTCTTTCTGACGAAGAGGTTGAGTCTAGATATGCGCGCGAGGAGTTCCCGGCCTTGGAAGAGAATCCTGCTGTTGGCAGGTTTGTTAGAATGTGTTGGGACGAACGTATGGAGAGTGCTGACCAAGTTGTGAAAGCGTTGGAAAAGTGTGGCTCGGAACTTGGTCGTTGAGCCAAAAAGAATTCGACTCAAGTTTAAGGTGGTTTGTTTGTTGATACTTTAGACTGGCTACGATGCTAACTTGATGATGATCGCACGTCCAGCATAACTGCGGCCCTCTCTGATTCTTGCAAGCACAACAATCCAACAATGTCCTAGATTGCCTGCATCAGTCAAGAAATGAAGCCAAATGATTGTTGTTCTGGACACTTGTGATAGCTCATGCTAGGGCTTCGGGCACCGGTGCAATTCGCCGCCAGCGACGGACACTGAGCCGAACTGGGCAGTGGAGGACCAATCTGTGAGGTTACAGTGGGTATCTCACTGTGGCTAGCCTGTATCCACCCACTATTATGATTGAATGTTAGTTATTTGTACCAGAAGGTACGCAGTGCCTCATACACAAGAATACCACGATCTTAGCAGAGATGACCCTTGTTGGCCCTTGATTGCTCGCGTTGTCTCACACAATCTCTGACAGAACAAGATATTGGGGAAAGACGACTCCGGAGGATTTCATTCAGGGTCGGCTCAGCCACTTACCTACTGTAGGCTGTGGCTTGACCGTGTGGCTTATGTATTTTGTTATCCTCTTATCGCGATAAGCCCACTGACCAATAGCGTGGGTGCGGAGGGAGGCATGCCAGGCGCTGTGGCTGACGTCGTGATTGTCCGCTGGCCCTATCGTAGCTGTGAATCCGTGATACCGCCACGGTGTACCGCCAACCAAACCTTGGCCAGCCCTTAGTCACTTCCGGCCACCTATCTGCTCATGAAACCACCCGACTTCACCTAGATCTGGAATTGGCATGGTCCTGACCCTTTCAGAATTCGCCTTGCGTCCATGTATTCCGGTGATTCCCACCGCCTGAGCCGCTGACACAGCTTCCAGCGAGCTGGAGCTATGGCTAGCTGGTCATACTTCCTCTTCGTCTACCTCCTCGGAGGCCTTACCTTCCTCCCGCTGGCACTCGCTGCCGTCTTTCTCCATGCATACCTCACATTTCCATACCGAGAAGACGTCACGCCGGCGAAACAGACCGAGCCTGACCCGGACGACATTGTCCAGCCGGGTGACGATGTCGACACGATCCAGTCTGCACGCAAGCTGCTGAAGGAAGAAGCGAAGCCCCGAGTAACGCCCCACGAACCCGATGTCGCCGCCGGCTACTTTGCCGTGTGCAGGGAATACACTCCCATGGGCATCAATGCGAAGCCCATTGAACGAGCCACACCTGCCGGGACCACCACAGTCGCCGCCCCAAGCCAGAGTGTTTACCAGACTATGTATCGGACGCTCTTTGACCGAAAGCAAACAGCGGGTCCTCTTGATCACAACAACAGCACAAGCCAACGGCCGAAGAAGGCTGGGAATGTTTTCTACGTCGTGCTGAGGTAGGCTCGTCCCCAATCATTGTGGGTTCTGGCCTTTGATGCATAGACTAATTGCTCACCAGACACGGCCACCTGATGCTCTTTGACGACGACGAGCAGCTCGAAGTCCGACACGTTATTTCACTAGCACACCATGACATCAGCGTCTATTCTGGCGGCGACAAGACACCCGAAGGCGAGCTGTGGATCAAGAGAAACGCCATATGTCTCTCGAGGAAGACGGATGGAGCGGAGCTGGCACCCGACACCCAGATTTCTAAGCCGTTCTATCTCTTCTCAGAGAACTGCTCCGCCAAAGAAGACTTCTACTTTGCATTGCTTCGAAACCAGGAGCAAACCTTCACTAGCGAGAAGGCGGCGCCAACACCAGTGCAGTTTGAGGTGAAGAACATCATATCGCTGGTGCAGAAGCTGCACTCGTCGGAAGAACACCTGCAGACACGATGGCTGAATGCCATGATTGGCAGGATATTCCTCGGCATCTACAAGACTGCCGATGTGGAGGCCTTTATCCGGGCCAAGCTCACAAAGAAGATATCGCGCGTAAAGCGACCAACTTTCTTGTCCAACATCACCATTCGGAACATAGACACGGGCGAGTCAGCACCCTACTTCACCAATCCCCGGCTCAAGGACCTGACAGTGGAGGGAGAGTGCTGTGTCGAGTCGGATGTCAAGTACACGGGCAAGTTTCGTATCGAGGTTGCTGCCACGGCCCGCATTGATCTCGGGTCCCGCTTCAAGGCTCGCGAAGTGAACCTGGTGCTGGCCGTCGTGCTGAGAAAGCTCGAGGGACACGTCTTCTTCAAGATCAAGCCACCTCCAAGCAACCGCATCTGGTTCTCCTTTCAGCATATGCCCAAGATGGAGATGACGGTGGAACCCATCATCAGCTCCAGACAGATCACCTACACCGTCATTCTCAGGCAGATCGAGAACAGGATCAAAGAGGTACTTGCGGAGACTCTTGTCCTGCCTTTCTGGGACGACGTTCCGTTCTTCGACACAGCGCACAAGAACTGGCGAGGCGGCATCTGGGCCGGCGACGATGCCGTGCTGCATCCGACTACTGCCGAAAACTCGGCGGCCCAGAGCGGCGATGTCGAGGACGTCGATCACTACGAAGAAGCAGGAGAGCCGTCGCCCGACCTACCGCCCGTGGAAAAGAGCCACACCGTGCCTGTGATCGAGACCAGTGGGACCACGGGTCTCTTTGGCAGGAGGCTGAACGGCAAGGCCTCGCCCGTGTCGAAAGCCGCCACATCGGCCCTCAGCCTCGAGAATATTAAGCCGATTTCTCTCGGACGACAGGGCCGGGCGGGCTCGTTTGCCAGCCCTTCCGCTCCCACGGCAGCCACCGATGCCGCACACGCTGACGTCTTCAAACCGTCGACCACGCCGCCCAACGAGAGCCCTGCCGTGAGCGCGATGAGCAACCTGTCCGCGAAGGTGCAGTCACAGGCCTCGATTGCGGAAAGCACGTCTGGCCGTCCCGTCGCGGGATCCCACCCCCCGAGCTACTCCTCTGCCTCGTCCAAGGAGGCCACCGAGACAGAGCACAGCGACAACAACCAGACGCCAAAGCCTCAGGCCCCACGCCGCAACACCCAGTCCTCGACGGGAAGTTCCATCCTCGAAGACCAGCCGCCGCATTCGCCGGCGTCCACGAAGAGCACGACCAAGGCGCGCGGCTTCTTCCTCCGGCGCGAGCCGTCTCAAACTTCGATGCGCACTTCCTCGCCCGGCGGCAACCACAACCACCACCAGCATGCCAACGCCAACGCCGACCCTTCGTCGCCGAAGCGCAGCAACACTCTCGCGGCGATGAGCAACGCGGCCGCCACGGCCAAGCGGTGGGGCATGGGCGGCATCAACGCTCTGCAGCGTCGCGGAGGCGCAAGCGACGAGAAGCACGGCGGCGCTGGTGACGGCGACGGCGGCGACCGCGAGGTCGACGAGGACGGCAGGATCGACCTGTCCAAGCCCATGGGCGGCGGGCGGCCCCTGCCCCCGCCCGGCACGCCGCTGCCCATGCCGGACCGCCGCCGGGGCAAGATCACGCCCATCCCCGTGCCGCCGCGGCGCAAGGCCGTGCCCTCGCCCTCGACTTCGGGGTCCTCGCTGCACCACCACCAGGCCGGCGGTGGGAATGGGGGCGATCACCAGCACAAGATTGAGCGGCGACCTGTGCCGCCGCCGCCACTGCCGAAGCGGCGCCATGTTCTGGAGGATCGTGATGGCGGCGGCGGCGGTAGTGGTGGCGGCGCCGGGGACGTTGATGTGCTTGTTGTCGAGGCGCCGCTTGATGATGAGCCTACTACGCCGTCTGGTGAGGATGACGCGGCGCAGGCGCAGCATTGGGCTGCTGGGCTGGAGGATGGTGGCGATGTGGTTAGCAAGGTTCATCATGAGGGAGAGGAGGGAGGTGGTGTGTCGCCTGCGCTAATGCCGCCGGTGGCGGTTGCGGATAGTGGGAGTGGGAGTGGGAGTGGTAGTAGGAGGAGCGGTGGGCAGACGCCGCTGGGCGGAGAGGTCGACGACGGTGTGGCCATCGCGAGGGGTGCTTATGCCGAGGCTCTTGCTGCTGCCGCTGCTGCTATTGCTCCTGCTGAGGACGACGACGATGAGGACGACGACGACGACGACATCTCGGCGTGGATGGAGCAGGACGATGGCGAGCCTGCAGAGGACGATACGCGGGATCCGGCCGGGCAACAAGCGGCGGCGGCGGTCAAGACGTCGTGAGGCGACGACGGGGAAGGGGGAACAGACATACAAGGACATTAGAGGAGGGAGGGATTCATTGGTAATGCAACAACATTATTGGGCGTCACAGGGGAATAAATAGGGTTAAAAAGTACTACTACAACAACAGCAACGGCAAATAAAGCCCGCAATAGTACGAGCATTGGGCGTTTTTGGGGGAGAGGGTTCAAAGAGATTATTCGAATGGGGAGAAGGGATGAGCATTCAACCTACCTAGCCAGCTAAGCCGGATCAGTTTCAATCATATGCCGCTTTTGGCCAAGGAGGAAAACAAAAACACGCAAATCACCACTTTCTATCCTCCTGTCTTATTTTGCCAATCATGAAAACGTCGTCTCGCAGGTAGTTTTAAAAGTTGATTTGTATTTTCTTCAGTGTAATGTCTTGCACGATGAAGATAAGGGGGGTATACAACAGGTAAAAAGAAAAAGAGTCCACAGCAGTCTTTTTCGTTGTGTTGTGTGCAAATATGAATGCCACTCATCCGTCTGCTTCCTGTCTCGCTTCCGTCTGCGTGGTTCGGTGGCCAGAAGGCCAGTGTGTTGCGTGCTCTTCAGAGAGGGAAGAAATAAAAACAAAGTTTGATTCAATGCCGATGTTCCTGTTTCGTCTCCCGGGGATGGACAACTCGCTCTCCCGAGACGGAAATAGTGTTTTGTTTTGGGGGGACAAACAAGAAGAAGAAGAACATGAATAAAAAGAAGAGATGAAATCCGCCAATGCCCAGTCTCTATTCGCTATGTTCCGATCTGTTGTGTCGTTCATCCGCCATAAACAAAAAGCCCATTCCATGCATACGGTGGCTCCTTCGCAGGGCCCAGCCACGGAGTGTACGCGGTATCACTCGTAGTGTAACAAAAAAGAGCAGAAAGAAAAAAAAAGGGAAAAAGCAAAACGTCCATGTCTATTTGTGTTGGGGGTATAAGTGATAGATCTCTGCATTTGTGGAAAACAAGCCAAGGGGGGAAAGAAAACAAAGCAATGGTTGGTCTGTGGTGTCGTGATGGGGTCATATCAGTTTGTTTGGGGTGGAAAGGGGATGAGTGAGGGGAATATGTACAAAAAGGATTCGTGGGAAAGATTGGGGACCCCTTTCGTCATTGCGGCCATCATGCATGCATGAGGCAAGGAGTCTGGTCTGGTGGTAGGTATGTCCTGGGTTCAAAAGACTGTAGGCCGCACCGCTCCAAAGGGAGCGCCAAAGTTATTGCTGATCTTGAGCTTGAGCGGGATGTCCGGCTCATCTCCGCCAGTCTTGGACCCCACGGAGCTCGTCGAGCTCGACCGCTCCTTCGGCTTCTGGGCCTCGATCACCTCGTCGCCGTCTACCTTTGCGAGGACAGGCTCGGCGTTCAGCTCGACCGGCGCTGCCTGCGGAGGCTCCGGGCCCTGCAGGACCGTGGGCGCCTCATCGTTCTGCACGACGTCCTCGAGCTTCTCCGATAACCTCCGGAAGAAGACCTCGTCGTGGGCAGGGATGTTCCGGATCATCAGGGGGCCCTTGAGCTCGGCGTCTCCTTCAGACGGCTCCATAAGCCGCTCGGGGTGGTCCTCGTCTGCTGCAATCTCAGCATGCTGGGGTTCGGCATGCATCTCCGGCCGCTTCTTAGGTGCCGCGCTCTGCGGACGCGGATCCGCGAGAATCAACCCGTCGGCGCCGAGCTGTATCGTAGGCGTGTTCTCGCCACTGCTCGAAGCCGTCGTGGCAGCGGTCCCCTGCGTCGATGGCAAGACGGACAGCGAATGACTCGGCGTGTGGCCGGCGTGCATCGTCAGCCGCCTGTCCTCCGCAGCCGCCAGCACCTGCAGCGTCTGTTCTTTGGACGAGACCTTGGCAAGCACCAGGGTAGGCTCTGGTTCGGGTTCGGACGGTGGGGACGGCTTCTCAGACGAGGACTTCGAGTCCGATGCCGAAGTATCGCCGTCGGTGAATGTGGGCTTCTTGATAGCCTTGGCCTTGATGAGGATGCCCTCGAGCTCGGGATGAATCTCCTGGACATCGACCGAAGGGATCGGCGCGCCACGAGCGTCGAGGAGCACCTCGGCCGGCTCGTCGTCGGCCAGGAAGTCGGGTTGTGCCTGCTGAGGCAGGGAAATGAAGGGAGCAGACTCAGGGGGTAGGCGGGTGAGGGTCTGGCTAGAGGCGAGTTCCGCAGGCTGTATCGGGTATGAGCGTGGAATTGCGGTCTGTGAAGAGAGGTTGTTGAAGGAGTCTCCATTGAGGATTTGGCCTCGGGCCAACGAGGTCTCGGACCCACGCAAGCTCTCTGGTGAGGCGTCGATGCTCCCATTGCGGGGATTGTCGAGCATGAGTACCGAGGGCTCTTCGTCTATCCTGTGTGGTCGAGAGAACCTGAGCGAGTCGATAGAGGACGAGCGTCCCTCCAGGATGCGGATGCGCTCGAGCAGCATGGCACGCTCTAGGTCCCACTCGGTGCGCTCGACCTCCATGATGGCTCTCTCCTCCCGGTAGACCTCTTCGGCACGAGCCCGGTTGGCTTCGAGATACTTGCGCTCGTTTTCCCAAGCTTCCCTGATGACCTTGTTCTGCTGCTTGAGCTGCTGGATGATGGTCTGGTATGTCTGGGGGTTCGAGCCGTCGACGGAGACAGAGCGGCCGGTGAAGCTGGAGACGCTGTAGCCACACGCCGGACCGGCGCTCACCGACGGCGGACTACGCACGCCGTTGAGCGCGCCGTCGAGGGGGAGCATGGCGTACGGCATGTTGGACGGAGAGCCGACGGCGGACCTAGTCCTGCCCATGCCGTGGCTACCGACGGAAGCAGCTCTCCTGGTCGGCGACAGACTCGCGGATCTCTGCTGTCGCCGCCTCTCTTGTTGCATCTGCTGGTGGATCTGGGTGGAGGTCGGAGTCAAGTGAGGAGAGAGGAACATGGGCGGCTCCGGCTGGGGAAGAGCGCGGCTGCTGGACGAGAGAGGAGAGCGGACGCTCCGGGTCGCACGAGAGTCCGGGACGGGGTTTGTCGTGCTGCCTTGGGGAGCTGGCGAAGCTAGCCTGTCGCGCGAACCGCTGGACGAGCTGTTCTGGTAGTCGAAGTATCCGTGTGCGCCGCCGTGGGCGCCGCGAGAAGGAAGGGCGAGCGGGGAGATGACCGAGGTTGAAGACTCGCCGCTGACGCCGGAAAACGACGAAGTGCGCATGCTGTCGCTGTCGACGAGAGCACTGGTAGGTTGGAGCGAATCAGAGAGCAGCCTCGTCATGTCGAGCGCAGCGACAGGGAGGTGCGAGGGCGAGGGCGAGGGCGAGGGCGAGGGCGTGAGGACGTGGATGTTGCGGGGGCCAGCATCGACGGTGACGTTATATGCGGGCCAAGACGGCGGACTGGTTCATTGAAGCCGTGGTGAGGCCGAATGCGGTAGGGGTCGTCGGTTGGGGGTGTTTGTTGTCGACGTCGTCGCGGATTGGGCGCATGGGGAGTCGATTGTGAAGAAATGATAGATATTGTATGCCGTTCGTGCTGTGCAGGTTGTCGTGTAATTTTTCTGTTTGTCGGATGGTTGTAGATGCATGGTCTGGGCTGGGCTGCAGAGAGAGAGAGAGTCCGGGGTTTGCGTTGTCTCTGGCTGCTCTGCCGTGGCACTTGTTGGAAATTGGGGGTCCAGGCATGGATGGAATGGGAAGGGGGAAGCAGGTCCGCCAGCGATGACTGGGTCTGGGTTGGGTGGTACTTGCTGGAGGTACCTGACGTCGAAGCTCACCCACTGACTGGCAGCTGTTCTGCAGGGTGGTGCTGGCCTGCCAGGTGTAGGAACTTGGGTGAGGTGGGTGAGGTACATGCTGACGCAGGTGCTGACACGCGACCACACCTCCACGACGAAAAAGGTACCCGACGTTCTATCGGGCACCCACGCTCGCAGCAAGTCACTGTGAGTCACTGAACTCAGGGCCACCGCCTGCGATCCATCGTTTTAGGTACCTACCTACCGCATCGCCAGGGCTCTCTCTCTCTGTTCGAAATATGCGTGTGGGGGGCCTTATTAGGCTCGATTTAGCTCCTTCTAGGGTACCCGCAAGGCCGGGCGTGCCAGGGCAGGGCCGAGGGTACTGGAGTGGAGGGTTAGCAAGGGTTGAGGTACATACCTGTGCAAGTAGGTAGGCAAGTCCGCTGTTTTACCGACTTTGCCAACGCATGCCATACCCGCCTTTCCGAAGCTTCTCCTGCTCCTCCCCTGGTCTGGCACAGCTCAACTCTTGAGTTCCCCTTGCTAATGTGTGCTAGAGGAAGTACAAGTAGCTTCACCAGGGTACCTCACCAAAGGTCACAAGCTCCCGAGTCCAGCAAAGGTCTAGGCTCAGCTAGCCGGCATGCTACAGGTACTTGTAGCATCGGACAGAAGGGAGCGGGAGCGGGAGCGGAACGCTCATGTGAGCTTGGAAAAGAGATGCTGTTGTGGGCGAGTTTTCTCTGCTTGGTCCCGTCCGAATAATGCCCATTGGCTTTCATTCGGGAGCCAGAAAAAGAGTGACTTTGCCTGGAGTGAGGCGCCTCTTCGGCGAACTTCTGTACAGGCAGACCAGGGGATGCGTGTATGTGCCTACTTCGTAAGGTAGCTACCCGTACCTGACCGAAAACTGGAGCATCCGTCCTCTTGAATGGATCGTCCCGGCTTGGGTGAATTGGGAAATGTCTCACCGACACGCGTACGGGCGCCGCACGGTGGCCCTACCGACTGGCAAACACTGGGTCGCAGTTCGGCCAAACACACACGCGAAATTACTTCTCAAACGGCTTGCCCTAGAGTCAAGGCAGAGAAGGCGAGACATTTGTGGACAGATCGCGAGACGAATTCCCTGCTGTTGCGTCGGACCGAGACTTGACTCGACGACTGGAGCCGGCCGGTTTGACATGTGCTCTGACAAGAACCCAGGAGTCAACTCGGTCCTTTTTTTTGGTGGTAGGCATTGAGACAGGCACCGAGGGAGAAAACACATCGACAGCCAGGTACTTTGTCTCGCCTTCGAAACGTGCTTTGGGTGCCAAGGGAGACAAAAGGGATTCGCAGCAGGGAACGGCCCGCTGAACCAGTAAAATGCCATCCTTTTTGGGATCGATAAGTTGCCGCAAGATTGGCATGATTGGCGCATTCCGCCCAGTGCACGGATGGCGGCGTCGATGGGGCTGTCTGGCGTGTGTCTGGCTGCAAGGGTCCTCCCGTTCTTTTCCATTGGACATCGCGCTGCTGTCTACCCAGCAAGCCACGACTGCCCTTCTTTTCCTCTTTCGGGCGACTGGCTGGTCCACCTGACGGACGCAAGGGGACACAAAAGAGGCTTGCTGAAAACCGACTGCTGCATGCCGTGGAGCAAACAGGTACGATGTAGGTAGAGCCTCACCGGTTCAATGCCTCTTCCCCATCCGATTCGTTGATCACTCCACGAGAAGTGCCTCCCCATCGAGGCGAGAGGTGTGCCACCACTCGCTTCCCCGATGAAACCTTGGTGGTGGTGCGCCTCCCAACTGGGTGGTGGCCTTTTGGATTCACGCACGGCACGGGATTCTCCCTCCGCATCCCCCGGCGCGCTGCCATTCGCCGCCTCCTCAACAATCGTGGAGGTTCATGCATTTGCGAGCCGCTGCAGGCGAGGTCAAAAAGCTCTTTGGCCTGGAGAGAACGCCCCCCATTGTTCTTCTGCGCTCCCGCATCTCTTGTCCCCGTGGGACAGGCCAGGCCCTTGTGCGCAAGACCCTGCATGTACGTGGTCACAAGGGCTCGTCCAATATTCCTTCCCGTAGCGTGCGTCTTGACCTGGCTCCGATGTGAGCAGATGGACTGCCGCATCAACAGAGGGGAGAGCGAACTCGGCGCTTCCACTCTAGGAATTCGGCTGGCCGCCAGAAGCTGACTAGAACCAAACGAGATCAAGCGGTTCCATCCGCCAGAAGGGGGGAGAAGAGGAGTCGCAATAAAACGAAAAGCGGCCATTTTCCTCCGTCGAAATGTCAAAATGGACCCTGGCTGTGGGGTTGGCGGATAGACTTGAGGGATGCTAAAGAAATCCCATGCCATCAAGTGACCACTCTATCGGGAAGACCAGGCCCGGCATAGCGCACCACCAGGTCGTCGACAGACCGTGGCGGCGCTTGCAAAAGTAGACTCGGGATTGTACGTTCGGAGAGCCGCCCGACGCCCACGGTCCCCAGTCAAGATAATTGAAGTGCTCTTTTCCCTTTCCTTGTGCCCTAGTGGGGTGTGTCTTTGATTGAGGCAGGAGTTCAGCAAAGCCCTTCCTTCCTACGATACTCCTCCTGCCCTTTTCAGGGTCCTGGACCCTGAACCAATTGGTTTGCAGGGAATTTGTGCTGTCTACTACCACTCCCCAGACCCCCGTCACTGGCCCGCCCCAGCCAAAACATCCGACCACACCAGACAAGACAATTCCGCCATCTCGCGACAACTCCGCCCGCGCGCGCTCTCCTCCTCAGGGTCAAGGAGAGGTGTTTGTCTGCGGATGGCGAAGACCGGAGAATTGCCTGGGAGGTTGTTTTCTTGGCCTCGGACATTGTAGTAGCCGGACTGCCGCCCGGCGTGGAACAACGACCAGCCGATGCCGTCGTTGGCTTCCCAGTGTCGCTGCGGACTTGCTTTCTTTCTGAGGCACCGGATATGATGCCAAGCTTTGCATTGGGGTGGAGGGAGGGTGGAGGGAGATTGTTTGCTGCCAGGACAACCTTTGGAGGCCGAAGAGCATCCGTGTGAGCCCAGTGTCCTCGGTCTACCGGTTCCCCATTGAGCACTCTTCTGATCCGGATACTGGCTGGCCCCAAACAGCTCGTCAAACTCTCCGCCATTCTTATCACGGTAAGGTTTCGTAGGCTGTCTCAACCTCGCACAGCAGAGATCTCAGTGCGAACTGCTCAGAGTACACTGGTCGTCTCGCGACAGACAGCCACGGGTGACTGTGTAATGCGCACTGGGAGCGACTGTTGGCGTGGAGTCGTCGAGCGGAATACCAAGCGTCGTCGGACTGTTTCGCATTGCTGTCCCGGTCGAGCAACATACCTGTTTCCTGTTCGATGCCATGGGAATGAACCTGTTTAAGTTCCTTCGTGACGTGTAGTGCGTACCGGACTAGGTGCTTGTTGGTCCGGCGCTGTGAGTCTCTGCGGAGATATAGGGGGGTGCTTGACGGAACGGGCACCGTAGATGTTCGAGAACCATCACGTCAAGTGAAATCCAGTCAGATTGGTCGACAGACTGTCAATATAAGCACATAACTATCCATCAAACTCATTCAGTTTAAGCTATTTTGGTGCGTGTTTCGGATATGCATTGTTATCATTGAAGGGTCTCCTGTCAATGAGCTTCCGTCAACTGTTCCGGACCCCCGCTTGCATGCCTTGTTGTTTCAGTCACCCGGAGAGAAGAAGGTTCAGCTAGAGTACGATATCGTGGGATGGCATGTGACATGACGAGCCGTCACGACCTTCCCGTGCCAATCAGAGTGCTTGGTAGCCTTATCTACCTTCCCCAAAGTCCTGTTCTAATCAAGCTCGAGCCGGGACGGTCCGTGGTTTCATAGAACTCTCATGTCCTTTCCTGGTCCCTGACTTTGCAAAGATCGGGAGACGCCCTCCTGGCCCGAGGTTCCCTTGAACCCAAGAGAATCGGTCGAGAGCAGCTTGCACGCACAGTGCCTCCAACTGGTTGAAGTCACCACGAGGTAGCTTCCATCCGGTAACAGGAGCGAACCGGGATGAGCTTCACGCGAGTGCTATGTCAGTACTACCCACCTCATACATATGTCACGGACAGCCCTACACACACCGTATCTGAGTTGTCTAGCACCAGAGGTGAATCATGGTCGCCCCGTCATTGTCTCTCAGAGGATCAAGGGGTTGCTCTGCAGGAGGAGAGTTGATTTGAGCCTGTTTATCATATAAGATTCGACCGGGGGAACTGAATTTCTCCTCTCCCGAGTCTATGCCCTCACTTTGCGTGGTAACGTTACCAATGAAGAAAGTAAAAAAGTTGGAGACTTGAAGGCGCGATTATCACTCGCAAAGATGATAGAAAGGCCGATCCCCACAGACCCGAATGAAAAAGCGCTCCTTCCACCTTAGACAACTTCAATCTTCAGGATCAGTCTGAGAAAACTTCTCAAGGCTTCTGCTCTGGTTGTGTATCTGCTCGTCTTTCATCGCCGTGGCCCCAGCCCCTTCTAGCGACTTCTCAGCATTGTATCTATCTCATCCCACTCTGCACCAGACCGTGGACTCTGGGGAGCGGCTCTTCACTGTTCAGCAAGTTTCAAGACACCATTTGTGGCCTCGAAGCCAAACTCACGATGCCTCTTACATTGGAAGCTACGCCTCCTGACGGGCTAAAGATGTCCCAGTGCATCAATTGCATCCGTCATGCCACTTGCCTGACGGACCCCAACGTCGTCGTCCCGAGGATATTTTGCGACTTCACTACCATGTATGCCACAGCGGCCTGTCAGAGATGTCTCGACGATTACGGCGGTGGAGATGGTGCACATCAATGCTCCCCTGTACGATGAGTCGAGCCCACACCTTGAAGCTGAAATTGATCCACTGGGACTGACAATGATTGCAGGCACCAGCTGCAATGCTCGGCAATCAAAAGGAGCTGTTCTTGCTTCTCGACTGGATCTCTCCGCTCGTGGATCTGCGGCGGGGCAGCACCAGTCTGGACGGCGAAGCCAGTCTCCCAGGCGGAGACCGCAGAGAGGCATTCATAGATATCATCACCAGCTTGTATGACCTGATCTCGAGTTTCCTGGTGGCCGAAAAGGCTCACCGAAACCAGCATGGGCTTCAACCGCAGGGTCCAACCACAGAAGTAAGTCGGCCTGGCTACAGACCCCCAAGCCTTTGTCCGTGTTGGCTGACAAGCTCTTTGCCCGGGTCAGGTGGACGTAAGCTACCGCAGCTTCTGTGAACTTCAGAAGGTCAACTGCGCGTTGCTCGACTCTGTGGACCACGAGCTTCTATACCTCAGGCCCGGAGACTCTGGCTATGTGATTTGGGCACTGGCGAAGGATACATTCATCCTGAGAGTGCGCTACACCATCACTTCTCGACTAAATGCGATGGCGGAGTGTGCTTCCAGAATCCTGGACAACACCCCAGAGTCACTTCACAACGACGTTTAGAGTTGATGGGGATTGGTGACTTGCTTTAGTTGTTGTGTTTTGGGATCTGTTTGGGAATGGATGTGTCTTGGGATCTGTTTGGTAATGGGTAATGGGTTCGGCGCGAGCGTGTTTCGGGACCGGCTTCTTGGATTCATTGGCTTAGGAGATTGTACACCAAATGGATTACGTAGGTAGCTTGTTCTTACTCAAACCAATTCAGCGGTCGATTCAGAGCTTCTGTGCTGGGTATTATGGCTACGGTGAAACAACAACCAACACATTACCGTGAACTCACGACGAACCAAGTGTTCCTTCACTTGGGTCTATCCACAATCGCCAAGGCAGTGATGCGCGAGTTTAGTCTTTCTCCAAATGTCCCTCGCAGGAGGAGCATGCGTCACACTCGCGAGTCGGGACCTTCCCCAAGCTAGAGTTGTCCGCATTGTTCCGTGGGAACCCAAAACATGATAGCAGGTATCCGGGGGGGGGGAAGTCCGCAACTGCGCCATGTCGCTCCTGTACCAAGATTCAGAGCGACTTGGCGGGACTGAAACAATATGCTCAAGACGTGCTCATCATTAGTGAAGGCAGCAACAAACAAAGGCTCTTTGCCGTGCTCCCTCTGGGTATATAAAGAGAGGCCAGCAGCCCCTCGGTCCATTTCCAAAACTCATTCCTTTTCTATCTTCCAACCTCTTCCCTCATTTTATCTTCGATTCTATCTTCAAACCTCGATCGAACCCCCTTTCCGTTCAACTCATTCCTTTTCTATCTTCGATTCTATCTTCAAACCTCGATCGAAGCCGGTTTCCGTTTAACTTATTGCCCTTCCCGTTCAACCTATCAATCTATTGCCCTTCCCGTTCAACTTATTCCTTCAGCCACCCACCCACCCCCTGTCTCCAAACATCGTTCCGCTTCTATCTATCGTTCCTCTTCCTTTTGTCTATCGTTCCTTTTCTGTCTTCCACAAACAGAAACGCCTGCCCACAATGGACCACTTTACTCGCTACTATAGCTCCCAGGTGGCCACTCGCGAAGAGCGGTTGAAGGATTTGGAGGAGAAGATGGCGAAGGCAGCTCCCCCTGCCGGCGAGTTCAGGGGGAGCATAGCGCACGACGGGCCCAGCACTCGAGTCACGCTCCGAGTCAGCCACCACATTTTCGTGACGACCGAGGCCACGCTGACTGCCGAGAGCCGGTACTTCCGCTGCCGCCTCTGGGGCCTCCACTACGAGGGCTGCCAGTGCTCGGACGGCGCTCATCCCGACGGCAGGCCCGACGACGACGGGACCTACTTCGTCAACGCCGACCCATACATGTTCGAGCACATCTACGAGCACATGCGGCTCGGCCGGTTCCCGCTCTTGTACGACGTCGAGACGGCCAACTTCGAGTTCGGCAAGTACGCCGCGCTCCTGCACTGGGCCAAGGTCTTCGACGTATACACCCTCGAGCGCTGGATCGAGGAGGAGCGGTACCGCGGCGTCGTGCGCACCGTCTACGAGCCCGTGTACTTCTACTCGTACGAGGACCTCATGGACCATCTGAAGTGGCACGACGAGAACGGAGACGAGGACCAGCTCGAGCTCAGCTACATGTGGGTAGAGGGCGGCCGGGTCTCGAGCATCTACCGCAGGCCGGGTTGGAGGCTGCAGGAGCGCAGTGCGGAAGAGACCGGAGAAGAGCGATCGGAGGAGAGCGGTGCGGAAGAGACCGGAGAAGGGCGATCGGAGGAGCTCCGGCTGCAGACCCCAGAGCCACGGTGCCCAGACGACCACAGGTGGTGTCCGTTTCACAGGGAACTGTTGGGCGTATTCATCAGAAAGACCGTTGTTTTCCGCCCGTGGCTTTGCTACAAAGGGTCGTTTCGGGGCGCGGAGGAAGAGGTCCAGGAGGGCGAGGAGGAAGTCAACAATGGCGAGGAGGGGGAGGTCAACGAGGGCGACGAGGAGGCGGTCAAGAAGGACGGAGAGGATGAGGAGGATGAGGTCGCCAGCCTAAGCAGGAGCATGGAAAGGTTCCAATAATTTCTCCGCCATGCCGGCGAAGACGCCTACAACCGCTTTCTCATCTACTTCGTCGCACCGACCGTTTTGGTGTCCATGCTCCTATGCCAGACTTCCGGTACACAGGCGACATCAATCCGACAGGGCCAAGAGGCCGTAGCAGCGGCGGCCTCTATGCCCTATGCCAGACTTCCGATACACAGGCGACATCAATCCGACAGGGCCAAGAGGCCGTAGCAGCGGCGGCCTCTATGAGAGACCCCCCACGAGAGTCTCGGTCCGCTTCGACCACGACCTCTACTCGGGTCCCGACTCCGGACTTGACATCAGCCTCTCCCTCGACTCCAAACCCGAGTTGGCCCTCAGCAAGGCCCCCTGGCGCAGCAGGAGGGGGGGCAGGGCTCGTATCCCAGACTTCGCGGATGAGACACAGGCAACCGTGGACGCTCTCACTATGCCTGCCTACGAGACACAGGAGGAGGTCAACGAGGGCGACGAGGAGGCGGTCAAGAAGGACGGAGAGGATAAGGACCTATATCCATTTGTAACTCGTGGGAAACAGGCCCGCCACACTAGCATGTTTAAAAAATTTCGAATTTTTGATTTCCAAGAGTCGAGTTCATTTCAATCTGCTTCTTAGTCTCTTATTGTAGAAATTATTATGGAAAGAGCTCCCATGTTCAATCTCAATTCTTGTCAGATCTTGGTCTGAGGTAAAGATCTCCTCCCATTTCACATATGAGATCGTCTCCCAGTGCACGAGACGCAGAAAAACAATATTACAAACCTTCAAACTGTGCTGTGAAACCTGACGAATATGAACACGGAGAGTTGAGAAAACACAGGGCTCCAGATCAAGCTGGGGAGTCTGAAGAGAAATTTAGATCAGGGAGGTAATACAATCTCAACAGTAGAAGGAAATGTGCATTCGAAACCCTCAGTCAGACCCAGGGGCGCTGAGGAGGCACCATAGGAGGAGCGTATCGTGGCCTGCTGGCAGCACCGTCCGACCATCGCCACGGGAGCAGGTCTTTGTATCGAGCCGGTTTAAATAAAGTTGTCCAGGAACTCCTGACTTTTCCGCCGGCTTTTGTCAGATACGGCACGGCGTACGATCTTTCGAGCATTTCGGTGCTCTCCATGGATCGGCGTCGCGATCTTCTCGCGACGGGCCAAGTCGGCCTCCCAAGAAGTGAGCGCCAGTCCGTTGGCGACTACGGTATAGCCCTCTCCTGCTGTGCTCGTCTGAGCGTAGAAGCATGGCCAAATTGCCGCAGCGACCTCGGACTCCCTGAGGGGTTGGACGGGCGCTGGGCCGCTCCCGCCAGGCGTACCGTTTGCTTCATTACTCCCGTTCTGCTGAGACTCAGGCCGTTGCTTTCTGAACAGGGGCTCCCAGACAGCGACGGATCCTTGTACGTTCCAATCCAGATCCGGGATCACTCTGCAGTTGAGACCCTGGATGCTCTTCCAGGTATCGCACGCGTGACGGCACCATGCCTCGAGAGCTTGGCTAAGCTGCGGTTGGATCTTCTCGGGGACGAGTCTCTTGAAGGAATCGTGCATGCCTTTGCTGGCGGCATCGATGCGTGAGAGGGCGTTTTGTTCGAGGCGGCTCTCGCCTGCTCTGAAAAGACATCGCCGTAGGTACTCCGCGGCCTGCGTCTTCTGCTTCTCCTCGACGACGTCGAGGAGATCGCTCATCTCGTCTCCAGTCCGTGTGACGTAGACGGGCTGGAACAACTCGCGAGTCGACACGGAGGCGAGATACCCCAGGCCTGCCGCCACGCGCATCTTCTTGGCCAGCGCAGTGTTCGACGGGAGCACTGGGACGCTGACGGTCTCGGCATCTCTGGTGAAATCCTGCCACTCACCCTTGTTGAAGAAGGCATCATCCAAGTCTTGGCCGAGAAACCGCTCGACGAGCTGGGACGCAGACTTGAAGAGGGCATTGAGGCTCTCGTCGCTAATTCGTTTTTGTTCACTGTCAGTATTGACACCATTGGGCGCGTAAAGAAAGACTATGCGCATGATGTAAGAGAGAAGAACTCACACTCCGGCAGTATAAGGTACAGGCTTCATTGCCAGATCCCTGAAGAACGTGTCGGTCCTCGCGAGCCTCTCCAGCTGCTTCTGGAGGTCCTTCTTGTCCTCGAGGGCCTTTTCCAGCTCCTCCACTTCCCTGTCGCGCTCGCCGAGCTCGGTGCTCAGCCGCGCCGTTTCGTCCCGGGCCTTCTGTATCTCCGCGCGCAGCTCCTCGAGGACCGTCCGTACTCTGGCAACCGTGGCGTTGAGCTCCTCGTTGGTCTTGTCAGCCTGCGAGAGCGCGGCGGCCATCTTTTCGTGCTTGGACCGCATGTCTCGGTACTCTAGCTGCGTGTTGGCGATGGACTCGAGGTTCCTCGAGTTTGCGAGGCTGAGCACTTCGTTCTCCTTGGAGAGGCGCTTGGACTCTTCAATGGCTGCGGCAATGGCTTGGGCAGTGCGGCCCTCGAGCAGTGTCTGCAGACCCTGGACGAGGTCTTGCACGGCTGCGGGGGCGAGTGGCGTTGCCTGAGCCGTGTTGCCGTTGGTCTTGCCATTGACCTGGCCGTTGGTCTGGGGTTTGGTCGGTGCCATGGTGGCTTTTGAAGGATGTCTGAGGAACCGGTCATGTTCTTGCTCGGTTCGAAGAAAGGGGGAGTGCTCTTAAATATCCGAGAGTGAGAGAGCGAGGAGACAGAGACAGGGAAGAAAACGCCCAATCGTCATTCTGCAGATTCTGCCTGCTTGTTGATACGGTGCAAGTGGCCCACAGTTTGCTGGTTCTCATTTCAGCCGCAATCGCGACGGAATCGAGGCTGCTCTTCACCGGATACACCAGCCACCCAGATCGCGATGCGGACCACCCTCGCAGACCCCGGCGGCCAATTGGGGCGAGTGGGAGCTGCATCCGCCATTGGACAGCTCCACCCCAGCGCGTCCGAACTTGCAGGTCTCGACCGACGCCCGTTCTGACGTGGCTCGCCCGTACTTGTGCTTGGTCTGCACTTACCAAGCATAATGCGTTGAGTATGTGTTTTGCTCTCTCGAAACCACCCTGTTGCCTTCTCGCCTTGAGCACACCGGTGGGGGGCCAATGCGGGAGGCCCCCGACCTTGGGACCTTGGGGTGCATAATTGCGTACCATCACATGACGGACACTTGGTCGATAATGTGGGAGGGAGACTGAAATGCGTTTTGTTTTCGGGAGCTATGCCCGTCGGATGAGGGATCTTGAGAGGGCTGACGGAGGTTGATACGCTCTTGATGTGTCTAGGGAGATATCATGTTCAAAGCTCCGAGGTCTTGGCACTTTGTTGTTGTGTTGGTCCATTGCCGATCATGCAACGACTGTGGACGTGAAAGACATCACGCAGCTAGGGGAAGCGTTGCCATTGGAGCACAACGTGCAGTATAGCAGACCCATGTTGACATCGGAGCAGGTGGTAGGCGAGGAGAGCATTGAGTTCCAAGAAATACGATTTTTTACTTGCAGATGTGCCTAAAGTGCTGTTTAGAGCTATCCTCTCAGAAGCGAAGGCAGTCTCCGTCCACATGTCCGAGTAGACATTGCCAGAATGCTTCCCGCCCAAACCGCGCGCCTGTCCAATTCTCACCAAGCATGTTTCAGGCCAGCTCCCCCAATCCCCCCTCCCACTCTCAGATATACAAAGTATTGGACCTGAAATTGATGGGGACGGCATCTAACATGCTTAGCCAATCGCAGCCTTCAATGCCACAAACGACATCGATAACATCGCTCAAAAAAGTAGACTTGGCAACTTTCCAGGCGGCGAATCCTCTATCTCCCGGGTCCAAGCCTTGGTAGTAGAACGCCTTTTTTTTTTTGTTAGCTAGTCAATTGAAGTATCACATATGAAACCATGCCGTACCTGATACCGCTGGGCATAGTGATTCCGATAATCAAGCAATACCTGCCAGCGTTAGCGAGTTAGTTACCTTCCAATGGCTCTATCCGGAATGGACAGAAGGTGAGCACGCATACCTTGTTGTCTTGATCAACACGATCGAGTTGGTATTCCTCGCGATGGGCAGACTCCACGGCCAAGAATTGGAGGAGCAGGCGTTTGATAGCTGCGAGTATCCTCGAGATATCATCTTTGGACCATTGCGACGTGTCCAACACCACTGAATGGGCTATGGGCTCGAATATGTCCAAGTGCTGATGAACCCACTCCAGTAACTTGAACAGGTCGACCTCGTCCTTGACCATGGCTGCGGATGCCTAGACGGGGTCGTTGGTAAGCGGCGATTCAACAGTTTCTCGTGGCTGATTCGTCATGGGCTCGGTGCATGTTTTGATACTTACTGCAACGCAGGGCTGTCCTTGCTCAAGGGTGTCCTCACAGCTATCGCAGCGGTATGAGGTTGATGTGATGAGGCAGTTGGCGGTGGCATAGCTGAGCCGCTCCGGGTCGGCGTCGATTGCGTCGGCTGCGGCCCGGATGCAACGGAGGCATTTCAAGAAGCGTACGCTGCCTGCGTCTCGTCGGACATTCGACAGCCAACTACCAAGCTGGGCTGCGTGTACCTCGCGTTCCCCTTGCTCGTAAGCCTCATCAGAGGTGTGTGTGGTATCAGTACTCGATAGGGGCAGAGACATGCGGCGCCGCCACCGCATGGCACCGAAAATGGACAAAGGAGGCACCATGATGAGAGATGTCGTTGAGGAATGGAAGTCGAGTTGGCAGGCACATTTGTTGATCAGGAAGTCGATTATTTATAGACTTATCTGCCGGCAAGTGACAGCTGGTCTGGGGATAGATGACAGTGATCAATACATGATAGCTCTCAAATGTGATACGTACATACGTGGGAATCATCACGCTTCATTGCTAGACTAGACAAGAGGACATGATTTGGGTATTGGTGTGAGTCTACAACCTTCCTCTCCTCGTCACTGCCACAAGGCATGCGGGCCCAAGCCGGCAATTCCAGCTCAAACTTGGAGACCGCCAGACAGGTGTCATAGGCTTGCCTGAGTTAATGGAGGAAGTACAACACTGTAAAATTGCTGAAACCAAAAATATCCAAATTGTCTGTCGCTACACCTTAACTCTGTCTAGCCAACCAGTTCAAAGTGCTTCGTAGGTATGAAAACCAGCACCGGCAGATCCGATGAGACTTACCTAATCTACACACCACGGCATAACGCTTGTATTTACCAAACAATGTAGGTGAATCATATCGTGGTGCACCTGACAAGGCTCTGGGCATGAGAGTGATGAAGGGAGGGAGGATGTGAAAAGTGGGCTCTGTAGTTCGGCTATCCAAGGGAATCAACGGCGCGTCGCCGACCACGTCGGAAAGCCTCCGCGCCCCACACACTTGCACCCGCCTACTGCCGGCTTGGAGCACCGAAGCACGGGTAATGGATGCGGGGGTAAGATGGCGGAATGACCTCGACTTTCCGCCAGCTCCAGAGACGCGGCAGTGCTCAAAAGCACACGCGGCAGCAGTCTCGCCGTACTCCATAGCTCAACACCCAACCCAGATAGCAACAAACTCATCCGCAGTTTTCATATCCCGGCCCTCCATACCACTCAAAGAGTGACGTGACTATGCCAGTGACCAAGTTCAAGCTTGAGGAGAAATACAGCTATCTCAATGGCTTCGGCTCATACCACGAGTAAGACACCTACCTAGATGCCAAACCATCCGATCTCACTCAACCCTCTGGCTAACACACCTTTCTTCCCTCGCTCGACAGGTCAGAGGCCGTCGCCGGCGCGCTGCCGATAGGCCACAACTCGCCCCAGAAGTGCAACTACGGCCTCTACGCCGAGAAGCTCTCGGGCACGGCCTTCACGGCCCCGCGCCACGAGAACCAGCAGTCGTGGCTCTACCGCATCCTGCCCTCGGCCGCGCACGAGCGCTTCCGGCCGTACGGCTCGGCCGGGCAGCACGCCCGGGGCACCGAGTACGCCCACGACAAGTGGCACTTTGTGCCCGACCAGCTGCGCTGGGACCCGTTCGACCTCGACGAGGAGAACGACTGGGTCGAGGGCATGAAGCTCGTCGCCGGCGCGGGCAGCCCCGTCGTCAAGTCCGGGATCGGCATCTTCATCTACGCCGTCGGCAGGGACATGGCGAGCAAGACGGCCTTCTACTCGGCCGACGGCGACCTGCTCGTCGTGGCGCAGCACGGCGCGCTCGACATCCAGACCGAGCTGGGCAGGATGCTCGTGCGGCCCAACGAGATCGCCGTCGTGCCGCGCGGCATCCGCCACCGCGTCACGCTGCCCGACGGGCCCGCGCGGGGGTTCATCCTCGAGCTGTACCAGGGCCACTTCCAGCTGCCCGAGCTGGGCCCCATCGGCAGCAACGGCCTGGCCAACCAGCGCGACTTCCAGGTGCCCAAGGCGTCGTACGACGAGGACACGTCGAGCGCGTGGCGCATCGTGTCCAAGTTCGGCGGCAACCTCTTCGCCGCCGAGCAGGGCCACACGCCGTTCGACGTCGTCGCCTGGCACGGCAAGTACTACCCGTACAAGTACGACCTGGGCCGCTTCAACGCCGTGGGCAGCATCTCCTTCGACCACCCGGACCCGTCCGTCTTCACCGTGCTGACGGCGCCGTCGGGCGCGAGCCCGGGCGTGGCGGTCGCCGACTTTGTCATCTTCCCGCCGCGCTGGCTCGTGCAGGACGACACCTTCCGGCCGCCGTGGTACCACCGCAACACCATGTCCGAGTTCATGGGCCTCGTGTCGGGCGACTACGACGCCAAGGAGGGCGGCGGGTTCCGGCCCGGCGGCGCGAGCCTGCACAACACGATGAGCGGGCACGGGCCGGACGCGGCGACGTTTGAGAAGGCGAGCAACGCGGACCTCAAGCCGACCAAGGTCGGCGAGGGCAGCATGGCCTTCATGTTCGAGAGCTGCCTGATGATGGGGGTCACCGAGTGGGGGCTCAAGACGTGCGAGAAGGTGCAGGAGGACTACCAGAAGCACAGCTGGACGCCGCTGCAGCCGCACTTTAAGAAGCCTGCGAGCCTGCCGCAGCAGGAGAAGAGGGAGTATTGAGTTGAATGTCAGGTTGAGGGTGCTGAAAACTGGCTTTGGGACGTGCAATGATGTTATGCATGTTGTATGTAATGGTTTATGTTGGTGAGACGGGCGAACCAAATGGCTTAACGTCCAGATTCAACGTAGCAAAGCCTCGTTATTTGCCTTGTGAGACAAGTAGCTTTTGATAGCTAAATCTTGTTGAAGAGCTAAAAGGACTCAAGAGTCGCTCCGATACGTGCGTCTCAAACTCTCCAATCCGGGAGACTGTTTCATCAAATGTTGCTGCTTGATGGGCCTTGAAGTCGAACAGCGCAGATAAGCTCGAGAAGGACACGATGGCACGTACGGCGGATTAGCGCCGCCCTCAGTGGGGCCGGACGCTTCGATAGTGGTCCAGGCACGCCGTCACGGGTGCGTCCCCAGTGGCCCATCCCCTGGAACCCCGCCTAGGTATGCATTGCTGCAGGTGCAGTCGGGTCACCCGACCCAACTGGCCCGCGCATAACCACCGGACGTCATCCGGACTCGGCCAACGCCTTCTCCATCTTCACGCAAAGACAGAACGGTGAAGCTACGAGCGATTGAGCCGCTGCACTTGCAAATCGACACTTCTTTCTCTAATTCCGTGCCTTTCTTGTCATCTTCTCGCGCGCTCAGATACTTGCACCCCCTCTTCCACACTGCTGTAGCCAGCCGGACAGATCAACGGCTCTCGAGCTCCACCATGACCACACGCTATCGCGTTGAGTGTGAGTGATACCAAGGGCATTGCCGACACGACCACGGTGCTGACCTCTAGCAGATGCTCTCAAAACCCATAGGCGAGACCAGTTCATAGGTAATGCTGTCCCTCGTCTCCGCAAAGAAGAAATGCAGCTCAGGATTGCGGGCTTCCTTCACCAAACTGCCCACACCGCCCCCGCTCGCCGCCCTAGGCTTGAGCTTCTGGTGGCCGTGCGAGACGCTCTCGACAGATGCTATCACTGCGCATATCATATTCCCATTGTATTCCCATTGGTCTAGACACTGACTGACTGACATGACAAAACCACAGAATGGATAAAAGGATTGCTGGCCGTGCCCTTTGTCCTCTACTCCCAGCCGACGGGCGTCTTTGAGAACCGCGGCGTGAGCGTCACCCGCATGGCCGAGGAGGCGCACCGGCGATACGCCGAGATCATGCGGGACGTCGAGTACATGATAGACGACCACAGTAGGCCTCACCACGCGCGCCTTCGTTTTGAAGCCCCCTACTCCATAATCCAGGTCGCCTCGGACTAACCCGCCCGGTTTTTTTTTTTTTTGGCTACAGTCGCCCACCAGAACGAGGAGAACCCGCTGCCGTCCAAGCTCAAGCTCCTGGTCCCCAGCATAGGGCCCTTCTTCACCCGCCTGCCCCTCGAGGCGGCCTTCAAGTACCAGGACTCGAAGCGGTACATCTCGTCGCGGCGCTTCGTCTCGCCCTCCTTCAACGACGTCCGCCTGATCCTCAACTCGGCCCAGATCATGGCCGTCACCACCTACGGCAGCCTGCAGCTCGCCACCTTTGACGGCGACGTGACGCTGTACGACGACGGCAAGAGCCTCGAGGCGGACAGCCCCCTCGTACCCCGGATGCTCGGTCAGTATTACCCCCCCCCTCCGTCCCTTTCCATGTCTCTCCCACTCTCAAAAAAACCACCACCACGACGTGAAAAAGCTAACTCAGCCCACCTGCACCGGCGAACAGACCTCCTCCGCAAAAACGTCAAGATCGGCATCGTCACGGCCGCGGGGTACACGACGGCGGACCGCTACCACGCGCGGCTGCACGGCCTGCTCGACGCCCTCGCCGCGACCCCGGACCTGACCCCGGCCCAGAAGCGCGGGCTCGTCGTCATGGGCGGCGAGGCCAACTACCTCTTCCGCTTCGACCCGGACGCCTCGCCGCACCTGCTCTCCGCCGTGCCGCGCGACCGCTGGCTGACGCCCGAGATGGCCGCCTGGTCCGGGCGCGACATCGCCGCCCTGCTCGACGTGGCCGAGGCGGCGCTGCGCGACGTCGTCAAGACGCTGCACCTGCCCGCGACGGTCACGCGCAAGGACCGCGCCGTGGGCATCGTCCAGTCCGACCCCGACGGCCCGCGCATCCCGCGCGAGTGCCTCGAGGAGACGGTCCTCGTCGTGCAGAAGATCCTCGAGCTCAGCGCCGCGGGCCGGCAGCGCCGCGTGCCCTTTTGCGCGTTCAACGGCGGGCGGGACGTCTTTGTCGACATTGGCGACAAGTCGTGGGGCGTGAGCGTGTGCCAGAAGTGGTTCGCCTCCTCCGGGAGCGGGAGCGGGGTTGGCGGTGGGCAGCAGCAGCAGCAGGTCGTGCCGATCCGGGGCGAGAACACGCTGCACGTGGGCGACCAGTTCCTGAGCGCGGGCGCCAACGACTTCCGCGCGCGCGTCGTGGGCACGACGGCCTGGATCGCGAGCCCGGACGAGACGGTCGAGTTGCTGGACGAGCTGGCCGGGTTGATGGGGAAGAAGCTTTCGTGAGAGAGGGGCAGGGAGGGAGGGAGGGAGGAGACCGAGACGTGTCAAGAGGGAGGTGGTGTTGAAGGTAATCACTGATTTTCTTGGGCCATGGCATTACTTGTTTCTTGGGTGTTTTTTTTTTGGGAACGATGCAGATGGGTAACGAGATTGATGGACTTTTCTGTTTAATGAACTTGACTCATGATACAACAGGCCATATCACTATGTATGCTGATAGAGCAATGTCGTTCACCAACATCGTGGTCGCTTGAACAGTTATCTATCCTTCTCCCTCTCTCTCACAGGCAACATTGACGACAACACATCATCATCCATAACCATAGCTCTGTCACGGGGAAAACACAAGGGCACCCGTCCGTCAAATGATTGAAATGAGCCCATCAGAAGCATGATCAATGTTCGTATATTAGATACTAATCCCTCTTGTCATTCTTTTTTCAAACTCTCCCTCCTTCTTTTCATAGCTAGGCAGAAAGACCCGCAGTTCTCTTTTCATTCAGAGAGACGGTTCGCGATTTTATCTCGCGGCTTCGCAAACTTTCGAACTTGAGGGTATATAGTTTTCCCCTATTTTGCCCTTAGGCATATCCATCGTCGTTGGGGCTGGCTCACACAACCCCGTCCTGTTCCTCCAACTGAAAATGGCCCACTTCTGGCGGGCTGTCATCAAAAAAACGAGAAAGCCCTGACTGATAGCGGGAGAGCTTCGATGCAGGTTTGTGTGAAGGGATAATAAAAAGGAAGAAGACATGGATAGAGAGTAACAAAAAGGGGTGAATCGCAGGCATGCAGCAGTAGCACACGCTTGATCACACACTGTAAGTGTTGGTATGATACGGAAACAAGAGGTATAGTAGTTTCGGTTGGTTTCCCTGCATTTCCTCCTCCAGTCTCCAGCAAAAGTATTGAGACTTTGACGCATTCCGTATGCAATTGGCAGAGAATCCCTGCAGCAAGTCACATCCAAGGTTGGATGGATGGACCCATATACCCTACTTAAGAAAGGGGGTATTTCCTCTCGAGACCCTGAAAAAAGAGACATTCCCTGAGAAAAAAAATAACGCCGATATATGTATGACATGATATATGTGATGACCGATGACAAAGAGAAAAAAGAACCCATTGGTGTCGTGACTGGGTAAAAGGGTAGGTAGGTAGGTAGATGATTATGACTAGTATAAAGTCGACAAGGCAAAAGAAGTATGTGGGTGTTGGTGGTGATGAGCTGATGCCAGGTTTTGTTTGTATTGTGGGTTGCTGCCCCAATCCAATCAGTAGCCCGGCTTGCCAGGCATCGTGCCGAGCGAGTGGCTGCCGTGGCTCTGCACGGGCAGGTGGTTGTGGCAGAAGATCTTGTTGCCCAGCAGCTTGGTGCCGCTCTTCTTGGAAGCGTCGATATACTTGGCCGGGTCCTCGTAGGTGTCCAGCTGGCAGCACTCGATGTTCTTGAACCACCGCTTCTCGACCAGCCGCTCGATCGTCATGCGCTTCTCCGGGTCCGGGTTCAGCATCTGCAGCAGGATGCGGCGCAGGACGGGCGGGTTGACGGCAAAGTCAAAGGCCGCGACCTTGGGGTAGTTGGTGTCCGAGACCTCGTCGCCAGAGTTCTTGTCGTTCCACTTCTTCCAGCCGATGGCCAGGGCGGCGTAGCCAACCGGGTTCTTGACCACGTTGCCGTCCCACTTCGCGGCCTCCCAGAGGGGCGCGCCGAAGATCAGGTTGATCATGACAATGGCGGCGCCCCACACGTCGAGGGCCCTGGGATCATACTGACCCTGCTTGGCGAGCACCTCGGGCGAGATGTAAGGCAGACTGCCGCAGATGCCGGGGGAGCACATGCGGACATCAGCCATGTTCTGGCCGCACTGACCGCCCGCTTCCCTCAGACCCGGGTGGATGCCGCAGAAGACCTCGGAGACACCAAAGTCGGTGATCTTGAGCTTGCTGTCCTTGGTGATGAGCAGGTTCTCCAGCTTGATGTCGCGGTGGGCGATGCCGTTGGCGTGCAGGTAGGCGAGGCCCTGGACGAGCTGCTTGAACAGACACAGGCGGTCGACGGCGCGCGACTGGTCCTTGAGATACTTCTTCTGGACCAGGCTGAAGAGGTCGCCCTCTTGGCAGTACTCCATGACGTGGTTCCACCGGCCGCGGTCGGTACACAGACGGATGGTCTCGACGACGTTGGGGTGGTGCAGACTCTTGGCGATGCTGTACTCCGACTTGACCTTCTTCTCGTACTCTTCCTTGGTCTCGGACGAGGACTTGCCACGGAACTCCTTGACGGCGTACAGCTCCTCGGGATACCCTTTCCTGAACATGAGGGTAACCTTGGACGTGGCGCCCTTGCCAAGATGCTTTCGGTGCCGTCCCATCTTGTGCATGTAGTCGAACTCGGAGTGCAGGTCGACAATATCGACGGTGAAGTCGTCGGGCAGGCTCAGACTCATGCGGCGAGCCTTGACACCCGTTCCAGCCTCGGCAGGAAGACCCCACGGGTCACCACGGTGCTCGGGGTGCAGGCGGTTCGAGTAGTCGAAGCTGCTCGCCCTTCTCCTCAGAGGAACGGGGCGTCCAGGTTTGGTGTTGCCGTTGCTGTTGCTCGAAGTGACAAAGGTGATTGCATTTCTAATACTGAACCCAGTGGAGGCCCGGTTCTTCTTCTTCTGGTTCTTGAAGAAGTCGTCGGCACTGGGGACGGTGGCTGTCGCGGTCGCCGTATTGCCCTTCTTGAGGCCGGCCATCTCGAGGACCGGAGAGCCGGGAGAAGGAGGAGAGTTGGACTGCGTATTGGACTGCGTCGTGCCCATGGACTTCGGGACCCTCCATTCTTGGCTCTGGGACCTGACCTTGCTCTCTAGGTTGGGATCTGAGGAGGCGACATAGCCAGCGTCGCCGAATGCGGCCTTCTCGGTCTGCGAACCGCTGCGCTTGAAGATGCTCGACATTGTGCGCTTGAAGCCAAAGGTAGAGCTGGAGCCGCGAGTGGAGCGCCGCGAGAGAGTGGGCGTCAATTGCTCTTGCGCAGGGGTCGAAGACGGGTTTGGTGATTTGGGAGGTGGCGGCGGAGTTGCCTCGGTGTTGACGACAACGGGAGGCTTGTGGGCCGGGGTGTTGTCTGAGGCGAGAGAAGGGAAAGGGATGCTCGAGGTGTCGGAGGAGGGATTGGAGCTCGAGTAGGTGTGGATGTCGTGGTTCTGCAGGTTGTGGAAGTCTTGGGAATGCCTTCCGCTCACGGGCGTGACGGGCTCGTTGGGAGTGTCGCTCTCGGACTCATCGCCCTCTTCGAGGATGGGATGGCTCACGTCGACAGTGGGCTGGCGGCGGGGCGATGATGACAAACCATAGTCGACCTGAGTCGTCGTTTGCGGTTCTGCGGCGGGCGATGCGTGTAAGTGAACTGAGTTGGCTGACATGGGGCGATCAAGCCGGCAAATGCGACTCGATCAACGGGCAAATACACAGCCCAAGAGGAATTGGGTGTCGGGGGTGAGTGCAGTGGTGGAAAGAGGAAGGGGGGAAATACCTAGAGAGGTCCGAGCGACGGCCGACGGGAATGAAGTAGTCGAAACGGCCATTGTTGCGACAGCAGGATCAGAGAGATCAGGAATTCGGGGCTGCGCGCGCCGGGGCTGAGAGGCGCTGCTTTGTTTTCCGGTTGTCAGGCAGGGTTGTCAGCCCACTGTGGGTGTCGACAATACGTCAGAAGCAAGCACTTCCCTCCCGTGGTGGTGGGCAGCGCTGGTGGTTGGTCCGCAGGTGGGCGAGCCTATCGAGCCTATGGCCTCCACTGTAGCGCTGAAAAAGGCTTGGAAGAAGCGCTCCAGTGTTCCAGCGGCCTGCCAGTAGTAGCACGCAATGGATGCCACCACCCAATCAACAGGTTGTTCGGTCGGATACGCCGTCGATGCTTCCGTCGGCCCTATCAGTCAAAGAAATAGTCCTGTTCTTTTCGGTGCCTTTCGCGCGCGCCGAAAAAATAATAGGGCCCCCCTTTGTATTAGGCAGGTCGTGGTTGGTGCTTTTGGTGGTGAACGTACACACGGGGTCTAGTAAAAGAACCAGTGTGTTGCCGAAAGAGAGACGATGGAGAGAGTGTGCTGTCCAGGTGATGTGAAGACAGACAAAGGTTGCTTGCTGTCTTTTTTTTCTTTCGTTTTTCTTTCGTCTTAGTTGCTTTCTCCTTTGCTGGTTTCGAGGAAATGGTCGTGTCCCTGATATACTTTTCCGGACGACAAGACGTTGGAGGTTGTCGACTTGGCTGCAGGGAGGGTTGGCTCGTCTCTGGGGCTTGGGTGCTGGCTTGGTTCTGGAGCTCCGCTAACTGCTTATATCGTTGTTGGATTTGTTGGATGGGTGGTGAGGATTCCAAGAGAAAGCCAAGGCGCCACACAAATCACGATCGCTGGTGTCGTCCTGGCTGCCAAGACTGCTTTCGGTGACACAGAGATTCACATGTAGGCCCTGCACAACAGTATTGGCGTTCCTGGCCAAGGGATCAGAGAAATGCTGAGCAGTCTGTCGAGCCCAAGTGAACCCTGCAACTCGGTGTCCCGTATGGGTGGCAGGGCGGGTGGGCCGGTGGACGGCGGTGCGAGAGAGAGCGAGGACGGAGAAGGAGGTCTCGTGTAAGGAGAACTCGTCGATGCCCTCGGGGCGTGCAATGGCGGGGAGGGATCTAGTTGTCCATCACGGAACAGAGGTGAAGGGTGAGGACGGAGGAGGAGAATAGAATAGTATACGGGAGGAGAGGAAGGAGGAGCAGGATAGAGGTTAAAGCAGAAAAAAAGGCGAGATGTTTTGGAAACAATAGCCAAGTCAGTCGGGACGGGGCTTTTCTCGCTCAGTGGCATCAGCGCATGGGGGGGGGGGGGCACTTGTTCTGGGGAAAACGAGGGTATCTACTGAGGAAAGGCGGGGCGATTTTGGCATTGGCGCCTCTGTTTCGCTACTCGCCTCTCTTTTTTCTACTTGTACAGTTTGGGGTCCCTGTTCCCATCAATACTGCTACTTGTACTGATCCATCCACTTGGCTTGTTGTGAATGAATGGAGGAGTGGTGATCACTGATGGGCAATGTGGGTGGGATTAGCTTATTACACTAGCAAGACTTGTATTGCGAGGGTTCTGTCGCGGGCACAGTGACCGTCTAACGGTACCTGCCTCAAACCTGCTGTCGTGCTGCTCGAGATGCTGCAGAAAAATGAGGAAGAGCGCGGCCCATTGGCGGCAGGTTTGGGGTAGCGACAGGGAAGAGAGAGAGAGTCGCGCGCAGCAGGTGCAGCAGGTGCAGCATGTGGAGGGGTGGAGTTTGAGAACCTGGGCCCTGGCAAATCGACAATCGGTGGGCACCCACTGATCAAGGCGCACTTCCTTCCCTGACGAGAACCAGCTAAAGTACCTAAAGTAGGTATCGTGTACCTCGCACCCAGAACGCCAACGCCTGCCAAGGGTAGCGAGTACCTTTCCCGTTTGGGGGGTTTACATATGACCTGGAGCGGCTGTGATTGGCCGATGGGCCTGGTGGGATTAGATCAGGCTTATTATTAAAAAGAATGCAGGTGTGTGTGGGAGGTGGGCACTGTGGGTGAAATCGGAGGAGCTAGAGAGGCGAATCATTCACGATGCATCGCTGCGCGTTTGATTATTGACCTCGTCTAGGTTAGTAGTACTTGTACGCACGATACGCACGTCCGCTGGACCGTTGTTTGCTAATCTGTCTTGTCTGTGCAGGCCGGCCGGAGCTGATTGCGAGATATGCCATGCATTAGTCCTCCTACCAGTGTAGCATCATGGAGGAGTAGTGAGAAGATATCGCGGCACTAGCACGGGACCCCAAGTGCTTGTTCATAGGTTCATGCAACTATCGGACAAGCGCCGCAGCATCAAACCGTCCTTGTAAGTAAGTAGACTCGTAGATACAAACTGAGGCAAGGCAAGGTTGGTAGGTAGGCAAAAGGGAAGGTCACGTTCGTTCGTCCGCTCCGTCTTGATCATAACGTTACCCGAGCAGTAAGATGGACGAGAGACCGACCAAGACGTCAGCATTACGGGCAGAGGCACCTCCAATTTCGGACCGTCTTCTCAATGGTCCCAGTCTTACACAGGTCCCAGAAATCCGATGTGGTCGGTCAGGGCTCGGGTTCGCTTGCTTTGGTGGCATCAGGAGAATATCCCATCCATCATTTTACAGTGAGTGATTTTCTGGCAAGCGAGCGAATGCTCGCACCCGGCGCCAGCATCTCATTTGGTCTCTAGCGGCACCCCAACCAGTGAATAAGGACTGCTGCAGCACTGGTGATGCCCACTAAAGGGCCCCGTAGCCACGAGGCCCACATCAAACTTACAAGGACGTGCCTCTTGAGGGGGTCTGCTGGTCCTCATTACTCCATCCGCCTCATCCAATCCCGCCCGGTCGCTCTCCTTCGACCGACCGCCGTGGCCGCCCACCGATAGCCCCTTTGCCAACACTGAGGCGCCGCTGGCTCGCAGCTCGTGGTCTCTCGTCGTAGTGGCCCAAGAATAGCACCTCCTCGGACCCATTTCGGGGCGCCCTGATTGGCTCGGCCGGCAGACTCGGCATCGATTTTGTGCAGCCTTCTAGAAAAAGTCGACAAAGCTTGAGATGCACAAAGCCAGTCGAGGCGGTCCAGTTACATCACTCCGCTCCGGCGGTGGCTGATGCTTAGTTTGGTTGGTTGGTGAGCTGACCGACTCTCTCTCTCGTGGCCACAAAAACGCAATGCATGTTTGGCATGATCACTCGCCCTCCTGCTGCTGGGGGTCGCCATCTGCCGTTGCATCACTTTCCCTTCGGGCAAGAGCATCATCTAGCGTGTCCCTCTTTGACAGGATTGTCTCGAAAATACCTCGACTGCCGAGCCAGGGAAAAAGCGCCCAGACAGTACCAAGACCTGGATAGCTGCAGCATTTACAAATACCAAGACCATATGGCTGGGTGCGCGTTTTAAACATAAAGAAACCGACATAATTTATGAATGCGAGCCACCGGACCGGCAGTGGGATGGATAGGACGGGTGCGACGGGATTCGAGGGCCACCCGACACCCGTTTCTACCGTCTCTTGGTTCATTTACGCACCCCTCAGCCAGCCAGTCACAGTGGCTAGCGGCCCTTTTGGAGATTCGATGGACGGCGGCGGAGACGGCGACAGCAGCAGCGGACGACGGGCGCAAAAGTACGCGAAGTGCCGACGAGCCGCCCTGCCCCAAGCGTGCCAGGAAGCGCTCTCTCTCCATGGAGAAGACAGGGCCATGTACCGGCGACAGGTACTCGATACCTCAGCAGATACCTCGTGCAAGGGTGTGTGTGGCCGCCCGGTCGTCGGAAAAGAAGGGCAACTGCGTCATCTGGCCCCTCCTTTTCTTTGCCCTTCCCAGATGAGGAGATGAGTGGGGGGCGGAGAACCCTTCCCATTCACGCAATCCGGTTCTCGCGAAACCCATAATTCTCGTTCTGGGACACCACCACTCTGTTGGCGCCCCAATTCCGCCTGGAATGCCGCTGCTGACTCTGCAGCACGTTTCGGCGGAGAAATGACTTGTGTGTGTGTGTTTGCTCTCGAGATATGGGAGGGTAAATGGATGGTTCTATCACGCACGAACCGGAGTCCGGGGAGGGCTGCTTTGTGTTTCTTCACTGGCACGCCTGGTTAAATGACCTCTCGCCGTGGGTTTGCAACGCCCTGCAATCCATTCCACTCTCGGGGGCTAGCTAAACTGAGTCGAGACCAGACGTTGGCGACTGATTGTTGGAGATGCGATAAGTGGACGATGACCATGCCAAAAGAAGCCCATTACCTATCAAGTAAGTGTAATCGACAATCCTCTTTTCCTCCTAAGCAAGCAAGCAAGGGCAGCACAGACCAGCAGCAGAGTGGCTCCTTTGTTATTTCCGGCCGACGATTGCCCGCGCCGCCGTTCGGGGCGGGAAATTACAAGGGCCACTGAAAAGGCGTCCCTCGGCATCTTTTTTAGCGCGCTCAACACGCCAAACGACGGACGGATTTAGTTTACTCGCCGCTGCTAGAAACACGATTCATGTGGCTCTGGTGCTGCCAAGATCAAACGTCAGCTCCGTGTCGTGTCGGTCAAGAAAACAAACGACAACGACGTGCCGCTCAACGACCTTGGAAGGCCCAAGGGATCTACAGAAAATACCACAGAAGCCTGTCCAGCTCGTTGATCTGCCGGTGATTTACATTTGCCAGACCTGGTCGGGCATGTCGGGATATTGAATATTGAATACCAAGCCGCAGCAGCCCCAGGGCCAAGCACCAGGGTCTCAGGCTGGCTGACTGAACAATCTGGCGATGGATAGCCCTGGCCCATCCACTGCGGCTCATCTGACCTTGGCAAAAGAGCAATGGGCTGGACGATGACATGGAGGCCCCTTTCTCCCGCCGGAGCATCCCGTTTGCCAACAACAGAATCAGCATGGATGATGCTCTGTCTGAGCGTCTGCTGCAGGACAATGAGAGCAAACTTCCCTTCTCTTGGCTCCCGCTGGCTGGACTTCCCCACGGATTGGCGCACGGCCCTGCGGGATGATTTAACGTGCCTCGAGATCAACATCACCAGACCCAAGAAAACCAGACCGACTCCCTGCACCAACGCCGCCGTGGCGGACGGCAAATGTCGGCAAGTAAAAACCGCCCACGGCAGTCAAAGGTAGATGGTCTGTAGATGAGAAGGCAAAACTACGTATGCCTATATGCAGGATGTCAAGGATATCAAAGACATGGACGTATTGTACCACCGCCGATCATCCATCTTCCTCCTTTCTTGGCCTGGCAAGTTGGCAAGCCACCCGGCTGCGACATCTCGGCGTTGGGATGATCATCAAGACAGCGACGTCACACGTCACGGCGATTCCCGTCAACAAATACCAAAGCACCTCAACGCCCATCCATTCAACAAGCAGAACAACGACGTCCGTCGTGGACAGTATTTGTGAAACTCGCAGCTCGCTCTCGCAGCTAACTATGCACGCCGTGCTCGCATCCAACCTCGACTCGAATTGAGCTGGCCTGCCGGGTGCTTCACAGCAGCATGGCAGGCAAATTCCAGAGCTGCGGCTCATCTCGGAAGCTCATGGACCCAGCCTTGGCACCAGCAAACCAATCAACCTCGAATATCGAGTCTCACTTTCTTTGCTCCCGCCGGCCCTTTCTGCAGCTCATTCTCGCCTGCCCACGATGCGACGTTCCAGACTGCCCGGCCCAGCTCATTTGCTTCTTCTCGATCCCCCACGCCGGCCCGCTCTTTGGGATGGGGGGCGCCACCGTCCTGACTGGCCCGCTTCATCTGCAGCATTGCTGCACCTGTCCCAAAACATATCATCGTCGCAAAGCTGCCGCACCGCTCGTTCTCATGCGTGCCGTCCCAGCGCCGCCGGGTGAACCCAAAGCAAACAAGCAGCGAGCAACCCACTCTTCTGCCTTCTTCTTTTCTCCTCCCAGGCCAGGCAGGACCAGCATCTTGGTAGGCTCACTGGACTGGGGGCGTGGAGGTGCATCCATTCATCCTGTGACCCCAACTTTTGGTGAGCTCTTTGGCCTGTGCAGGCGACCCTCTCCTGCATTCTCCTGCATTAGCCCAGAGGATTTTTGGCAAATCGAACTTGCTGCCGCCGTTCGGTATGTTGGTTTTCCCTCCCTCCCCTGCACGCAAACAACCTGTTGCAAAGTCGTGTGCTTCTTTTTCGCCTGCGGCCACACCCCCGCAACGCAACGAAACACAACGCACGACTTGCACTTTTGGCGTCCAACCAGGACTCGAACGGCCTGCGGCAAGCATCCTCGCCAAGCCGATCGGCAACGGAGCAAGGCAGGAACAACTCACCAGAAACACACAAATTTGATGGGATGGATGTGTGTGGGCGATTGAAGTCACGGCCGGTTGGAAAGGGTCGGGTCTCAAATCGCCATCGCCATCGCCAAGCTCGTCACAGCGGCTTGGCGTCCTGATCACCCGTCTGGGCGCTGTACGTCGTCCCCAACGGCCGCGGCCTGCTCGAGATTGTCTTGTCTGCGACGACGGATACAGCCTGAAACATAAAAGACCGAGGGCAGGGCAGGGGCGGGCACCTATGGGCTCTCTTGTGGACTGTGGGCAACACAGTCCCGTTTCTCAAACTCTTGCCCGTCTGCCTGCGACTTGGAAACCAGACCGTACTACCCGCTTTTTGTTGTGTGTGTCGTGTATGTTTCCAAGTTCCATGTACAATGACAGGACACACGACCGTACATCGATATTATTGCAAGCCAACGAGCCATCCCCCCCCCTTCAACAGAACTTGCATTCAGGCTGGCATCCCCCGCGGGACGAAGAAGATCCTTGCGGCTTACGGCAGGCACCCTGCTCCTGGGTAGCTGGCTTCGTGTCCCCCTCGCTGCGGTATCACCTCACCTGGCGCAGCCCGTGTTGACGGGCGACGCTGTCTGGCTGGCTGGATATATCTTTATTGGGCCGGCCGTGGGCGGGGGGAAGGGGGAAGGACGACTTGCAGCTACGCGGGACGGCAGAGAGAGGCATTAACTATCCTCGTTCTGTATAGGCCCTCGATGCGACGACACGGGCGAATCTTGTGTGTGTGTGTCCCCGTTACCCAGTCCTCTTTTTCCCCCAACGGCAAAAGCACGCAAGGCCGGTCACGCGGGGGGAGATCCGGGACTCTTCGAGGAGAAGCAGAACTGTGAAACCCAGCCCTAGCTATATCGCCCCGTTACCCCGTCCGTCCGTTAGGGATAGACCGTTTGCAGCCGAGGATGGAAACAGACACAGGGAGGGAGAGAGTGAGTAGCGGTGAGTTTACGATGTAAGTGTTTGGCTGGTGCAGTGCGTGCGCACGGGTCCTACATGCCCCCAGTGAGATGGGGGTTGCTGGCTGGACGGCGGGACATTTTCGTCGTCTGGTGGATATCAATCTCGCTACCTAGACGGCTTTCCACCAGTCCAGGAAGTGGAAGTGGAAGTGAGTGATTAAGACAAGCCTCTCTGTACTGTACTGTACAGTACAGTACAGGGGTAACTAGGTAGACCACGTCGAAAGCAAATCTGGTGGATGCGCCTCTCGCGTGACTGCATTCCGCTTTCGCAGGGCCTTGCCTGTCCTAGCTGTGCTGGTTCCCGAACTACGGACTACGGCTCGATCCGCAGTGGGTTTTCGTTTTCGCTTCATCTTCTTCACTGACAGGGGCCGCCCGCCTGCGTTTGCAAGTTTGCTCCCCTCTCAACGACATGGATGAAGGATGGCCCCGTCTACCTTCCCAGTACAACTGATGCCGAACACCGAGCACGTCGGTGATTACCACTTGCTGTTTTCGATTGGTTCGAGTGGAAACACCTGCAAAAAGAGAAGTGAAAACTCTTCGCTGCTTTGCTGCAATGCAGGGCTGATGTTTGTCCAGCTGGCTGCATGTTTGCCTGCCTGCAAGGGTTGGTTGCGGATCCCCCGCGCCGCGGACTGCCTGTCAAAAAAGCCGGTGACAACTCTGATGATCCCTCCCTCCACCCTGGCTGGTTTCACAATTTGGGTTTCCGTCCAGCCAGCCAGCCAGCCAGTTGGCGTTTCGTTACTATTGATAGTTATCCCGGATTGGAAGGGCAAAAAAGGAGAGGCCATTAAATCGCTCATGCTCATGCTCATGCTCATGCCCATGCTGCAAAGATGCGCTCTGCTTTTTGCGGTCTGTAACATGTAAGTGTGGTCTTATTGTTTCGGGCATTTGCGATGCACACACACGCCGCACCCCTCCCTCCCTCACCAATATTCCCCTTTTTGGCCGTGATCTTACGGCTTCAAGTATCTCCTGATGGGTATCTTCTACTTGTACATCTCTTGGCCACCCCCTTCGAGAGTTCTAGGCCAGGGGTGGGTGTGTGTGTATGTGGTGGTTGTGCAGAGCCCCAGGGAAAAGCCACTCGGGGGATTGTTGCGGCCGGGCAGCCTTTCGTTGGTCCGCGGACCTTGGCCAGCCGGGGTGCATGCACGTCCTTCGTTCGACGAACGGATGTGCGCAAGAGTGTGCAAAGAGATGCATAGAGAGAAGAAAAAAATCAAGATTCCGGGGCATGTTTCTCGTTGCGTTTCTAGTCTTCTTCTTCGCCACACCCGTGCCCTGGGGCCGAAAAAGCTTGGTCTGCCGGGCTCCCGGCTTCGGTAGTTGGGGAGTTCTGGAACCATGGGAGAGGCACGCGTTGGGGGGGCACGCTCGAAAAATTGTCCGAGTTCCGGTGGTGATGTATTTACGTGAGATGCTCTTCTGCTCGTCGCACGGGAAAGTCTTTCCTGGCAGGTGCTTTCTTTTCTCTTCCTCCCCATCTGGTCAGCTGTGATGGCGTCGAGCGCTGGTCTTCTTTTCTCAGCGAACTCTGTGATCCTTTTCCAATCACACCGGTCCGTCGCTCGGGCATTTCTGGATCTGGGTCTAGCTAATAAGGTGACCCGGCCAGCCAGTATCGTGGTTCAAAGTGTCGATCGAAGTCCTTCGTTGTATGTTTGACATTCACGGCAGGTAGACACTACTGCGCCAGGAACACACATCACGAGCGTGCGTAAGCATCGGCTGCCCGTTCGGACTTGATGCATTGCCCTCTGGCCATCACATATCGTGGGGTTTCCGGGGGCCAGTCATCCCATGGCTCTGCTTACCCCGTGGGGGTTGGTTGGGGCCATCGAGATCTTGGCTCCGGGGAAAGATTCCTTATGTTTTCTTCTTTTTCTGTCGAAAAAAGGTGCACTCCGTGGGATGTCTGTCGGTGTCTTCAAGGAGATGGCAGACCGGTTCGCGGCTTGGAACAGCTGTGGGGATGCACGGCAAGGTGACGTGTTGAAAGAGCAGATTTCCCCCACGGCTACTGCATCCCGGAGAAGCCATCGCGACACACGAGCCATTAGGGTGATCAGGGTATGTGTCATGGCATCGGGTCAAGCCTGGGAAAGTACCCCCGTCCGGAGCTCGACAAGTTGGGACCGACCCCGGACGGACCCGGCGTGGTGTTGAGATCTCGGAAGCTCAACAAACTATGGGGGAGAGAACGGGGCCCCACACTGCGCTACGGGGGTTCTAACCTACGAACTAAGGTTAATACCTCTTAGACTCGGGGTGTCCTACGCTATGCTTTGGAGCCGGCGGTCTTTAGGGTGCACATCCCCCCCCAGGTTGGAATTACTGCTTTGAGTTTGGCACGGGCGGTATCGACACGGGCTTCCCGTTGCGAATGGCGACGGCGTCTGCTACTATTAGAACACGGACTCGATGCGAGGCCATTGATAGGCTCTCTCTCGGTTTCATTATTCTTTGGTACGTACGTACGGTGGTGTTTCTGTTGGCGTTCTTTTGCAAGTTCTCTTGGGGATCAGGTCATCACCTGAGTTCCAGGTCTTGCCCAAAGCTGGATCGCTGGATCGATCGATCCATCCGGATGCCCGCTATCTTGGAAGCGATGCAAGACATTCTTTTTGCATGTGCAAGCGGATCAGCCAAGCGTGGAAGAGGAAACACGTCCATTGCTGCCATGTCCTGCCTGCTGTTTGTTTTTGTCTTATCGCGGACCAAGGGCCTGACAGCGAGCAAACACGTGGTATGTCATTTGATCTTTTTGGGTCCCAAAGATCAGGACCAAAATGGCCAGATACTGGACGCGCGCGAGAGGGAGATCGCGCACATCGGCCTATCCGAGAGGCCAGTTCATGCAGGGAGGAGAGAGAGGAGCTTCCCACCTGCCAAGGCTGGCGCGAAGGCGACCCTCCATCTTTACCTTTCCGCGGAGCTATCTCACCCTCCATGATTGAACTTGATGCTGTTGGTGCTGGTGCTGCGATGCACATGCAACCATCCTCGCCCCTCTTTCTGTCTCTTCTCTTTCGCCTCCCTCCCCAGAGCGACATGTCATTTTCTCGGCATTTTCTTCTTCAGGAAGCACCCAAGAGCTTGGGATCTGTCTCCATGGGGCACATTGCTAGCATGCTTGCAATGCAGAGAAGAGAAGAGAAGATCTGGGCAATGCATGTCGTATGCTAATGCCAATACCCTTGCCTTGCCTGCCCGACCGACTGCCTGTCTATCTTCCTTTGCCTTTCCCTCCCCTCTCCCCACTCCTCCCTTGCCATGTGCATTTGACAGCTTCTTTGCTCCTCCAAAGTGGATTCTTCTTGCGCGCTCCCAAGGCTTTCTACGTAATGCCCAGACAAAAGATGCACCTTGGCGTAAGAGAGGGAAAAAACAACGCAAATCCACCTGCCTGCACCTAGCTAGCTAGTACCCTTGGCCTGGGCTTTTCGACAAGGCCTTTGTAACCAGCCGAGTCAAAGGTGGGTGTGGGTTGCATTGGGGTTCAGGTCATGTGGTCTTCCCCGCGACTGCTGCCGATGCTTCTGTTGTTTGCGCCTTGAATAAGGTAGTTGTCTGTCGGCTCCGGTGGGTGTGTTTTCCGTCGTCAGGCAGACCAAAAACCGATGCCTATTGAGCAGCATGCAGTTCGTGAAACGTATACCACCTGGCTCCGAAGGTCATTCTCGGCATCAGGTGCCTCGGCACCGCAGTTCGAGGTAAGCAGCTTCAAGCTCCCACGAAGGCTTCGCCAATGAGCTCCCTGTCCTCTCACAGAGCAATTCCTGATCCTATATGATACGCCATCTCCATGGATAAAATATCCCCTCGCCTGCAAGACCTCTCTTGCTCAATGCAGCCCAACCTTCTTGCGCGACACGATCCCTCCACCAAATATTCCTAGAGATTGTCAAGTCAGATCAAGTAGGTCTATATAATATCATCCTGGAAGAGGTTGTTCTAAGTCTACCTTCAGGCCAATTTGCGCGAAAGAATTAATGTCTGCGAGCTCTGGAAAGGCCGGTATGTGCCGCATATGCGGCCATGCCAATAATGAGCATAACTCGTACACCTGCGAGGCTGCAGGCTGCCGGAAAAGACTCAAAGCCGGCCAGGCCAGCCAGACAGCAAGTCATACTGGCATTGATAGTGGTGCCTATGTTCTCTGCCAGGCTTGCGCAGACCACCCTTATTCATGCAGTATGGTCGATATCAAAGGTACAAAACGGCTGTGCTGAAATGAGTCCAGAATTGTTGGGTCAAGTGACGAACATATGTAGCATAGTCAGTCCTTGACAGTGTGGCTTATCCATTTCTGTATGAATGAAGAGGGCGCAGGAGAATGCCCGCTCTCCGTGAACTCGTCTTCTGAGTCTGAGTCTGAGTCTGAGTCCGAGAGAGCGAACCACTCATGCCCAAGAATGTCCTTCTCACGGCCTATGCAGCCGTCTGGTCTCAACCATAAGAAGATACATCTCGTAGCGTTTTCAGATATAGCCATATTGCCATGCTCTATGTCGTTCACGGACAGGGCCGTGTTCCCACGGTCTGGTGTCTCAAGCAGATTTACATTTTCGGTTGTCGTGGCAATCTCGCCACCTCGTCGAAGCCACCGGTGCGCAAACGGTAGGTCGACCACATGGCGCTCGAGTGTGGCCAGCCATGTCAATCCAGAGGAGAGCCTGTGAGGTGTCGTAGTCGCTTGAGTGTGCGTTTGGTCCGTAGCCCATTCGAACGCCCCAAGGGCCAGCCTATGGCTGCGACAGGTGACATGTTTCCGCACCTCGATGTCCGTATCTTCTATCGCTGTCGAGCCAAAGGGCTTCCATTGCACCAAGGGCAGCCGGGTGTGATCGTCTGACCTAGAGAGATACAGAAGACGGCATTCGTCGGCTCTCGGCACGGTGTAGGTGTACGGACCAGATGCTGGCAGCTGCATGAATGTCTGCGTCGTGCCCGACCACGCAGCAGAGAGGAGATCGATGGGTAGCTGTCCTCGTCGAACTTCCATGAGCAGGTCGTCCTCAAGCCCCAGAGCGATGACCCCTAGCCATAGGAAAGAGACTCTTGGGGACCGACGCGCGAGTAAACACCCAAGGGCGAGGGACGATCGCCCGGTGAGGCGGTCAATCGCAGTCAGCGACCCCTGCAGCCATGTGGCAACCGCATTGCACTGCACGCTCGGATCGTAGAAGACGCTGAAAAGGATAGGACGGATGCCTCTGGTATAGCAACTGAGAGTCAAGAGCCTATCTAGGTGGCCGTCTTGCACCAACGTGTCATCATCAAAGTAAGCCGCGCGCTCCCGGCCAAGCCGCCTCGATGTTATTGCTAGGTTCGAGTTGCTCACCAGGGACAGTGGCAATCGCATGTTTCGGCCACGGCCCATGCAAGGGAATAACAAGACAGCTGCTAAAGCAACGTAGACCTGAGTACCGATACGATGGTGAGCACAGAACCTCGCCAGATATCGGCTCGCTTCCGTAGAGCAAGGAGCGGTTGGGCACAGGACCGGAGTTCTCGGTGTGTCCACTGACAAACATAGTCCCACACAAGATTCCTGCCGGACTGACCAGGGAGACAGAAACGTCTCCTCGCCAAAGTCCATAGTGGCGATCCAACCTTGGTGTTGTTCCAAAATACAAGACCACCAGCGGGCCTCCTCGGCGCTCGCATCGCCAATGTCCACGACGCTTCGCTCAGATGGACTGTGCTCTTCTTGGGCGATGTTAGGTTCTCCGGTGTAGGCGATCAGGCAGCATCCCGGCATGGTCTCGGCCCACCGAGCGGAAAGGATGTACGCCCAGGCCAGGGCAAGGACAGCGACGAAGTTCTGCTCGCCGTGGAACCAGTCGCCAAAGTAGTCGCCCTCCGCAGCTCCTACGGTCACAGTGGTCACCTGCTTTGCTGCCACCTCGATCTCGGCGGGCAGATTGAATGACGGCAATCCGTACCTGCAAGAGACTGATGCCGCCGTCCATGTTGATTCTCCACGGGCGCAGACTCGGTTCTCATCCGCGACCTGCTTGCAATGCAATCGCAAGTCTCGTGGAAAGGATGGCTGGTCCGGAAATGCGTGCCGAAGTGCAAATGAAGGTAATACAGCGAGATCCTTGTCGACGGTACTGTGCAGCTTGGTCCACGTCTCGAAAGCTTGCACGTAGATGTCGTCCAAGCGCCGCTCGGAGAGGCAGATATCTTCGGGCATGATTAGAATTAGAATTGGCGCTGTTGAAGACGAAGACTGTGGTCTACCTACATTTTTTTTCACGACATGGTTACACAGACGTCGCATCCACTAGGCAGCCGCGTGGGCCCCGCTCGTAGGACGCGTTCCGAAGCTTGTTTTGACAATGATTCTATCGCCATGCCATCGACCCCAGCACCCATCAACCAGCTCAACTGGAAGGAGACGGAGTATGATCCGGCGGCTTCTGTGAAAGACACTTTGCGCGAAACAGACTGGCCGAAGCTGTGCCAGCTAGCGTCAGACCTCAATAATGGGCTATCCTGTATACCGCTCAACGAAACCACCAACGGCTTGAACAACCTGGTCCGTTTACTCCAATTCTCGGATATGACTCGATGGGTTGCCCGCATTGCTTTGCGCAGGTCAGCTGCAGACTCGGAGAAGTTACGCAGCGAGGTCCACGTCATGCAGTTCATTCGAGAACGATGCAGTCTACCAGTGCCCAAAGTATTCGCATATGAGGCCGATGAACACAACCCCATTGGTGTCCCCTTCATACTCATGGAGTTCCTACCAGGGAACACTGCTATGGATGCTGCAGGCGGATACGAGGTACATCGAGGGCAAATCCCTTCCCTTTACCGCCCAACATTCTATCGCTCGGTGGCCGAGTGCCATGTTAGTTATCTCTAATTCCTTCATTGCCTAGCCCTCTTCTAAAATTGACCATAGGTAAAACTGGCTGCTCTGAGACTTCCAAAAATCGGGACTATTCACAGGACTCGAAGCGGTGAATACGAGATTGGCCCGTTTCCAGATATTGGCGGGCCGTTCACCACAGCAACGGCATTCTTTGAGGCATGGGCAGAGCATGCTCGATTTCCGCGCGGAAAGGACCAAATCCTAGAGCTGATGAAGGGAGGGCCGGCCGAACAAGTCCTTCATGCGATCAATGTCTTCCCTTCTCGATTCAAGGCGATAGCCAGCTGGCTATTACACAGCGACGAGGGTCCTTTCCCACTTTGCCACCCTGACTTTTTGCATAGCAACATCATCGTCAACGAGAACTTCAATGTTCTTGGTGTCATCGACTGGGAAGGGGCATGTACCTTGCCCCTAGAACTTCTCAGGTTCCCAAGATTCCTAGACGCCATGCCTCCTCAGTTCGACTCGCCCGAGAATTACGACCAAGACGGACGGCCGGTGGATGGCAGCCTAAGGCAGCGGTGGGAGGAACGACAGGACTATGTGCAGATGATCAAATCGATCGAACACCAGGACAATGCCCTCTCCGCGTGTCTTAGTAATGAGAAAGGTTTGGCCTTGTCATACTGCATGACGGCTTATCGCGAAGGAAAGTTGGGACTCTACGACAGAGTACTAGATGAACTGGAGAGTGATGTAGGCCGTCAGATCATGATGTAGCATAATTAAACAAGTTTCCAGGGACACCAACGAGTGTACTAAAGCTGGGACTTTTCGGCAAGCTCCTCTAGGTATAAATGGCAACAACTCTCCGCAAAGCGTCGCACTTAGAGCGGATTATCACAAGTCAGGGTCGGCCCTGTTGGCGGAAGCAGCAAACCCTCCGCCTCTCATATTAAATCTGCGTGCAGGCCGGAAGCGGGTGGATCTGTATCTTATCGATCCCAGCAACCGGGATTCCTTGTGGTAGAACCCCCCGGCAATCCAGGCGAATAGGTCCCATCGCCAGGTTGTAAACTTATCCCACGCCGTGGGGATGAAGTTATACATGCCAGCGTACTCGAAATACTTCGGGTAAAACCCTGCTAAATCCCAATCGATGAGCCATAGCTGTCCTTCAGGATCAACAATCATATTTCGAGGTGCCAAGTCATGGTGAGTGAAGACGAATGGGCCATCATAGAGAAATACCGGCCTTAAGCAGGTTGCATGCTTGGCAGCAGTCTTTATGATCTCCTGACAGATAGAAACGAAATTGGCCTAGAAGTTCAGGAAAGCGTTGACCTGATCAGATGTTGCTCTAGGTGGCAAGCTGAATGAGTCTTAGAGGAAGTAGGACCTGCATTTTCCTGTAACTAGGGACCCAGAGAAGGTAGAAGTGGCCGATCTTAAGCGGTGTATGATGCGATGAAGCTGGAAAGCTAGCCTGAGGCTTGCGAACCAACCAAGCTCTGGCCATACCATATCGAGAGTTTTCCCTGGAATTCGATCCATAATGCAATAAACTATACGATCAATCTTGACACTTCAATAGATATATGGGACAGGAATTCCCAGCTAAGATGCGAATTCCACAGATCTTATAGCATCCTTGACTTTTTCCTCCCGATAGCCCTTTGCTAAAAGGTTCGAGGACAGCGGTAGGATTTTCGAAGAACCAGGCTGGTGAGATAGAGAGATGATGAAGTTGGTGATCTCTGCATCTGTGTAGCTGAACAGTTTCGTATCGTCGAAGCCTGGTTCCATTGAGAGTATGACGTGGTTGGGAGTGAAATATCATCCATCGTGGATAATATTCCACATTCTGCACAGCCAGCCGTACCGGGGAGGCGACTTGAGTGAGCCGAGGTGGAGTCAGGTGACTGTTGACAGACATCCATGTAGACAAAACATCTTTAGCACTTCCAAGCAAGGGAAGGCATTTCATAGAGTTGCATCTCACATAATTTCGGTCTTTTTTCAACCCTCCCCCCACAACTCTTAGCTGTTGATCAAATAAAATCTAGAAAGCTTCTAGAAAGGCAATAGGCAACGTTAGTCGAATGTCGGCTCATCCAACCAATCACGAATCTTCTCTAGAGCGAAAATATCGTGCTGCTTGTCCGAGGTGTGGTAATCCTCCATCTCTCCATCAATCCACCCCTTGGTACCCCGGCTAGTTCCTAATTTAGCACCTATCTCGCGCGCAGGACCAAGGTCGATGAGGACCGGCATGCCCTCCACGTCGACCAGGACGTTTCCCGGATTGACGTCGTTATGAGCCCAACCGAGCTAGTGTAGGTGATGAATGGCCGACTCGAGGGCTTGCATGAAGGGCTCCTTGTTGATCGGCCCTATCTTGTTCTTCAAATAATCAGAGAGCGTGTTGGGGTGGCGATCGAGGACCAGGCCGGTGATGCGGTTACGGCGAACTCGGCAGCCATGATAACGGACGATATTGGGGTGGGGGTGTAGGGATAGCATTTCCATTGTTCTGGCTTCTTCGAGCAGGCCCTTGGGAATCAAGTCTAGAACCTTATGTTCTTGGAAGACATCGTACATGGCAAGATTTGGGCGTTTGATGTAGTAGGTATTGAGTTGGGTCTCCTCCGCCAGTGTGAGATTCCCGCGATGCGGCGCCCATTCCGGAAAGATGGTATGTTCCGGGATATGAACAAGGGCAGACGTGAGTTGTTTAAAGGTGGCGTTGCGTCTAGGATGATTTGTCTTGCCAAAGTAGGCCAGGTTGTCGTTGTCGACCAGCGCAAAGGTTGCGTGCTGAAACTCGCCAGTTTCGTCATCGACTTCCTCATGGAAGAATGCAAGGTCTTCCCATGCTGTGACTTTGGCCATGACGAGGAACACTCTCGCAGATCATAGGGGTTCAGTTTTTCCAGTCTCTTGTCTCCTCAAGGCTGGGTGTACACGTTTTACCTACTCGCTTTTGGCCGCAATTCTTAGTCAGCGGCTATGCCCGGTGACTTCAAGCACCAAGTCAGACTCAAATTCATGATCTGTTCTGTCGTTCTTTGAAAGCGCTTGCAACTCAACCATGGAGTCTGATATCGATAGTTCAACGAAAAGCAAGACCCGCCGGATCTTGTCAGCATGCTCTTTACCAAAGCCGATTACGCCGCCTGAGCGCATAGCACAAGGTGTTTATGCACCGTTGAATATAACAAACGACCATTCCTCGTAACTTGGTCTGGATCGACGCAGTATCCTGAGATGGAGAGTTTCCCCGACATTGCGAACACCAAAGTCCAAGCTCTGCCACAGACGCCGGCCATGGAGTTTCTCTGGAGAGGCTCGGAACTGATGGATTATGGTGCTCATGCGTCGATTCGACTTCAAGGGGAGAGCAAGTTTCCCATCCTCAAATTGGCCCATGCTGCAGAACTCTCGATGAAACTCATCGCATCCGAGTTCGAGGTCTTTTGGAACTACAGACGAGTCTCCCTATTCCCAGAATCGACCCGGTCCCCGTCAAGGACCATGGGGTTGTTTCTGGATTTCGAATGGAGTTGCTTTCTAAACTCGGGCAGGAAGACCTTGCCGCACGGGCGGCGGACATTGAGCAAGCGTGTTGGACGTCTTCATTCTGCCGGATTCTGTCACGGAGATCTCAGTCCGAGTAATATCATGGTGAATGAAGCAGGGCAAATCATCTTGATTGATCTCAGCTTTGCTGGTAGAATTGGGCATCGAATTCCTTCATTCTTCCCTAACTGGGTCTATGAGGATGACTCCTTTGACCTCAAGGCTGACATGGAAGCATTGACAGCAATTAAACAAGCTTGACCCTGAGGTTTACAGTTCCCACAATAACCTGAGGAATACGAGCCTCAGGAGCAGACCCTCGGGACACCCCGAACTACGTCAAAAGACGCCGAGAACTATTACGCCGAGACGAAACCGGAAGAGAACACTACAGACACACAGCTCGTCGAGACCACAGAGCTCAAGAACCTGTTGGGTTTGACCCTCCGGGGGCAAACAAGAAAAACCTTCAGACGCCAACTACACACTATCACTATGCAGACCCATGCCGTTTGTCCATTTCGCTGCCCGAACTAGCACCAACACGGGCACAGCTCGCCCAAGAAACACGTCAGAGGACACCGGAAAGGCCGCCTACACAGGCAGAAGCCACACCTTGTGATGAGGAAAGAGAGGGTTTTGCTGGCCGAGGAGCACCAACCGCATATTCGGCGCTAGCGTCGCGATTGCATTGGAGGGACCACACGAAGTACCCCACACCACCTGGCTGGAACAAACTGCTGAGGACCAATCCCTCGTAGCCGCCCCCACTACCTGCTGCCTGGAATATCGCGACAACTCAATGACCACCTAGGCCCCCTGAGAAGGCTCCCATCCAGCCGGCCCAATTTCTCGACCGCGCCTCGATATAGAAACCAACACCATCCTCCCTCACACCGCAGCTTTCGTCGCCATGGACGAACCGCGCTCTCACGCAGAGGAGAAGCAAGCTTCTCAGAGTACACAGACGCGGAAACGACAGCTAGACGACAACGACGCCGAGCCACGAACAAAGCGCGCACGATTAACGCGAAAGAACTTGGCTCACTTCAACAAGATGGGCAGGAAGAAGACCTCAGACCCCTCGGACGATTCGGGATCGACAAAGACCCTCTCGACAACGGCGTCTGGCTTTGGTACCCAGGCCCGAAAAAATGGTATCCTAGATCCCATCAGCTCCAAACCGCCCACAAACCTCGAGGATATCCGCGAGCGGCTCGCCAGATCCCGTCAGACCGCTTCACCCCCCGAGTCAGTGTACAGGCAGTACGCCCGCACAGTCGCGACAGCCCATAGCGAAGCGACCATGGTCGTCAAGGCTGGCGGGAAGCTGTTGAAGGAATATGATGACGATGGTTATCATCAAGAATTCAATCAGGCATTCATAGGCTATCCAAAAGATGCCGGCTTCAATAATAGACTCTCTGCTCCGCAGCCCGACTTTATCGAGGGACTTGAGATGGAAGAGTTCCAACCATTTCCAGTCGACGACGTCAGCGGGGCGGTTCTCTATAAGGATGACCGCCGTTCTGTAACACTACCGCATATTGCAGGAGAGTGGAAGGGCCGCGGAAAGGATATGGAAGAGGCAGCGCTACAGAGCTCCTATGATGGAGCAGCTCTCGTCTATGCAAGGAACCAGGCCCTTGCCTACCAGGGAAAGTCCGACCCTCCCGGCCACGCAAACGTCACAACTTTCACCACGAATGGTACCCTGCTCAACCTGTACGCTCATTATGCAGCCCCATCAGCCGAAGACGAAGACACACTTGAGTACCACCAGTATCCCATCTCAACAACGGATATCAAGGGTACCTACCAGGGACACAAAAATGGCAGAAAAGAGCTCAGGAACGCCCAGGACTACGCGAAGCAACAGTCATATGCCATGAGAGACGAATTGAAGGAACATTGGAAGCAAAACCGCAATAAACTCCCACCAGTCGCCGAAGGAGTTCACCTACCGGACGTGGAACCACCGCCGCACGCAACAGATGGATACGAAGACGCGAGCCCGCACGTACTGCAAGAAGTAGAAGTAGAAGACGAAGACGACTATGAGATAGTCCAGCCAACGACACCCAGAGAGTCTTCGCATCACTCAAAGTCATCGCATCGTCACCACTCATCGTCGCAACACTCTTCGAAATCGCACCACCACTCGTCGCATCACTCGTCGCCACACCACTCATCCAAATCATCGCACCACTCATCCAGTCACAGCAGCACCCACAAACGAAAAGCCTCATCCTCACAGACATCCTCCCACGGAGCCTCCGCACACGCAAGCAAACATGGAAGTTACTGGAAGAAGAACTCCGAAGGCCATTACTACCACAAGCATTCGGACGGCACGGTCCAATGGTACGATGATGTCAAGGACCACCACCGACATTGAGAGGTCCCGAGCGAGTATGGTCTCTGGGAGATCGACCATAAAGGAGGAGAAACCTGTTATGACGACCAGTCACGCCTTGAACTTGTTTAGCTTACCGTTCTTGCTCTTTTTGACTTCGAATTCCCCTTGACTGTGAGTGGCCGATAGCGAGCTTGGTCGCGGTCAATATGCGCCACGTTCCTTTCGTGAGGAGGCCGGGAAGCTCACTATGTGGTCGCTCTGAGCTAGTTCTCTCCCTGTGTGGACCTTGAAGCGTTTCAGTTATTGTTCTGAGCTTAGTGATCCCTCTTTCTCGGGGGTCGGGCGGCAGCTTGGCTGATGTCATTGATGCTTTCGTTTGTCCATACTGGGGATTATGCACCTCGGTATGTTGAATGTTATTCACTTCGGTCTGGTTTGGGCTTGAAGTCTTTGATTGCTCTGTGGCAGACTGTAACTGGCTTGAGATGAGAGGTTTGTTCGTGTGGATCATCGGCTTAGCATCATACGTAGTTTCGGCCGGGAGATCTTTCTCTCCGACCCTTTTGTAGATTGTTACGTTTGCAGAGCGGACAGTCTGATGACTGTTCCCGCGAGAAGGCACCCAGCAGGTGTAAATCTGCGAACCTTCCATACTCAGGTAGATTCCAGTTTCTCCTCTCGAACCAAACTTGTGCCATCTCAATTTTCGTTCTTGTGGTATGTGAAGTGTGACCTGTGAGCCACAGATTCGCTCTCTAGATAGGTCTGGCTTGTTGCCTTGTCCTGGGAAGACGTCGTTGAGGAAGCTTCCCTTGGGGGTGAGTCCATCAACTGCTCGGGTGGCCGTGACGTTTGTCTTGCGCACCATTTCGTCCAGAACTAGTGGCCAAAAGTTCTAATTATTGGTTCACATTCGTCCATCAATGCTCTTGTAGATGGGCAAGGCCTTCGGACCCAGGGAACAATGTTACTGGGTCACTGTCAAAGCGAAGGATAGCCTCGGATATCTCAGTTGGTAGCTCTATTCCGAAGCGCCGCGCATAGCAAGGCTGAAATCATACGTATATACCTAACCTATGCATTCACAGAACTAGGCCTTTGTCAGGGGGTTCAGTGTCTCAGAACGCAAAACACCTAGCAAAGTGGCACACGGGACGTACCCAGATGGGCACGCAAAACCCCGCACCCTGTTTGTACCTTGTGTTTATCCCATCCCGGATCCGAGAGCTCCCTCACATACGACTGCAGTTTATCACCACAGCTCCTTGGTCTGGGTCAAGCATGGCCCACACCTCGGGCCATACGACACCTCAATCCAAACCGGCTGCAGTAATCGTTGTTGGAATTGGCATTACTGGCAGGATCGAACTGCTCTCTTCCCGCGACAAGGTCAAGAAGTCACCACATCCTTCAGCAAATGACCATGACAGGCAGTGGATGCATGAGCACATCAAAAGAGAGATTGCTATATATCAACGACTCCCAAAGAAGCATAGCCGCTTTATTCAAATGGTCGGTTACTCTCCAGAGGAGAGTGACCATCATATCATCTTCGAGTACCTTCCGAAGCGTGATCTAAGGACCTTCCTTGACATGCAGCCCTCGCCCTCCCGCCGGCTACAATTGCAATGGGCTCTAGATGCGGCAGAGGCCGTAGGGCTTGTCCATGCCTGCGACATCATCCATAGTGATATCAAGCCGTCTAATTTCCTTGTGGACGAGCACCTACGGCTCCGGCTGATCGACTTCTCCGGCTCGTCCATCGATGATCAACCGGCTTTGGTCGTCGAGAACGCACGTTTCTTCCTCCCCCGGAACCGGCAGGAGGACCAGAGTAGTGTATTGACCGACCTATTTGCGCTGGGGTCAACTATATACGAGATCATGACCACACAGCAGCCTTATGAGGATCTTGACGAAGAAGAGGTCGAGGCTAGATATATCCATGGTGATTTCCCTGGGGTCGAAGGGGTTGTCTGTGGAGACATCATCAACAAGTGCTGGACTCAACAATATGCTGCTGCTACCGCTGTATATAACTCCATAGAAGAGATAATGAGGCGCACCGCCATCTAGGAACAAACATCCAGCTCTGCTGTTCTTTAGACTTTCCCTCTAGCGCATGGCAGTGGTTTGAGTTCCTTCACAGCAATGGCCTGACCTCATGTCCGCGAGTATCCTTCTTTACAACTGGACAATCACCCTGCATTCTGGTTGAAGCCATCGCACTCTTCTTCAGCTTGTCACTAGTGTATTGCACACCACTATTCGTAGCATCCACACAGTTCACGACGCCATAGTTCTTGGTTGCTCGAAGGCCACATTTGTAGATTACCGGGCCTGAGGCTTCGGAATAAATGTTGAATGCTGTAGGCTAATATGGACATGGGATTAGTGAAGCTCAGTGTCGTCATTGATAATTGCTCACCTGTGATGTGGGAGTTTTGCAGTCTACTAAGACGAGGAAGATCAGGATGCTAAGCACAGCTAGTCAATAAGGCAAGATATTGGGCTGCAACACGTCAAGAACCCGAAGGATTCCAGACAGGAGGCTGGGCTGCAACATGTGAAGCGGGGTCCTGCCGTTCGCTTCACCGTCATCCTTCAAGCTACAAGCCGTCGCAGCATCTTCGACGGTCTGCCAGTTGCAGCCCAACACAAATTATTCGATCAACTCAAGGCTTTCCAAGCTTCATGTGAGAAGAGGGAGCTTGCAGAGATGAAGCGCGCGGTCCAGGAGCAGGAGAGGAAGATGCGGGAGGGGCGGAACCAGGATTCGAAGTGAACAAGGACGCCACCCGATACTTGTACTCCTTGAACTCATTGGCCTTCTTTTGGACAACCTGGGCAGAATCTTCACGCCAGAACCCGGACAATATCGCTTCCGCTTGGACTCTGTCGACCACAACGGGGAATCGAGGATAGATATGCTTCCAGACTAGTGAGTACATGGCACTAGAATGTACTGCCGTCCATAGCCAGCTCGCTCCCGAATGCCAGTTCTCCTCCATCGCGCTCGCTAGGGGTAAGCCGCCACCCACCGGAGTCCTCTTGCGCTCCTCTTCCTCCACTGCTTGTATGAAACTCCGCTGAACGCTATCGAACTCTGGTTCACTGATCTTGTTAACGGCATGTCCTGTAAGCCAATATGGGACCGCAAGTGCCTCCACAGGCAGAGCGCAGATCCATTCCAGATCGATTAGACACGTAACATTCCAACGACGGTCCACGAAGATATTGGATCGGTTTACGTCGGTAAGTTCGAGTGAGAATGGTCTGTAACGATGTTCTTGTTTAGTGACACGATGCGATAGCAAACAAGCCAGGCTTCTCGCAGCCATATGCCCACGGCAATCCTCGTCATCGAATGCTGCTGAATGCGTTGTCCTGGCAGGTGATGAGGTCCATTACATAAGGCTGAGCACAAGGATACGTGCTATCCCTTTGTATTGTTCTTAGCATATTGCTATTCTCCCATAGCATAAAAGAGCAAGTAAGCGGCCGATTCGACAGAGATATTGTGCAGTCATCGTTGAATCGGAACGAGCCAATTGGGCGGATTCCCCTGCGTGGCCCATGTGTTGGCGAGTATCTCTTCCCACTTATACTCGAGCAGCATATAAGCTGTTGGGAGCCGATGGCCCGACGGATTTGAAACGTAGCGCGGCAGGACAGTGGTGTATCGAAGACATCGGTGGAGGGAGCGTTGGAGAATACGTGCGACCCGAACGTAGAAGGGTCGCTGTTCTTCATGTGTAAACTGAGCGCCGAAAGACCAAGGTCAGCAGGAGACAGACGGCGTTGAGGGACCCTCCGGGGGGGGGGGGAGACGTACGCAGCGGCCGTCAGAGAAGCCAAAGCCATACAGGCGGGGGATGCGAACCAACGGGCATTGCTCTTGCATCCACACGTGGGTTCCCACCTCACAAGCCGTCTTCTCGTCGAAAGTGCCAGGGTCCCGGGCCTCGGCCAGCTCATGTGGCATGGGGCAGCGGAAAATGAAGAGTTTGGCGGCTTGGTTGGCAGACTTGACCTCGACGGGCACGCACACATTGATGGCGCCTCGAATCCATTGCTGCGGACCGGCGGCAACGCAGCTATCTCGATCGCCGAGCTTCAGGTGGTGTCGGGCGAGAGCTTCAATTACATGTTTCTGCCTCCACATAAAATCTTGCAAGGCAACTGAGGAGGCGGCGTGAAGGACGATGTTGTCATCTCGGTTTTCTGCATCCTTGTAAGTGATCGAATCACCGTCGGACAACGTAATGGTAGCAGGCATATTCGAAAATCAGTGGCTGCTCTGAAGGCGACGCCGCTGGAGTTGCAGGGCTGTCGTCCGTTGAAGGCGCCTATCGCGGATGTTGCCAGAGTTTGGTGGAAGTATGCGCTGAGACATGTATGTAAGTACTGAAAAGAGAGACTGGTCGTGATGCTTGATTGATGTGTAGTTGGAGAAGACAATCAAGCTAAGACTTTGGCCCTTTTTATGTCCATCGGCCTACAGGTGGCACCTACCCCTTACAGGACGGAGGTTGTAGGCGAAAGAAACGCCCCCAAGAGGACACGAAAAGCCCCTCAAGATTCAGAATGCTCCGCCCATCAACATGCTTAGAGAGATGGGATTGCCTTAGGCAGAGTTCAAGTAATTCGAGGTTCAGTTCTTTATCAGTCGGAGCCAGAAGCAATCTGGAAGGAGTGGCTCAAACACTGCACACGTCACTGCAATCTTTTATGTGTGTGTGTGTGAAATGAGCAGGTGTGTCCCAATGTGTCTTGGGTGTTTTAATTCTCCTCGCCCTCAGATCCAAGATTCTCAGCTATTTCTCCATGCCCCTTTTATATTCTATCCCAGACATCATATATCATTCTCTATACGGCTGCTCTTGCCCTCGAACGAAAGGAATTCGATAGGTCATAAACTTGGGAAGTGCTTTCAAAGTAACCTGGCCAACGCCAATCTTCCCATCCTCAAAGAAGAAACAACTCAGTAAGGTCGCAAGGATGACAACATCCTGGACCAGGTCAAGGCGCTTCTCCAACATCTCTCGAATACGTTCCGGCATTCCGTCGAACAGTTCCGTCCAGAATCCCCTTTCCGCAACCTCAAACTCATCCGGCATCCAGAACTCGCCTCCGGTAAATTCGCCGGCAAGGGTGTGGATACGGCCGAATCCGGCCCCGAACGGCAGCGGGGTAGACAGTTCCCAGTCGATCAAGGCGGTAACGTCGCATTTCTCGTCGATGAGTAAGTTCACACTGTTGAGATCGTAATGGGCAACCCACAGCGGGAGGAGGGCAAACTCGTCAAGCCTTCTGGCGAAGCTCCCGGCAGTTGCTTTATAGGGGAGGATTTCTTCCAACGGCGACGCCAAGATGGCGTCTAGGTGCGGTCGAAGCTTGGTATCAACAGCTTCGTGGCTAACATCGGCGAGATAACCCTTCGAAAAGACACGGCCCAGTGACTTGTTGATGGCAATACGCCCTTCGGCTCCCTTGCCAGCGACTCCATGCAGCCACATCTTGCCTGGCATGCGGGCGAGGGAGTAAGCCCAGGCGCCTGCGTTCTCCAACTCTTCATTACCGAGAGCTTCACAATCTGGGACGAATGAGCTCAGGGCGCCCTTGGCGGTCTTGAACGCGTCGACGTCAAGCGGTTCAGTACGGAATTGCACGACCACCTCACGGCCGTCAGCGAGGGTAGCGAACAGGGTCCTACTAAACATTCCCTGCATTGGAGGCTTGTCGATGCGGTTCGCGGTACTGCCTAGATGCTCGGCGACCAGCTTCTTTGCCCATTTGGCCTGCTTCGCCGGCGTATCGAGCAACTTGGGCAGATCCTTGTCGGCGGTGACCATTGGCATTGTGGAGAGGATCTCGGGAGGATGTAGATGAAGGAAAATGAAGGCGGAAACAGGTGTGCGCGCAATTGCGGGCTCAAATGCTAGATGCAGAGAGCTTTATCAGAGTGTGGAAGTCCCTTCCTCGTCCGCTCCTTGCTGCGCATGAGCCAGCTTTCATGATGCATCTGCCTGTTGTCATCGTTTTGTTGTCGCTGTACAGCACAGCTGATCCCTGTTGGCTCTGCTGAGTTATCACACAATTAGCAAGCCCGGCGAGCCTACCCACTCTACAACCCAGAAGACCTTGTCATTGTCCAAATCTTTCTTGACAAAGCACCAGGCTCCGTTCAGTATGTCGACAAATCAGGAGAAACAGGACGAAGGATGCTTTGCCGTCACGTTTGAACGAAAATACTACCATCGCGAGGGCACATTCATCAAGAGAAGCTTGCGGCCCAACGAGTTCCGTACAGGACATCGTGGCCTTCATGTCCCTCGCCTCAACAACGAGAGGATCAAGAATGAAGCGGCCTCGATGAGATTTGTTAGGCTCCATACCAACATCCCAGTTCCACAAGTTTATTGCGACTTTGAAGATGATGAGGCATACTACCTCATCACAGAATACGTGGAGGGTGTTCAAATGGCCGACCTTACAGATGACCAAAAGGTCCTTGTGAGCAAGGAGCTCCAGCGCCACCTTGAAACGCTCCAGAAGTTGAAATCTAAAAAGATCGGGGGCCCGTCAGGCATTGTGATTCCACCCTACCGGGTTATGCGTCATACAGAGAGAGATATCTGGTCACTACGGCCTTCCGATGAAGATGAATTCGTCTTCTGTCATAACGATCTGTCCCAACAACACATTATCGTTGATCCCAACACACTCCGGATTAATGCCATCATAGACTGGGAATACGCAGGGTTCTATCCAGCACATTTTGAGCGGCCATTCTACTCCCGCCTGGGCCCTTCTGTTGCTATCAACAGCGAGCCTGACGATTCATTCGAGATTCTCGACTTTTTCAATTCCCACGCACAAACACAAGTCTCTTCAAATAACACAGTGTCGTCTTGCCGGTGACCTTGTTCTGGTCCCTTCACTATATAAGTAATTCATGGACCTGGTGTTTGAGTTCTCACCAAATCAGACTCAGAGCAAGAATGCTCAAAAGGTTACTCGATGGCAGGTCTGCCTTAACAATTTCGATGCATTGATACGCAAGCCTTCAAACTCTTGGAAACGTCCAGTGGGCTTGAATATCTCATAACTGTCAATATGTCTAAGCTGTTCTCTAATATATGATATTCGCGAAACAAGGAATCCGTGTCTCATCTAAAATCTATGAACTTCTTGTTTCTATAGTCTAAAGTCCACCAAGCTTCACAACAACAAAGCCACCCTCTACGCCCCCAACGCAGCAGCGACCATCTCGACATCCTCCCCGGTCCCGCACACAAGCCCTCCTCGCTCGTCGCAGTCCCGGACCGGCACGGCCAGGACGTCCCTCCCGCCCGCGGGGTCGACCGCCCGGCCGCCGGCGCACTCGGCGACCAGCGCCACGGGGCACAGCTCGTACAGCCGGCGCAGCTTGGCGCCGCTCCCGCCCGTCACGGGCGAGACGTACACGCCGTGGCCCTTGGACAGCGCGTGCGCGACGTCCGGAACCAGGCCGCCCGAGTAGCGCAGCGTGTACTTGTCCTTCACGAAGCGCGCGACGAGCGCCATGTACCGCTCGTCCTCGGCCGCCGCGCGCAGGTTCGCCGGCGCGAAGTAGCGCGTCTTGAAGGGCGGCGGCGCGAGGCGCACGGCCGGCCGGGTGATGGTGATCTCGGTGGAGGCTTGGTCATCGCGGAACCCGACCTCGAAGCAGGCGGGCTCCGAGCCGGGGACCCGCAGCGCGATGATGGCGGTGGCGCGCGGGCCGAGCACGCCCAGGATGGCGCCGATCTGCTTCTCCCGCGGGTCCTGGTTCAGCGCCGTCGCTCCGTCCCAGATGCCGATGATGGTCCCGACGGTCCAGTTCGGCGCGATGATGGAGCTGCCGTCCAGCGGGTCGAAGGCGACGGTGTACTGCTCCTCCGATATCTGCTCGCGTCCGAGGTGCTGGTGCCGCTCGACGGGGTCTTCTTCGCTGCTCGCCGCCACCACGGCCGGGCACTCTGCCAGCGCGGCCCGGATGAGGTCCTCCGCTATGACGTCGACGTTGAGCTGGTCGTCTCCGAAGGCGTTGGCGGTGCCGGCGAGGGCGATGTGCTGGGACTCCCGCAGGGCTCTGGCGACCAGGGAGATGGTGTGTAGTAGTTTTGGCAGGACAGTGTCTCGCAGCTGAGAACGAGATTCTGAAGGGAGGAGTTGCTTCAGGTAAGATGCCAGGGTTTCAGCGGCATGGTCAGCTGTACCGTTGGCCGCCATGTTTCGTTGGCGGAGATTTTGATTGCCAGATACCCGCTGCAAGATTTCCGTCTGCCCTGTCTTTTAATTGTATCTTCTGAAGCATGCGATATCAAAGTGAGGCTTTGGGCAATATTGCTGAATTAGAGTTTCTGTAGACTTCCGAGTCATAGTATCAACAAATTTCATCAAATATCGCAAAGAAACTAGCGGAAATGGCGCAGTGGGGCCGCCATACCTACTGTCAGAGAAAACCAACTAACATTCACTTCAACTTCAACTGGAGTTGCAATTTTGTCATTAGTTGTTTGCTGGACAGCAATGTCACTTGAAAGTAATTGCCACTTAATCGCATTGAACTCTCATCATGATGTTCTGCTCAAAGTCCAACCCGGACCTTCGACTTTAACGAAACACAGGTATAACAGCTCCGAGTGTTGGGAACGGAGTATAGCAGAAACGAAAACCCAAGAGCAACTGCAAGTATAGAGCGTTGAAACCGACACAGATCATCCTGGTTGATTCCATCATCTGACATTGCAAGACGCAAGTGCCATCATAAGCACCAGTGTCTGGCCAAGTGCAGTGCGAGGCTACTAAGTGCGTGTTAGTGCCAATGAACCATCGTTCCACGGTAGGATACATACACACTTACTCATTCAAGAGATACGCTCATGTGAGCCATTGCCGTTGACCATGGGCATTTTCCCTTTGCCCTTATCCATGGGTCTTGCACCCTGACCGTTAATAACCATGGGCGATTCACCATCACCATTGACCACAGTCCTCGCCATGTTACAGTTGGCCGGTGGATCTTCCTCATCTCTATCTCTCCGCCAATGTCTTCGCCATTTTCTGGCGTTGCTGTCGGCGGCAACCTTCAGCCAGGCGGCCAGGCTGAGGAGGGCGGCGGCCGCCAAAACCGGGATAAGCAACCACACGCCAACCATGACGACGGGCGCGGAGAGGAGCATGGACATCAAAAAGGTCGGTGCGACGAAGTATATCAGGAAGCGGTTGTAGGCATCTTCGGCGGCACGGCGGTCTTCTGCTCGAAGCGCGAAATCCATGCGGGCTGCGGCCATCCTCGGGTTTGGAGTCGAGGGAGAGGCTGATGTCGAGTCCGGAGTCGGGACCCGAGTGGAGGTCGTGGTCGAAGCGGACCGAGACTCTCGTGGTGGATCTCCCATGGAGGCCGCCGCTGCTGCTACGGCCTCTTGGCCCTGTCGGGTCGATGTCGTCTGTGTATCACCCGCGAAGTCTGGGATACGACCCCTGCCCCGACTCCTGCTGCGCCAGGGGGCCTTCCCGAGGGTGGCGTCTGATCCGTACTCGTCGTTTGGGCTGGTCATGTTGAGATGTCTATAAAAGGTGGATTTGGGGAAAATTATTGGAAAGAGAAAACCCACGGTTGAGAGGCGAGAAGGTAGAGACAAGAGCCATCCTATTTATGTATGAATCGCAGTGGATGTCCTCGGTAGGGGCTAGGACCGGGCCCCGGACGTCACAGAGGTGGTTCCGCGAGGGTTTCCCCGAAACAGGATCTCCGAAACAGAAGATTCTGTTTTGATATGGCGCATGTTTGCGCTGATAAGAGCTGGCGCCAGAAACGAGCGAAAGGCGGTTGAGGTCTGGTCGTCCGGCCAGTGGCAGCAGCCGCAGAATACTGTGGGCTGTGCGCGCGTTTGAGCTGCCACAAGACAATCTCAACCGTAGAAATGACATGTCGATGGTGTGAAAGTCCACCCCATACATTTCACCCCAAACCGAGGCTCGGGAAGTTTTCCATCCTTGATTTACTCATAGGGATCATGATGTTCAAAGGATGTAGTTATCAGGTCCCGTGACCAATCCTATCAGATTTGATCTTCCCGCTCCTCCCCTGCACTGACACTCCACTGGAGAACATTGCACTATCCCGTCCACCAAGCCAACGGGCATCACAACACCGCCGCCGCGCGCCTAGAAATGTGGTGGTCTATCAAAGGAATGGGCGGGTCAGCCTTTGTGACCTGCACTGATGGAGAAACAGTTCTGAAGGGGTATCAGGTCTGGGAGGGCGGCAAGATAAGGGCAAAGTTCGAAGAGTCTTCCGAGGAAGAGCTGTCACGAGAAAATCAAATCTACGAGTTGCTCGGCGAACACCCCCAGATTCTCAAATGCTTCGGCCTCGAGGAAGTCCACACCGGCATCTTCTCTCTCCGTCTCGAGTTAGCATCACTTGCAAGCGTCAGAGGGTATATCGAGACGAACCCAGACAACCCTCCCCCTCTACAGACCCGGTCGCAAATGGCATTGGATGTTGCTACCGGTATCGCATATATCCACTCCTGTGGTGTTTGGCACTCCGATATCAGCTGCCGCAACTTCTTCTTGTTTAGTGATTTTCGAGTCAAGATCGGTGATTTTGGCGGATCTTTGGTGCAAGGCCAGAACTTCCGCGCTTCAGTTTGTGAAGAGCCTGAGTATGAATTACCGTGCCGAGGAAGGGACTTCCAGGCTAGGCCACGAATCAAAAGGGAGCTATTCGCTCTCGGCACTGGCCTGTACGAGATCATTGCCTGGGCTCGCCTTTTTCCCGGCTCGAGCGAGGACGATGTGGACAATTTTCTCTCAGACGAGAAGTTCCCGCCGCTCGAAGGGGTTCTCCTTGGAAACGTCATTCACGGTTGCTGGAACGAACTTTACAACAGTGCCGAAGATGTTGTTCGTGATCTTTCAGTCCCGTCTCTCTGAATACTTTATCAATTCATACCTTGTGGTCAGTATGATTGTCTGATTCTCAATCTTTTTCAATGCTGAAGCTCGAGCAGCCTCCTAGTTGCATAGGGCCGATGATTAGGGTTCTGAGCAACTGTGGACTAGATTGAGTGAAGCAGCGTTGAAGTGGCTGGAGAATTTGAACGTACTCGGTATAAAAAGTTGTTAGAGGTTGTTAATAGTATTCTTGTTGCTGGATTTGTAGCTACGTTGAAAGACTTCATTGAATACCATACAATCGCTCTATCTGGTGATGCGGTGTGCTCTTTCTCAACTTCAAGACTATCATGATGGTGAATAGACGGACATGGTGTTTGTATCAAAGGCCATTCATTGTAAGCGTATTGGATGGCAAGTCTGGTGAACTCTGGCGGCCTAGGACTCCCACCAAGGCTCCTTCTTTTGGCCGCCTTTGACCATTCACTACTCTACACACTCGACTGCACACCAGAACAATAAAAATTCACACAACCTCATTGAGGAAGAGCCGATATTTACCCGATCCCGCACGGATCACCTTTCCCTCCCTAAGATTGATTTAAGAATCCCCTCCTCCTCCTCCTAGTCCATCCTCCACCTCCTCTTCCTCATAATCACCATCCTCAGCCTCATCCTCGACCAGCGGCACTTCGCGTTCTGCACACCGCACTGCGCCATGGCTGACAGCAACGATGACCAACAGTGGGACTCCGACGGTAACTCGGAACCAGTATTCCCATTGATATCCCCTTCCCAAGGTGAGGCCAGATTTGACCGTGCCGTGAAGCATGATCTGACCCGCTAACTTGGTACTCAGTCCTGGACCTATCGCAGCTTCCCAAGGCCCAAGCCGTAGACGAGCTCATACACCATGTCTTCTGTCAACAAGAGGAGATTATCGACGAAGGTGGTGCCTACCTTGAATTTTCTGGTCTCTCCCAAGACGTCGTCGAGCGCTTCTATCCTCAACAATGCGGTGTCCGTGATCATGCGACATATTTCGGAGAAGAGAGTGGCGGTAGACTCTTTATCAAGATGGCTGGACCGGTTCACAGGATGGCCACCAGAGCTATCATGGACGAGCTCTGGGATGGGCTTGTCGGCATGGGCTTAGACGGAGAGATCAAGCGCACCTTGAATGACCGATTTCATGGCAACGGCAGCGCTGTCAAACAGCCTGATGACGCGCTAGTCCCTACCAAAGTTCGCGCCAGCAGCAACAGCTTTCCAACCCTTGTCGTCGAAGCTGGTGGCAGCCAGTTCCCGGAGAGGATGCGTGAGGCGAAGAACTAGTGGTTCGATCACTCCGCCCCAGGCCAGGAGCGAGGCGATGTTCGCACTCTCATTCTGATCAAGATGGACGACAAATGCCCCTTGGGGACCATCCAGCTCGAGGTCTGGTCGCACGGAGTCCAGCACCCGCAGGAGGCCAAGATCCAGCTTGTCAAGCCCGAGGACTGTCCGACCCTGGACGATACGGGCCTCAACCCTTCTCTCTGGGAATGCTCTGGTCAAGTCCCCCTGCGCATCGCCTTCAAGGATGTCTTCCTGCGGGATGCGGAGGGCCCGAGAGAGCACGACTTGGAATTGACTGGCGACACCCTCGTCGCCATGGCTACTAAATTCTGGATCAAACGCCTGCTAGTGAGACGCAGGGTGGAGGTGTACACAGAGGCATACCAACACTCCGCGCCGCTATATAGGGAGGCGCGTCAGCGCGCCGCTAAGGCGTGTGATGAGTTGCGGAAGCGCAACATGGAGAGGCGGAAGGAGTTGTCGAAGGAGGCGCGGGAGATGGCGCAGCAGGGGACTGAGCAGGAGGCAGAGAAGTGGCTGCGGAAGCAGTATGCAGACCTCGGGGAGGCGGAGCGGCAGGAGAGATTGCGAATCTTCCATGAGGCGGCGGAGGAGGCACGGCAACCCAGGAAGGAGGCATTGGGACGCGTGTGGGAGATAGAGGTCCGCATTATGGCGGCACTTGCCAAGAAGGAATGAGCGTCTTCCACGCAAGGCACATGCACAATTGGCTCGAGGGGACGGACGTCTGTAGCATCTTTGTATTTGATCGTAACATCGCTCTCGAGAAGAGATGAATTGATACCTACTACCAAGTCGGAATTGGCCTGATGACAAGCTTCCCCGGGAGCTTGAAGAATGAAGCGATGGTGATGTAGTACCGGAAGGATGAGAGGTGAAGCCACTGGATACCAAGGCCCCTCGTGGCTTGGCACATAGGAACGCTGGTGAGGTGTATAGAGATGAAGAGATCAGGGGTTTTTGATCCAGCATTCCTCTTTGCTGTTGGAACTTCCGACATCGCTCGAGATGCTGTCATGGTTGGGCTCTTGGTCACCAAGTTTGACATCGAGAAGATTGTAGAAACATGTTCGAGTCGGAAACATCAGACACATGTATATTCATCATGAATCATGAAAACGACTTGGGGATAGCTAGTTGAAACGTCCCGAAAGTTAAAAAAAAACTCCGCATCAGCCCAGAATCCCAGTTTGAAAAGTCCCGGTCGAGCATTCTTCCCGCGCTGTTCAAGTGTGCTCTGTACAATCTCCAACATATCCGTCAAAACCTTGGGCTTCATTCCACCCCAAGCCTCAGGTTCGATACTCGATACTCCCACGAAGAACGAAAGAGACAAGTCTCAACGCAAGTCTCCTCGCGTTGAAAAGATGCCAAACGGGTTGGTAAGGAAAGAGATTGTAAGGAGCAAATCTACATGTATGTATCGTTCAGCAGCCACGGGTGTGACAAGGCCTGCTTAGCCGTGAGCCGCTTCTCCGGCTCCCAGCCCAGCAAAGACCGCATGAAATCCAGGAATCTCGTCTGTTCCTCGCCCTCCATCTGGCGTTCTAGGTTCTCAAATGTGCTGCGATGGGGTATGGGAACGATCCCTCTCCAGTCACCTGGGTGAACAATGAACTTAGCCCTTTGCCAGTTGGTGGATTATATCAAATGCGGTTGGATGACTTACCATGTTCGTCCCAAAAGTCCAGGTACTTGTCGCTCCGCTTCAGATAGTCCAGTGGCGGCGGGCCGAACAAGGCAATCATGTAGGCCAAGTGGCGTGCGTCGTTCAACTTCTGATCGACGCTATGGTAGACAGCGAAGAGCGTTTGCGCGTGAAGCATGTCCCAGGCCTGGCGGGTTCAGATAAATGGTCAAGTATTATGGAGTGAGGGAGATAGTGCGGAAAAAGGATAATAGCTCGCTTACCGACAGCCCTACGCTCCACATGTCCACGGGATAACTCCATTTCATGCCCAGGATGATCTCCGGAGCCCTGTACGAGGTGGCCATAGCGTTGCCTGTTGCCTGGTCCCCGATCCGAGCCTGGCCGAAGTTGCAGAGGTACATGGGACCTACGGTGGCGAACACACCTCGAGATCCGTATATCGTCCTATCCTCCAACACCTTGCGAGGTCTGGGGCACGTGAGCTCTGCGCTTTCCAGTGACGGGAGGCATTCATTCAGATCTTTGAAGCTGGAGAACAAGTTCCCAGCATGGAATTCTTGAGCACAGTTAGAACCTAGCGAATCTCATATTGTGGCTTGGCTCGGGTTGCCAGGGGGCCAGACGTGAGAGTGGAGGGGATAACTTGCCAGTGTGGATGACATGAGCGTCCGAGTGAAGGAAGTCTAAAGCGCTGACGACCTGCTTCAGAGATGATTTCACAATGGAGGGCGAGAGAACGAAGGCGTCTGCAGTGCTTTGGCTTGCAACCAGGGATTTCGCAACAGGCACCTGTACGAGAATTTCATGGCTGCCATGCGGTCCCTGGACCTTGAAGGAATCCTCGAGGGGGCGGATATGAAGTGGAGCCAGTTCAGGCGCGTGCTTCTTCATGTGCTCGTAGACAGCAGGTTCACGGTTCTTCTGGACGGCATTGGTAAAGACCTTGATATAGACATATTTGCGGTTACTCCCCAGAAAGCCATTCGTTTAGAACTCGTACAAAGCCTCGCTCAAGAGCGCAGGGAACAACATACTGGAGATCATGGCCAAGCCAAGTGGTGGAGGTCTGGCCAAACCCGAGTTTGGCGACGACCTGATACTGGGACTGGAACACCTCTCCGAGACGGACTGGGTAGAAGTGTTCGGCCTTATACGACTTCATCCGTTCTTCTTCCATCTTCGTGGACGCGTCAATCTCGAGAAAGCCCGAGGTCGGGAAGACGCGGGGAGTGAGCGGCGGCGGCTTCGCTGCCAATTGGCTAGCCCAACGTCGTCCCAGCCAACTGGCTCGCTGGTGTAATCTGCTAGCCATGATAATCCAAGTGGGAGATGAACGTCCCGAACGGAAGCTTGAGAGTGGCGATGCTTGGTGACTAACCTAGGCAGTCAAGCAGTGGCGCAAAGAACCACTGCGTCCTGCAGAGTCGAGGAATGATTTCGCAGAAGACGAGAGGACGGGGATGCGAGAGGGGTTTTCTACGACGCCCGCGCGGGTGACACAGCGCTCGGAGGGCAGGTCATACGAGCTGCACCAGTGACATTCAGCTCAATGGCGTTCAGTGCACTCGGATGCGTAAAGCTCCGACCGTGTGCCGGTCATGCACTGTGTTACACGACAGGCTCGGTGTGCTCGCAGCGGCAAGCTATCGAAGAGGCCGGCATCGATTCGCAGCGCGAGGCCTTGGAGGATTGTCGAAGACCCGGTCAATTGGGCGAGGGCGAGTGAAGAGATAGGTACTGTCTGGTCCTAGACATTGATGGACTTGGTAAGCAGAGTGAGTTAGCATTGGGGGGGGCGCAAGTACTGAGCGCCGCCAGGACATACATCACTTCATTTCGTAGATGGCTGTTATTGATTCGCGAAAGCGACCACTCGAGAGTATCAGGCTTACAGGTAATGACGTTGGTATCAAGTGAGCTCGGTCGTACTTGGTCGATAAAGAGTTAAGGGGTCCTCACTTTGCGCTGCCATATCGTCGACCGCAATGGGAGATACTGGGGTCATGGAAACTTTGTCAATGTGTGATACCTCATGAGCTGATAAGTCACAAACGTGGTAATCATACATGGCTGCCCAGCATCGACTCAGGTCTAGAAGAGCCCACCAACGGCTATTGTCGATCACAGCGCTGTCTCTGGCTCCGCCAACAGGTAGCAGCCAGTGGCAGGCCTGCCAGTGCGATCGCTCTATGCAGTCGCACTCATTCTGTCAGTTCTCACCGACTTCTGAGACCCTTCAGTGACAGTCTCGGGGCTAATCAGAGGTCGAAGACGCACAGCTGGCAATTATCCATGGATGGCTGGTTGGCTCTCTGCTCACACCGGTGTGGGACTCGATGCAGGGCTCATGCGACCTCGGGCCGCGATGTTGAATTCCCGCGAACCACATTGCAACCTCTCCTAGGCGGCGATCCTTAGAGGGGGTAATGTACAATCTGTCATGGGTTTTCCGGTGGCGGCGATAATGATGTCTATGTTGACGGTGCAGCTCTGGAGAGCAGGTCGGGGAGATCGGGGACTGTTATGATCTCCCTGCGGCCCACTTCTGCCGGAAAACGATTACATCAATTGATACCTACTCATACAGACATACCCCGCGCGCGTCATGACAACCAAAACGTTGGTATTCAAGGGTGTAGACGAAGCAGCGTTCTCTTTGTACTTTCCACTCGATTTCAGAGACGGGACGTACGACATCCCTTGCCTGAACTGACAAGTCTTTGAGAACCACTTGCGGAGCTCCATGTATCCTCAGCATGCAGATAATCCCACTAGACGGGGGCGTTGGGGGGGATGAAGTCGCAGATATCGAGCGTCAACCCGTGTTTGTTGACTTCAATTACCCTCACGACCCTCGCTTGCCGCTCAACTGGCCGCTGGCCAAAAAAGTCTACGTCCAGGTTGTCTTGGGGCTCTTCATCCTGGTGGGCACTATAACCACCAGCATCATGGGGCCTGCTCAGAGGATGATCACCGCAGAGTTTCAAGTTGCTGACGAGGTGGCTGTTCTCAACACGAGCTTGTTCATGGTCGTAGGTGTCTTCCTTTTAGCATCCTATATACTCTTACTGAAACTCACCTACAATTTCCCGCAGGGCTACATCGCGGGATTTCTCGTATTCGGCCCCCTCTCGGAGAAGTTTGGCCGAAAGTGGCCCCTGATAACGGGCATGGGCGCCTCCTCCGCCTTCAGCGCCATGCCGGCGCTCGGCCGAGACACGGCCACCATCCTCGCCGGCCGGTTCCTCGCCGGCTTCTTCGGCGTGGCGTGCATGGCCGTGATGGGCGGCGTCGCCAGCGACTGCTTCACGCTGTCTCACCGCGGCGTGGCGATGCCGGTCGTGGTCGCCGTCGTCTTCCTGGGCCCGACTTTCGGCGCTGTGGTCGGAAGCGCCGTCGTCGCGCTGTCGCCGAGCTGGAGATGGACCTCGGGCGCCGTCGCCATCGCCGGGTTCGTCCTGAGCGCGGCGTCCTGCGTTGCGCTCCCAGAGACGTACCCGCCAGCGATCCTCCGCAGCGAAGCGGCGCGCCTGCAGATGAACAGCGGGGTCCTCGAGGTCAGATCAGCCCTGGACAAGGAAGGGTTCACACTCGAGCACATCGCTCGCGTTTACTTGATCCGGCCTTTTTGTAAGTCTTCCATCTCCTCCGTAATTCGTTACGAAGTGGGTATAGACTAAGTAAGGAACTAACCAACTCCCCCGCAGGGCTCCTCGCTACGCAGCCGATCCTCGCCCTCCTGACTCTGTACCAAGCCTTCCTGCACGGCGTGCTGTTCCTCTTCTACCAGTCCTACCCCTACCTGTTCGGGACCATCAGAGGCTGGCCGCAGCAGCTGAGCGCCCTGCCGCTCCTCGGCATCAACGCCGGCGTGCTCGTCGGCACCGCCGGGATCATTCTCTACAACCAGCTCTACTTTAGGCACCTACACCACGTCGCTGCGGAGGTCGCCGACGGGGCGTACATCCCCGAGGCGCGACTGCCCCCCATGATCCTCGGCGGCGTGCTCATACCCGTCGGCCTGTTCTGGTACGCCTGGACGTCGAGCCCCGAGATCTCGTGGGCCAGCACCGCCTGCGCCAGCCCCCTCATCGGCTGCGGCATGTACCTCGTCTTCATCCAGGGCTTCAACTACATCGTCGACTGCTACACCTCCATGGCCAACGGCGCCATGGGCATCAACGGCTCGGTGCGCTGCAGCTTCGCCGCCGCCTTCCCGCTCTTCGCGTCCCAGATGTTCCGCGAGCTCGGCGTCGCGTACGCGACCACCGCCCTGGGCGCCATCAGTGTCTGCCTGGTGCCTGTGCCGGTGTGCTTCTGGTACTGGGGCGACCGCATCCGTTCATGGTCACGTAGACGTATTGTAGTGTAGATTTCAATTCGTACCAGTCAGTCCTCGAGCAAATCAAACCATTCCGGGATATCCTTGATGAGACTCCACATGTGCTTCTCCAGCTTGACAGCACACTTGGTGTATACTGTCGTGGCGTCATTGTACTTCTTGCAATTGCTGAAGATCAGCTCGAGGTCGGCGACCAGGTCCCTAGGAGCGGAATACTGATCCTTTTCCAACTTCTCTTCGATTGTTGACAAATCCATTGGCGATGTAATGACGTTGTAGTAATCAGGGACTTCGTCTCTGTTGACTGGATTGAGGAAAGGCCATGCTTGTTTGTGGTTTTGGATCTGATAGAGGAAGCGTCGAAGTTCGTTGAAATGAGGTCCATGGCGAGGTTCCCGTGCCAATGCATCCATATCTGGAGACCAACCGGTTGCTCGGATAGCAGGGATAGACAGCGGATCAATTGCGGTGACATCGCCGTTGGCCCATTGCTGCGGCGGTTGATGGACGATGTGGCTTTTGCTCAAGATACGAATCTTGGCTTGCACGGTTTCCTTCTGCTTGAGGAGCATTCGTCCAACCTCGAGGTAGCGTATCCGGGGGACCATGGGGCATTGCATAAGGGTGCCCCCTTCATAATCCTTGATGTATCCCATCCAGGCAGATTTGTCCAAGGTGATCTCTTTAGCGAACCCTTGTTTTTGGAAGTAACCAGTCGCATAGTTATCGGCATACGTTAGGAAATGCATAACTGGCGAAGTAGCCTTGACGTAATCTTTCAAATGAGCCATGAGATGGGCTCCATATCCCTTGACCTGCTGATCGGACGAGACGGCGCAAAAGACAATCTCTGCAAACTGGCGGGCGCGGAATTCTCGGAATGTTATTCCGCCTATGACCTCCAAGGGCAACTTGACGATGGCGATGGACAGATGAGTGCGGTCGTACACAAGACGCGCGATATAATCCTTGGGCATTTTCGGAAGTTGCTTCTGGAACAGGCATTTCAGGCCCGTGAGAATGATCATGCTGTCTCTGTCGCCATCGTTGTTGACCACCCGGAACTCGATCTCACCGTTCCGTTCTTCTAGAACTGCAGGCTTGGGAAATAGTCAGGATAAGGTCTCGTCCGCTGGAATACAGCGGCAGCATACCTTCTCTGGGAAAGGGACCGCCACCCGGGTTATGGCCGGAGGTTGAACATCTGACTTGTTTTGGGCGCTATGGGATGTCTTGATTCTCTTGGCTTTCGAAGCCGGGCCCGGGTCTTGGGAAGCCGCGCGCTTCGCAACGAGGGGGCTTTGGCCTCGGCCATTGGACGAGGTAGATTGTGGCTCTTCTACGTCCATCTTGGTCGCGCCAGCCTGGACCCTTCTCTCGTGTGTGTGCGCGCACGCGTTGTCCCGGGGTGTGTCTTTGACAAAGACTCCGCAACCGTGAATGACGTGTTTGCAGCCTAACGTACCCTCACGTGCCTCGTTACTACCGATGCTCGGAGTATAGATCTTCCAGATGTTATGCGCGTCGTGACAATTGATCCTCGGATTGGATGATCAGTGCCCCCTGGCATAAGTTCCGGGCAGTGACTAGGTCTCACCCTCCTACGACGGCGGTTCGATCCTCTCCAAGTTGCCAACTTTGAACGCAACAGTTCGCGATAAAGAGCGCATAACTTCCGCCCGCGCATTCGCTCAGTCAATTGTGGAATCGCCTCCATAGCATGTCACTGTGTATGTATACCGCCGATGTTGGTCGCCCCTGCTGGCCCAATGAGGACGGGAATCCCACCCCTAGTTGCAGATTGGCCTAAACGGCCGGATCAAACGGGACAGGGGTAGCTACGTTGGGTGTTGATGATTTGCACGCATATGGATTTGAGCCTCCGTTTTTAGCCTGCGACTACATAAAAGGGGATCTTCATGCCTGCTCGCTTGTCCAAGTCTCCAACGGTCCAGGTTTCATATAACTTCATCTGGGCAAACTGGGCCAAACAAGGCATAATAATATCCAAGGCGGAACCGCCTTTGATGTCGGCCGAGAATGGGGAATGCTACAAGGCGAGCGGAGTGACTGATGGAAAAAGTCCGACAAAACCAGGATTGGTAGAAGTGATTCTTGGCTAGCAGAGTCCCTCAGCTAATATAGGAATTGCCATTGGTATAATTCGTAAAAAGGACACTGATGTGCTGTTCTTGTTGCTGCTCATTATCGAATCCGGCCGACGCCGTGAAGGTATAATCTGTATCCTGCACCGTGTCGATTGTCCTCATGGAATACTCTTGTAATTACTGCACAGCGCCACACAGATGGACACTCTCTCCTCCACAGGTGGCTGACTCCCGGATCTGGAATCCGGAAGAAGTCCTGTCATGTCAGATCGAAATCCCATGAGATATCAATACGCGTATGGTCTTTCTGTACATTCCGTCCCTCCCTATCGGATCCCATGAACACCTCCAAATGCCAAAAATAGCCACAAGCGGTCTCGATGACCAGATTGACTCAATATCAAGGAGCTGCAAGATGATGATCCCCCCCCCAGTCCACACGCCACGCACTATTTTGGGATCTCCGAGAGGCATGAACTCCTTCCTGTTCCTGGACGCCGTCAGCCGGGAAACGAGCCCCTTGCTTGCACACCCTGCCTCCTCCACCGAGGCTATAATATACACCCCATCTTTGCCGCCACGGGAAGTGCACCTCGTATGGGGGAGAAGTGGGCCGCCGGACGATATTAAACGTTGTTTTTCCCATCCTTTAAGCTTGTTCTCCAAAGACAAGACGGGGAAATGGATCTGGTCTTCGGGGTAATGATACGACGGGCACGGGGGGGTCGGAATGAGCAGAAAGCAGCATGATGATACAAACTCATGCCCTCTCCTCGAACGAAAAAGACACCTTCCTTGCTAGGGCAGGATCCTCCGCGGACTATAACGTCCTCGATAAAGTGCCCCACGGTCTTGGCGGGAGAGCAGCTCGAAAGACTGGTTTCTCGTGAATAAGTCGACTGATCATGAAATGCAGTCCTGTCGATATAAGAATCCATCGACAATCCACCCATGGCCAAGGGGGACAGAGAAATGAATGAATGAAAAAGACGTGATCATCCCTGTCTCCATCAAGCTTACCTTAGCGTCAACCCCGTACCAGGTTTCGACAAAAGCAAAGGCTCCTTTCCCTTCTTCGATATACACACTCGCCGTCTCAACACCCCCAATTCCACGATGAAGCTCCTCCTCCTCACCACAGCCCTCACCCTCCTCCTCCCCTCCCAAGCCCTCGCCGCCGAGCAAGACATCCCCTGCCCGACCGTCACCAAGCAGGCCCTGGCCCGCGGGTGCGACAGGCAGTGCGGCACCGAGGACTGCCTCTTCATCTCCACCGTCGCCAACCCCTGCGGCTGCCCGGCCGCCGTCCCGACCGCGACCCTGCTCTCCCCTTGCGGGGCACCTTGCCCCTACGACGGCTGCGCCGCCGAGTTCCGCACCCGGCGCCTGCCCTGCGAGCCGTCTTCCTCCTCCAGCACGACCACCACCACGCGCCGCACGCGCACCCGCCCGACGTGGTGGCCCACCACCACCACCAGGACCACAAGCACGCCCGCGCAGGTGACGACCAGCGTCGTCACCCTGCCGCCCCGGCCCACGACCCCTAGGCCCTTCCCCTGCCCGACCGTGACCCGCACCACCATGCCGGCCGACTGCCCGCCGGTGCGGTGCCCCGTGCCGAGCTGCGTCGAGCAGACGACGCTGACGGTCGGGTGCGGGTGCGACGCGCCCGAGACGCTGCTCTTCGTGACGGGGTGCCAGACCGAGTGTCCCGGGGGGTGCATGACGCGCACCAGCACGGCGACCATGACCTGCTGAATAAAAGTGGTGAGAAGAGAGAGAAGAGAGAGAGAGAGAGAGAGAGAGAGAGAGAGAGAGAGAGAGATTACATGGACCCAAGGACAAGGGGGAGGAGGGAGGACTGGGAAGGCAAGGAAGGGAATGATCCCGGATAGGGGGGTTTGCTGTTGTTGCTGTTGTTGTGGTTGAAAAGGGTTCAGGCGTGGAAAGGGACAGAGGCTGTCTGTAATGAGATGAAGATAACGAGAGAAAAGCAAAGCTCATCTTGTAACACCCCCCTTCCTTGCTTAGGTGCAGTGTGTACGCCAAATCGACAACAGTGAATCTGATCATCAATCCCTCATGCCGTCACGGGTCCGTCCGCCCGCCATAGTATCACACAACCGCATCACCCAAAACAGCCAAAGGTAAGAAAGAGCGTGTGTATGTATGAACAGACATCAAGATAGTTATGGTATGTATTTGGTGTGGTATTGAGCAAATGGTGTAGGCCTTGGGGTAGTTAATGTCTGCGTCTGTGTCTGTGTGTGTGGGTGTGGGATGGGGGGTAGTTTGCACCTATCTAGCTCTTGCTCTTTCTCTTTTCCATCATCCATCATCATCTGGCCCTCCCTCCCATGTGCTTTGATTTTCCTCCCCTGAAATGAACCCCATCAATCATCCATCCATCCATATCAGTTCCACCTCTTCCTCTTCCTCTTCCTCTTCACAGAGATCTTGGCTTCTCTTCCCTCCTTCCCAAAACAATAAAAAAAAAAGTCGTCGCCATTCCATCAGAGAGCATACAACCGCCTTCCGAGTCGCAACACGCAAGTCAACGAACGGATACAAGGGGGACGGGTGTATTCATCAACGAAAAAAAAGAGAGATGCCCTCTCATTCCAGCCTGACGCAGCCCCCTTATCCGCGTCGGCACAACGTCTCAGCAGAGAAAACCCCCTTGTCGCGCACGAGCAATGCCGTAGTCCTTCTCTTCCTCGCCCTCTCTTGCTCAATAACTAAATCTCTCTCGTCCTCACGGTGATGCAAATCATTTGGGTTCCGCCAAGTAGTCCATAAAACCCACTTGGGTTCAAGATCATCGCTCATAAATTTGCTGGAGAAAGAAGTCCCGACACTCGTCAGGCATTGACCAGAAACACATGAGCCAACAAATACAGACAATCCACTCTCTTTCTGCGGATCAAGCCCCCGCTCTACCTGCGCCAAGCTGTGCAAAAAGGGCCACACGAGCAGGCCCTCGAAAACACTCCTACGCTCGGTCGGCAAAGGCACCATCAAGAGCGCCACCGCTATGCTGCATCCCCGGCCCCAAGGGCTGAAAATTGGCGGCGGCCCTCATAGAGTCAAGGGGCGTGAATACCTAGCTCGCGCCACCGTTGACAGCACCACCGGCAGCAGCGGCTTGCTGTTGCTGCTGATGGATAAGGAGGGCAGCCTCGGCCTGGGCGAAAGCGGAGTGGATGACGCTCTGCTCCTCGGCAGTGAGGTGAGAGGCGAGGGACGAGTAGAACTGGGGCTGTTCTTGTTGCATTTCTAGAGTCATGTTGTCAGCACGACACTCTGATGATATGCGAAGAGGTCAACGTAGTAACTTACTCATAAGAGACGAGCGGAAGACCTGATAAGGGTCGATCTTATCGAGGGGAGATTCCAACAGTACGCTCTCCTCACCCATCTCGTCATCAGACTCGTGCTCACCGAGCTTGCCGAACTTTTGGGCCTGGGTCCACGTCAGCTTCTGCAGCTCACCCCAGCTCAGCTGACCTTGTCAGAATATAAAACATACCTCCTCGTTCAAGAACTCGAGATAAGCAGTGCTCTCGTCCTTGGCATCGGTGATCTCGGCACCCTCGGGCTCCTCGGCAGTCCAGGTAGCCTCGTCCTCGTTCCACTCATCATCGTCGTCATAGTCGTAGTTGCCAGGCTCCAGGGTGAAGTCATCCTTGAGCGCCTCCTCGCGGTTCTTCAGGGCAGCAGGCAGTGTTCTGAACAGCACAGTAATGCCCTGCAGCAACCGCGGCCAGCCGACAGACACGCTCTGGGGGACCTGGTCCGGGTTGAGGCTGAGAAGCGACACGATGGCGACGATGCAGAGCTTCTTGTCGTGGACTCTCGTAAAGGCATCCATGCTGCCGAACCAGAGGCTGAAGAACTTGTTGGTCCACTGCTCCTGCTCGAGCACGTGCAGAGTCAAGACGGGGTTGTAGTAGATGGAGTTGATGACCATCTCCATGAGGTGGATCTTGTACGACTTGATCTTGACGTCCTGCGTGCTGAGCACGTTCATGGCCATCGTGATGAAGCCTCTGACAGCATTGTCGATCTGGCCGGGCAGGGACAGCATCATGGCCTCGGCGAGCTTGCAGGCGCAGACGCGATCGACGCCGCCGACCTTGCCGTCGGTGAACATGTCCGAGACCATGGAGAAGAGGGCCTCGACGTACTCGGGCTTCTGGACCAGATGAGGCGCGCCATACTGGACAAAGTTGTCGAGAGCAGGGAGCATGTCTTCGAGGTAGAGCTCGGCGCCCGACTTAAAGGTCGCGTGGATCAGTTCGAAGGCCTGCCACATGGTAGGGGAGATGGCCTTGGCGGCGAAGGTGCAGCTGTCGATGATCTCAAACACTTCGTTGTACAAATCTAGGAGAATGCATTAGCTTTCCAACACGCCACGGTCCATATGCGCAAAAGAGTGCAGCTTACCGTAGAGCTTATTCTCGAGTGTAACACGAATAACAGGCATCAGCACAGCTTCGATATGCAAAAGCACATCGGGCGTGCTCTCCAGAGTGAGAATCAGGGTACCGATGGTCTGCAGGACACCAAGCGCGGTAATGCTCTTATCGTCGAGGAAGTCGCCGTAATCGTCGTCGTTGCGGCTCTCGTTCTTCTCCACGAGCTCGCGGACGATGCGCAGGTAGGTGTCTCTCAGCTGTTCGCTCAGGGCGACGGCGAAGGGAGTGAGCTCGGTGGCGAACACCTCGACGAAGTCCTCCATGACGTTGGCGAGAGCGTCGATATCGGCCTCGTTGGCGAGCTTGAGCAGCTGCTGCATGATCGTGGGGATGCTCTGCTGCATGCTGGTGCGGATAATGTCGTGGCGGATAAGGGGCTGCAGCGCCAGGGCGGCGGTTACACGGACGGGGAGGGCCGGGTCGGCCATGCAGTCGAGGATGTGGCGGTAGATGGTGAGCAGGTTGGCCTGGTCCTTGAAGTCCAGCTGCTCAAACTTCTCGATGGTATCGCAAGCCCGCGCCCTGAGGAAGCCTTGCGGGCTGGTGAAATCGGGGAAAACATATCGCACCAAGAAGAACTCGACCTGGTCGGCGATGGGGCTCTTCTTGCCCAGGATGACCGGCGCAAGCGTGCCAATCATGCGCAGAGCACCCTCCTTCGCGATGTGGTTCTTCTTGTCATCGGCAGCCTGCTCGTACTCGTTGACGACGGTGTTGATGAATGTCAGGATCTCAAACGTCTGTTTCCTCCGCGCCTTGGTCAGGGTAACAAGGAAGTTGGTCGCGGAAACGTCCGGGGCGGACACCTCCTCGTAAAAGTTCAGCTTGCGGTGCAGATACTCCTCCGGCTCGTCCTCGAACTGCTCAACGTCGTTGCTCGAAAGGCACAGAATCGGGAAGATGAAATGCGTGACAAGGTTGGTCATGTGGGGCTTGAGGTGCGTCCACATCTCCTTGGGCCTGATGCACTCGTCGAAGAAGACGATCGTATACGAAAGGCAGGGGCGGCTGAGCCAAGTCGTCTTGGCAACCCATTTCTCAATCTCTTGGAGGTAGTGCTTGAGGATTTCGGGGGCGACGTTCGCGGAGAACTCCTTGGCGTAGGCCATCTGAGCGGTGTCCTCTTTGGTGATGGCTTGCGGGTTACCGTGCCTGGGCGAGAGTTAGAAAAACCAAAAAAAGAGCCATCGCAAATCCTTGCCCTAGATGAGGCGCATACCGGATGTATAATCGGTTGAGGTTGAAGTAAGCCCACTTCTTCGCCTTCCACCAGTGGTGCTTCTCGCGCTCAAAGATATCCTCGTCCATCGCGCTGGCGGGCGTCGCCTTGGAGACGGTCTGCAGGAAGATGGTGCACCAGCCGAGGCTGACCTGCTGCTCTCGCAAGAAAGCAGAAAGCTCAATCTACGCCACCTTGTCAGCACACGACACGACCCGACTAACCCCTCACGAAACACCGTTCTATCCAGAGAGGGGGAGAGAAAGAGAGAGAGAGAGCAGAGCCTTACCCAAGTTGCGTGCTTCCAAATCTTGAGCGCCAAGTGCAGCATCTCGCCCGCCTCGTCGCTGTCCTGGTTGACCAGCTCGTTGCACACGGCGAGCAGGCGGGGGAAGCTCGCCTCGATGATCTTATCAAAGTGCGACCTGTTCTCGCCGTCGGGGGCCTTGAAGCGGTAGGCGCGGCAGATGGCGAGCAGGCACTGCAGGCCCGACAGGACGGAGAGGGCGTCGTTGGTGTTGAGGGCCTGGATGGTGAAGTCCATGAAGGTGGGCCACTTGTCGGGGAAGTCCCAGTGCAGGATGCGCTGCAGGATGGGGATGAGCTGGTGGCGGATGAGCCCCTGGCTCGAGGCGAGGATGGGCAGTATCCGGTCGCGACATCTCGCCTTCTCGTCTTCGGGTATCGAGCGCTCGCCCGAGAACTGATCTGCCGAGCACCACGAGCGGTTCACGCGGTTCTTGAGGTAGATGACGGCTGCGTGGAGGGCGGCGCGCGGGCCAAGGGGTTAGTCCACCGTGCATTTGTTTATCCTGCAACCAAGGCGCTCGCTCGGGGGATGCGGTCGCGGTCATGCTTTACCGGCGCCGCTAGCGAGGGAGAGAAAGGGAGCAGCAAAGACATACTCGAAAGACGGATATTTTGATCCTGCTCATTCTGGAGCACGTCGAGTAGAACGTCGGTGAAGCCTACATGCTCCTCGGCCTGGAATCGAGGGAGAGGGGGTCAGCAAACCAGTGCGTCGGGCAAAGGGGGTTTCGTGCACAGCAATCGGGGCTCGCGAAGGACTCGAGGGCGTCGAGGCGGCGGGGAACGGAGCGCGCGCCCCGGCTCCGAGGAGGGAGAGGCTCAGCAGTTCTTGTGTGCCATGTTTCAAGAGCCTCGGTGCCTGGTGCTTTGGTGAAGGGGCTTGCGTGCGTGCGTGCGTGAGAGAGAGAGTGTGTGTGCGTGTTCGTGCGTACCTGCTTGAGGTGGAGCTCAGCCCTCCGACGCACGTCGGCGTCGGGAGCCAAGGTGTCAACAATCCAGCCTCGGACAGTCTGAGCATCCATCTTGGGCGACGATGTCAACGACAGGCTGCGCGCATGTAGGTAGGTAGATAAAACAAACTGGAGAGAGGGAGGGAAGAAAATGGATCGAGGAAGGGAGGGGTGGTAGTCGGGGAATTAAAAAATCGAGGACGTGTGGTGGATTTGATGTGGTGCAGCAGCCTTGGGGGGTGTTGGTGCTGGGGCGGTGGTGGACTGGTGGTTGTACTTGTATTGGCGGAGGGGCGGGCATTCGTTGGAAGGTGGAAGGTGCGCGTGTTCACTAGTTATGCGGCCGCTGCAAGTGCGTTGGGGGTCCCGGACTGTGGTTGTCCCTGGATCTCTCTCTGTCTCTCTCTATCTCTCTCTCTCTCTCTCTCGCCGCCCCTGTGAGCCACCAGCAGCCAGGCGTGTTTGTGTCTGGTTTTCAGGGCTACTGTCGGTTTCCCGCAGGGCACTCCAAATTAGCGTGCGTAGGTAGGTACGGTGCGATTTTAGTACAGGCAAAAAGGTTTGGCGGGGCAGACTTGGGAATTTTTTTTTTATTTTTTTTTATTTACGGGGAGCGAGGAGAGGCCGGTGATAGGCCCAGCTGGGGCCACGGCCAGCGTCGAGTATCGTGAATCGTGGGTCTGCGAGGTTCCACAGTCAGGCTCGTCCCGTCAAATCAGTGGCACTGGTTTGCGGCTAGCTACCTCGCGAAGTGCATGGCGCGCATCAAGAAAAGAAAAAGTCTAGTGCAGAGATGAAGAATATGACTATGGCTGCTCGTGCCGACATTGGGATGATCATTACGAGGTTTCGGAGCCTGGTAGTTACCAAGGCCACAGCTCAGCTGTTCAGTGCCTCCTTGATGCATGCCTCAGAGGCAGGCCGTCCGTGGTGACTCGCGGGTTTCAACGCTTCACATCCGTGGGGGAATGTCATGCCCAACACCATACATACCTTCCTCTTCCTCTCTCCAACACTACTAGGGAGCTCTCTACCAGGCTGATGTGAGCAGTGAGCAGAGCAGTGGAGGACAGGGCTGAGCATGACAGACCCAGCGATCCCAGGGGGCTCATCCAGCTGACCAACCGCCCGGATGCTGCCTGCGTACTATGGCCAGGGGGGCGGGGGAGAGTAAGTAGGTCGAGACATTCGGACCACTGCATGGTCGCCAAATGCGGTGCAACACAACAACACCATCATGCCCTCGCCTGAGTGAGTGTGAGGCTGTAGGCTTTCTGCGGGGAGGGGGGAGGAGGGGGGCAAACAAGACATCTCCCCTTCCCTCGAGAGCATGGCAAGCCGCGGCCCGCGTCGAGGCTCCACGGAAACGTTTGTTGGTTACGGAAAACTGCATACTCGAAGGCTCTGGACTCATGCCGATCCCGATAACCTTGCAAAATATCACAAACTCTCCAGCACTCTCCCAATACTCACGGCATAGCCCGCTGAAAAAAAAAAAAAAAGAATCTTCGTAGTTTAGTATATCGCATCACCCAGCGCTACCTGACTGACATAGGTACGGAGTATGTGTGCCATGACATGACCCTGTACACTCTATGCATGCACAAAATGCACCGAGGGTTTTCGTGCTTCCCAAGCCTTCATTGTTGAACCCTGCTCTTCAGAGACCAGCCAGCCACAGGCAGCCCAAGGCCAGGCCGAGAAGAAAGAAAGAAGAAAAAGGCATGGCATGGCATGGCACACATCCCGCCCCAAAGAGCCCCCCCCCGTTCCACCCCCCACCTTTCTTCCCGCTGCCAGGGTCTTTTTCTTCTTCATGCTGCTGCTGCCCGCGCCCGCAACCACATGCGCCGCCCGACCGACTCACTCAACTCCCGTCAACTGAACTTTTTTTGACTGCAGCCCAACCAAACCCCCCCTGCCTGCTGTAGCTACCTTGGGACTTTTGCTCCCCCCGGCGGTGTCACCGCTTCTTTTCCCAGACGTAACTACGTGGTGGTGCTACCCGTACCGATGCCTCCCCTACCTAGGTAGGTGGGAATTCGCTTTTCGGCCTGGTCGGGCAGCGGCCCCGGATGCCGACCGCCCCTAGCTCGCGTGGGAAAAGCCGCCCAGTATTTTCAATCTGACCCGGGTCGTGATTACGGGGAACTTGTGAGGCAAGTGGCTGCAAGAAATGTAGACAGATAGTAACCAGGCACCCTGGCAGTTTTTAACTCTGTGATCTTCTACATTTCCCCTCCAAGTCCGTAAAAGCCAGTGAGTGGCATCGCCACTTGATCAAGGTGTTAGGTACGAAATACTCCTTGATGGAAATCCGTCTTCTTTTCTTGCAGCCACTTGTGAGGCGAGGTCTCCAATGATCAATTATGCACACTAGAAAAACCACCATAACTAGCAGAGCAGGAGGAGGAGGAGGAGGATACGCCCGGGTTGTTTGTCTGGTGGATGTAATTATGTCCCTGAAGATCCCCATGTCGATCCTGGAGCGCTGAAAAGCTACCTAGGGTAGCTCTCGGCATCTGCCAAAAAAAGCAACAAACTGTGATACAAACATAGTTAGAAACCTGGGGGGTCACAACATCAGGCGACAGACAGGCAGAGGATCACGTTCAAGGTACAGCAACCAGCAACGGCCTTCAGGACACACGCGAGAGAGAGACATGATATACCAAAGTTCCCAAATCAAAATTTGTCAAAAGCCAAAGAAAGCCTGAGGCCACAAACTGCAATACACCGAAAAAGTACAAAGAGTCAATGCATAACGAGTACACGAGATAGAAACAACCACTCCCTGACACCTCCCCATGATCCCGCGATGCCAGTCACCAACCACCCACCCATCACCATCATGATTCGCTCCCGCCGATAAAAGCAAAGCCTTGCCACACCACATCACACCACATGTCATGGGCCCAAACAAACAGTGCCACTGCTTCCAAAAAAGCCGCCCGCTCCAGAAAGGGGCAACGAAGCCAGAAGGGTAGGTAGTAAGTCATCGCAAAGACGCGCCCGCGCCGGGGTATCCCCAAATAAGCCAGGAAGATTTGCAAAAGGATAGTCGAATAAAAGTCCACGCAGAAGTCTCCTCCGATCGGAAACAATTGTCCTTGGCATTGTACACTTCCAGGTACGGGTCCCAGGTGATGATGTGATGGTATATCAAACAGTCCCACGGGCACGGGGGGGTTCGTTGATCCGGGAATGAGAGGGTCCAACCAACGCCACCGTCCACCGGGACGGGATGGGGTTCCAGAAGCGGTCCAAGCAAATACATATTCACCTGGGTCTGGGAGGACATACACGGGCCTCAAACAGTAGAAACAAGTCTCCTTCCCTGGCGGGTCGACGGGTCCGTCCAAAAACGTACTCTCTTGGGCCCTTGGGGTAGGTAGCAATGGCTGGATGAAGCAATGTCAAGGCATCTCCTGGACTTTGTCCGCGGCAAGGAATTCATGCACAAGCAAGAAGTTTCCCAAAACGCAACAAACAGATGGGGGTCATCCAGGGGTAGGTAGAGCAGACCAGAGGGCAGCGGAAGACATATTTCCAAAAAAAGGTTTGTTTTTCTTCAAGTCCGCGGGGAGGGAAAGAAAGACGCAATCATCTTTCGGTCCAGAAGCATCGGATGGCATGCCTTACCTTGGACCTCATTTGAGAACAATTCTTGTGACGTTTGGTGGGACGTTGACCCCGAGGGCAACTGATGCCAAAATGTTTGAATGCATGTCTCTCTGCGCCGTAACGGCACGGTCAACTGCATTTGTCCACGGCCGGTATTCCCCGAGGTAAAAGAACAAGTAACAGGGTCTGCTCCCGGTCTGCATGTCCCACAGAACGCCAGAGAGTAAAGGAAGGGTCCGCGCGGGTAGCTCTTGAATCCTCGGATGCAGTGATTGTCCCAGGTTTGGTATTTGGAGTCCAGCCCAAGGCAGTTCCGGTGTCCAGGGGTATGTGTCCAAGGCTTGGTATCCAGGAGGCTGGCTAGCTTTTGATCACGTCTGCTCTTGTCAGCTCAGATGCGCGCAGAAAGATGCGATTTTGATATCCATTGGGGACGTGCGCTCCAGAGTGAGAAAACGGAGATGGAACGGAGAAATCCTTTGCAGTTGTTAGACTAATATATACACTCCCCAGAATACTCACCTTGCTGTCCGGGCCTCGACCGTGGCTAGTTTGGTTAGAGTCAACCAGGGCGATAAAAAGACACGCTGAACACCAACCAGTTCGCCGTTCTTGGGAAATCAGACCAAACGAAACAAGAGAGAAAAGGGACGGGGGCAAATTGCGCCCGTCGGCGATGCCCAAGTGGTCGGATCCGGACAGCAAGGTTTCAAGGCAGAGGGAAACACTGTAAGCAGCAATCCCCTCCCGAAAAAAAAAAGTCACGCTCTTTTCCAATCCAGTCCTGGAGATGGTATAAAGGAGAAAGACATGCAACCGCAAACCCAACTCTGCCTCGATCTCTTCGCGGCAGAAGCAGCAAAAACAAAACATGATTCGTGAAACCATTTCGCCCATCCATATATGCGGTCGTTATCAAGGAAAAAGGAGGAACTCCGGGCCTTGAGCCTCAAAATGGTCCGATGAAGGATAGATCGGGTCCAAGTCCGGGGAATAAAATATCAAGAAACAACCTCTCCCGGATCATGTCGGAGGGTCGTGGCGAAACCGGAGAATTAAGAAGTCACAGGCCATGCAGACACAGTGACAGAGAAGCACTTTGCAACTCCCAAAAAGGGGGGGTTCCACGGGGGAGGGTATCCCCGAGGTCTCGGGTCGACCTCGTGTTCCAGGGGTCTATTCCACGGAAAGCAAAGCAAGACAACGAAGCCAGGCTTGGAAGAGAAAAAAACGGAGTGGTCCATTCCAATGGTGGGTAGGCGGAAGCCCGCAGTGAGCCTTTCTGCGGGAGGGCTAGGGGATCATCCTCTCAAGGGGATCACATCCTGGGATTGGGATTGAAGCAGAGCAAAGACCCATCCAGAACCAGCAAGGGTCAGGCCCATTACCGGTAGTGGTGGTGTCGGGAACGCTTCTCGGTCGCATCGCGGGAATCGCGCTGGTCGCGATCTCTTCGGCCGGATCCGCTGCTGCCGGTTTGAGCCTGTGCACTGGAGGAGACCTTGGTCGCAGGGCGAGAGAGAGGGGGCTGGGGTTGGGATTCTTCATACTGTGTGGGATCTGGAGTCGGGCTGTAGCCTACGGGCAGGTTGCTTGCTGGAGATGCTAAGAAATCAGACGCTGGCGCTTGCGTGGTAGGAGTTGTTGTAGCAGGATACGCACCACGGCCGTAGAAGTTGTCGACGGGCTGCGCGTACCCGGCACTGCCCGCAGGGGCCTGCTGGTAGGCATAGCCCTGGCTGGTCTGGTAGGGCTGCTGCTGCGCAGAGGTAGTGTACCGCGGTCCCGAGTCCACGTTCATCCGGTCGGCGCTGTACTGGTCCGAGACACGGTAGTTGCTCCCATGTTGGTAGGCCCCGACCGCGACCGGCTCCGTCTGCATCTGGTATGCGGCGCCCATGGACCCGGGCACGGGGGCAGCCACATACCGGGGGTCGGCAGTACTCGGCGACGAGTATTGCGGCGACTGGCCTGCATACTGACCAGGATACATACCACCTCCGCTGGAATAGGCGGGGTAAGAGGACGAGGCACCAGCTGTGCTCGAAGAGCTGTAGCCAGGGGCCTCGTTGCCCGGGTACCTCAGGTTCTGGTAGCCACCGCTGCCGTAGCTGTGGTCACCCTGCTGCTGGAAGCGCGTTTGCGATTCCGTGTATCGAACTGTAGGAGAGTTAGATCTTCTCGAAGGAAGGCCATGTGAATCTCTCGGTATCTGAGTACCATTTTGGCTAGACCCATGTTTCCTTCGCTCTTGGTCCCACCGTTGTGAGTCGGCCTTCAGATCGGCAATCATGGCCTGCAGTCGGAAAGGGAAGAAAAAAAACATCAGCAACCGCCCATCGTCGTTGTTTGGTTCTTGTTCAGTTTTGGTAGGCTCAATTAGCCACGCACCGATGTGAGATTCCTGTATGCGGTGATGTAATAGCCCTGGATGACACGGCCGTTGTCCTGTCGGGTAGAAAACGCAGGGGTCAGTCTCGTTGCCGACACATCAGGAAATTCAAGAAAATGAAAATGATGGGGGAAATGACTTACATCGTACGTTCCCGGGCGGACAAGAGCATCGTTGCCGAGATAGCGGCAGATGTCCGCAGTAATGACCTCGCGGTCAATACCGTCGCGAGGCACAAAGTACTCGTTTTGGCGGGGGCCCGATTGAGCAGCCATCGAGGCGGCGGCGGTGGCGCCTGAACCCCGCTGTTGTCTTGACATGGCTTTTCTGCGTCTGGTCTGTGTGCAGGGGAGAGAGAGAGGGACGGAGAGAGGGACGGAGAGAGGGGTTATCGTGACGAGGAGAGGAAAGAGAAGGGGAGGAAGAAGAGAGCCGATGGAGAAAGGGACTGCTCGACAGCTAATGTGGGCCAAGACCTGGTGTTGTTGTTGTTGTTGTCGTCGTCGTCGTCGTTTTTCCCTAGTTTGTTTGACGGGGGAAGAAGATGGTTTGAGAAAAGAAGAAGGGAGGAAGATCCGAGGAGGGAAAATGATGGGAAGATGGGATGGAGCGGCGGAGGGGGGGGGGAAGCGGGCGGTGGCCGCAAGAAAAAGAGGAACGGCGCTTGCCCAAAGGTGGGTCAGCAGTGGTGGGATAGGCAGACGACCAGACCAGCCAGCAGACCAATATGGGACACGCCAGACGGCCAAGATGGCAGATGGACCAGACCGCAGAAAGCAGAGCAGCAAATGGCGACCGCGAGCGGCACTCAGTGGTTGCGGCGGCAGGCGAATCGTCTTGGCCCACACGCTCAACCACCTCGACGTTGGGCATGGACAAGGAACCGCCGTGTGGACAGGAATCGACATCACTCAACAAGGCTTCTTTCTTCTGTCCCTCCCTCGCCGTTGGCCAGCAAGGTCCCGCATAAGCCTGCCTGAAAGAAATGAATCCCTGGCAGGTGGCGATTGGGCCCAAGGAACTAAGGTAGCTGCTCAGATGGGATGGGATGGGCTACGTTGAAAGAGATGGTCGCCTCCAGGTAAGCATGCACCGACAGGCAACAGACGTGGATTAAAACCGGGACACCAAAGCAGATCTTTTCTCTTCTACCTTGCGGCCGGTCCAGGAGAGCTCGCGAAGGGGGCGAGGCCCGGATTTGCGCGCCGCGACGCAAAAGGCACACAGATCGAGAGAGCGCGCGAGGATAACTACGCTTTGAAGGAAGTCCAGCTCCGGCCCGGTCCCCACTGCGATACTCAACGAGGCATAGAGCGGCGGAGCGTGCTGTGTTCCAGAAGCTCTCGGCAGGGGAAAACAATTACGGATCAGGAGAGGAGATGTCCTGTCCTCTCTTCCGTGTCAAGCTTGCGGAAATGGCAGAAATTCTGGCGCAGCGCGCGCACACCCCCTGGACACAAAACACAAAAAGTGTAGGTTTTAATGTTGCGTTTTGCAATATTGCGCGTGGAGGTTGGTGGTTGGCCCAGACGGCACGGGGGGGCGGTGTGTGTGTGTTGTCTCCCTACACAAGCGGCGGCAGTCTACTGCAAGTATGGATGACGAGCAGGTGGCAGGGCAGGAAGGGCAGCAGGTCCTGTCGTCGCCACGAATCAGACAGGCAAGCGTAACAAATGGGCTGTGCCGAAATTCCCTGTAGTTGGGCTGGGAGATCCAGGTGATGTTCTGATCACTTCCATGCCGGACGCTCGTGAGGATGGCGGCCTGGAGCCAAAGAGCATCATCATCACATGCCGCGCCCTGCAGCAATATTTCATATACACACGCTTGACGCAACACGCAACACGCAACACGCAAGGCTGTACGTGTGTTTCCAGGTGGCCCGTTGCAAGTACTGCCAGGGCATCCATCTCTCGGTGTTCTTGATATTGGGCCGGCCAGGCCAGGCAGCTCCGTGCTGGTGGTGTTAGTGCAGGTTTGAGAGGGGCGGTCCGCCTAGCGGCCCCTCTCAACACCAATCCAGCGCTTGACCGACACCCTTTTCGGAGCACGGTAACAAATCGATCCAAACCCAGGCCTCCTACTCGCTCGGACATGCATGTCACACACGGACGATGGTGACAAGAGATTCGGCAGTGTCTTTTTTACAGCGCCGCTCGTGTTCCCGTCCGTCCAGAAGACGGGGGTGCCTCTGGGATCTGTCCTCCTTTTTCTATGGTCGACAGGCTCGGTGCAACTTGACACCACGACTTTTGTCTGCCAGACTTACTCACTCGCTCGCTCATGCAGCAGGTGTTGCGGGATACCTGTTGCGCACTGCATTGGGTTTCGTCCTGGCAGAGCAGCTCGACTCGCGGCTGGTGTTTGGCCATAGGCTGATGTAAGACCCATCCCGATGCAACACCTGTCACTGTCGTACGTGCTCTTTGGGCCACTGGCTGGTCACAGGTGCACGTAGATGGATGCTCAGGCAGGTGCCGAGAGCCATAGAGATATTGCAACGTGGAATCTTGGGTAGAATAAGCTCTGGTCAGAAAAAGGTACCTTTTCATGATGTGCAGGCTCGCAGGGTTGCATGGCTGGGAAAGTTGGCTAGGTTGGGTATCAATGCACGCACGGATGGAGCCTAACCATGTCGCAAAAGGTGCAAGGGGGTTAGTGCCTGACCCAACAGCCCAGCCAATCACCGCCGTCGCCGCCGTGTTAGCATCCTGACGACACCGCACAGTGATCCGGCATGACCGCCGAATGCTTTGACAAGTCTTCCGCCCACAATAATCCGTCAAACTAGCCATCGCACGGCTTAGCTGCAGCGGCCTTCTCCAGTTCGTTCCCTGATAGTGCCCAGGGAAGGAGGAAACCCTCCTACCGATCGCGCGGGCCCTTACAGCATTGACAGTTCTCCTGCGAGCACCCAAAGTGAAGGCTGCAAGGGCTCAACCAGAGCTGCGCAGTGCTGCGCTTCCTGACACACTCCTTCCAAGCTGGTGTTATGACAGTTGTCTGCCGATCAATGATATATCCCAGCCGTGTGGGTTGCCATGACCCCGGCAGCACGAACCTGGTTCCTCCCCCGGAAAGGGCAGCGATGATGCCCGTTGCCAGACATCCTGGCCCGTATGGGTTCCAAGAAGAGCTTAGAATGACGTACCGGATGCAAGGCGCAAGTGCCCGCCGTCATCGTTCCGTCTCTACTGCAGTCTGTGAGAACGAGGCCCACTTACGATTTCGACGTCGCCTTCGGATGATTCAAACATGCATGAGGTTCTTGCGTTTTGCGAGCTGCCCATGCCGTGGCGTCCACTGGCGGTCGGCGAACTGAGTTGAGAGGGCCCGTCGCGACGTGTAAACTGCTTCTTCGAGAAACTGCACATCTCAATCCCTGTCCGGGTCGAATATCGGAGAGGACGTGCCCTTGCAGGTCTCATTTGAGGCAGGGGGCTTCATATCGTTTTCCACCGATTTGTTCCGCTGTTGCATCCGCTTCCCGTGATGCATCTTGCTGCCTCAGCCAAACTTGAGCTTTGTTTGCCCGGGGCTGATCTTGCTGGAACGCACTGCCTTCTTGGACTGCGTCGCTCCGCCCTTCCTGGACCCGCCGCCAGATGAAGGCATTGCGGTGGATGCACCGTGGACAAATGCTCGGGTGCCACGTTCTTCTTCGTCCTGGAGGTCTTTGGCCAGATGCCAGTCCTGGTGGCTCTGCAGAGCTTCATGTGTCTCGAGCTGTGAATCACAGCGGGGACAGGCATATAGACTGTCTCCCATCTGCTGTTCTTCCTCCTTCTTTGCGACACTGGGGACAGGCGAGCCTGCAGGTGGCCCCTGTTGATACAGGTCTGTCGAGGGACTCCGTGATGTCAGGTCCACGTCGTCATGCCCGGCGCGCATGTCTGAGGATTCCGCAAAGTCAGTCCTGTTTGGCGTCGACCTCTTGGAGAAGAAACGCTCGATGCTGGGCCCTTCGCCATTCGCTTTTCTCTTCTCTGCAGATGTCTGGCCGCTTCCCAGGCTGTGAGTGGCCGCTGAGGAGGCCGTGTTGAGTGCTTGCGCCTCCTCCCCTCTGACCAAGAACGCGCCAATGCCCTTGTTACCTGTGATGCCGTCCTCGAATCCACCAACACTGAGACTCAGGTTCGCGCAGGGCCAGACCCTGCCTTCAAATACAATCTGGCTGAGGAGATTTTTGGCGAGATCGAACAGTGTCTCCTCGTCAAGAATCTTGCCTTGAGGAATGGGACTCTGTCGAGAGCGTGTCTGGCCCCCATGTCTATGGTGCAGGTTGATCGTCTTTGGGCGTCGCTTGTTTTCAAGAACGCCTTCTTCAACCAATCGGGAAAAGATGTCGGCAACGAAAATACGAAGCCACTTGACCCCCTGCTCGTAGGTGTTGATGCTGGGCCGAAATGATTTGGCAGACAGCATAGATTTTATCTGCGTCCTAGAGTTGACCTCGCTCGTATCGATCCCGCGAATCGTGTTGTACACCCATAAGCCCGTGTCGTCGCCAAGCTTCAGTTTCATTTGCTCGACGGGCACCGACAGCAAGTCCTGGACGGTTTCTTTTTGGAAGGTGTCCACGACCTGATCCCCGAGCTTGCCGCCGAGATTTCTAATCTTTGTGATTTTGAAATCGCCCAGGAATTGCCGGATCGCCCGGTTACGTATGACTGTCTGCTGATTGGGCTTCTTGTACCCAGACCCCAGCTTGCTAAGCATCTTGTTGTGGGCAATGCCAGCAGAGCAAGTGTACTTTAGCTTCTGGCGAACGGCCGCTCTGACCTCTCGAACGATCTCGGATCCGATGAGCATTGCCACGTCGTCCCAGTCCGGGTCCTCTGTCTCCGCCTCCACCTCGTCGAGATCCACAAGGGCATCAGCTCCCCAGTCAAGAGCACTGATTGAGGGCAGCGGCAGCTGCTCTGAAGGGTCATCGTACGGTGGTGGATGTGCGAGTTCCGTGAACCTCTGCAGCAAGATGGAGTGGATCTGGCCGGAAAGGTCGAGGAAGACCTCGTCAATGCTTGCCTTCTCTACTTTTTGCAGGTCGGACGGGAGGGACTCCTTGATTGTGGAGAGGATCTTCCTAGATTCGAGACGATAAGGATCAAGGGAAACTTTATGAGTAGCAATGTTGGCGGCAGCATCGTCGTGATAAGCCCACTTCTCGTCTCCTTCCTTCCAGGTTGCGACATGCTGAGCAATCAGCTCTGGACAGAGCTTTTTAGCTTCTTGGACGTTGCGCATGCGTCCTATCCCGAACTTCCGGGCCGGGTAGTTGACGGCAATAAGGCCCTCCCTAGTCGTCGCTCGTCAACACGGATGAACACAAACACGACACCACTGCAGAAGATGAACATACCATTGCTGGACTGCAAGAGGCTGGTCTTCGCCGACGTTCAGTCTGACCATCTCACACTGCGCGTAGAACGCATCGAGATCAATGTGGGCGATGACTCTGAGGGGGCAACCAGCAGAGAAGGACGCAAGCTGGCTCAGGTTCCGGTACGTAAATCGGGAGCGCCTCCGGCCTGGTGCGCCCGCCGGGGACGAGTCCCGAAAGGACTGAGGAGGAGATGTCATAGCAGGGATAGTGTCAGCGACCAGAATACACCCGCAGTGTGACGATTTCGCGTGCCACCGCGCTGCCTGTCGTACGCGCGAGAGACTGCGGAGGGCGTTCGCGTCGTCATGGATTAGAATGGCACAAACATGAATCCGAGAAAGAGACATGCGTTTCAGCAGCCGACTGCAGCCATAATCTTTACAGTCTCTAGCGTCTCTCGCATACGACCAAGGAAAGATGGTATGGGTGGATGATGAAGGTGGTGGATGAAAAAGACCAGCGTTGCGATGAATCGATCGACGACGTCAAAGTCGATCGCGAAGTCACGTGATCGCGCGCGGGACCTTAATTGCTCCTCGCATCTATGCAGTCCACGGCGAACTGGGGCCAAGGACCATTGTCATTCTCGTTCTCCTTGATATTGTCGTAAAGATTGTTTGCTTTCGTTGTTTGATCCCTTGATTGAAAAGTTGTCATGTCTTCGCCTTGGGTAAGTAGTCGTCCGGCCGTAGCCGCGAACGTTAACCTGTCAGATATCAAACCCACGAATGCACATCAACGAACAAGAGGGAACGAAACCTCAAATGAGAAACGTGCTCAAGTATAATCAACATTGAATGTTTTGATTTTATATCCTAGACACTATGTAACTCTACACCATAATACTGTGATAGATGCTCAATATACTCATGTAGCCCAACGTTGATCCTTATGTCTCGTTCTGATAATACTGGCTTCGAGAATGAGTACCAAGTGAAGTATACTGCAAATACTACAATACTAAGCTGTATTGTCCAACATTATCAAGTACCAATGGTTTCAAAGACTGGGATGTTCTTCAATTGCAGAACACCACTCCTGGTCGATGAATCACAATATCAAGAGCCAGTGAAGAAGTTTTGCCAGTGGTCTGCAACAGAGCTTTAAACAACCTTGAAAACAAGCAAGAACTCCAACAGAGAGACGTTAAAACGGACATGGTGTTTGTAAAACCCTCGGCGCTTGGAGAGAGATTGCGTGGGGGAAGCTCTATTCAGCGACGCGGAGTTGAGTTTTGAACGAAAGATCTTTTTTCCCCATTATAGCAAAAGTCTGTGTTGACAACAAGCCTCCATTTCGCTTCTTCAACCAATTCCCTCGGTTCTTGCTTCCTTGTATCGTATCGAGTCCTCATCAAGGCGGTTGGTCAGCCTGACGACTGGGATGTCCCTTGCAGCCGCCCACGCAGAAACTTACACTTCTCCGCAAAAACCCCCAAGATCTGATGAGTGACAAGTCTGTTCCGAACGGCGTTCATGCATGAAATAGTCTGCAGGCTCGGTTATGCTTGTGCGGTGGCTAGCACCCTTTTGTTTTTTGGGACATGGTCTCATGCATAACGACACTTTGTTCCGCACGCTCTTTTACCAAAGTGGAAAAGGCTGTTGACGAGACGGGGGCGCGCGCGTGGCTGATCGGCAGGAAGAGTTTGACCGGTGAGCAAGCCACCACGGTCCCACTAACATTTGCTGGACGGACTTCTTTTTCCCCCAGGATTATCGTGCCCTTGAATTTAAGACTGAGATGGATAAGAAAAGAAAATAAAGACGCGGAAAGTCGGAAGGCACTGAAGGGGGCGTCCTCGAACCTACATCAGATGCTCTGCAGGACTGTCCGTCTGAGGTTGCATCACGCACACCCCCTCAGAGATGCGGAGGATGGAGCGTTGCAGTCTTCTGGAGCTTGCCGAAGCCCCGGAATCGGTCCGCGAGCCCCCCCTCCGCGGAAAGTGCCAGGTAGTTCGGGACGATGTATCATTGGGGAAGGGCATTTTTATCAGATCATCTCTCCCTGAACAGGAGTGTCGTGTCCCATGCTCGGATTCCGGGATCTTGATTTCAGTGTTCGAAGTGCCGCCGTTGCCGCGCGACAAGATAGATCGGGATCCGACGACACGTGGGCCTGCCAGGCACAGATGGCCCTCCAGAACCCCCCCTTGATCCAAGCTGATCTTTATCAGATTCATAGTGCCGAGGGATGTAGCCATAACTAGTAGCCCGAGAACAAAGAAGCAGCAGCTCTATCCGTAGTGAGCCTCTGGCCGACTGTCGTGGGTGCGTCTCCGTCCATCCATCCACACCAATGGCTCAAGCCACTGGACGCACATGGATCCCACACCGGCGAGGCCAGCCAGGACCGTGTTGGTGGATCGGTTCGCGCCCCAACCCCCCAAAGAGGGTGTAACCCATAGACAGGCACCGGGCTGCATAAGGGCAGCAGTGCCCTGAAAGGAGGAGCAAGCAGCACAGAAGGACATTCTTCCAAGTGGAAGCCCGCCGTTGGCAAGCTCTCCCCCCTGGTATTTTTCTCGTCCTATCATCTTGCCGTTGGACCCTCGTTCTTCCAACCCTTTCCCTTTCCACCATCTCATAAGGCAACTCGGCTAGCCCTACGATCGAACCGAGACACCCGAGCCCCGATTCCATATCTTCTTTCCAACCGTCTTGCCTCCAGGTGTCGTCGTCGCCCTCGCGAAAACATCATATCTCCGATGTCATCAAGACGTCATTGTGTCCAACAGGCAGCCTCGCCAATATCTGTCGTGATCTGTCACGGGGCACAATAACTTGCCTTGCGCCTGCGGTCTCCCTAGTACGAAGCTATCAACCAACCCCCTTGGCACGTCAATCACCTCTCGATCGCACCAGAGCTTGACGACGATGAGCATTCTCGAATAAATCGAAGGCTCGACTCCGTCCCACAAAGCGGCTCCTCTTGTCGGCAGTGCCCAGGTGGCTGAGAGGCGTCACCCACTCCCGTCGACCTCTCCCATACGGTACCATTGCACTATCGCTTCACCCGTGACATACGAAAGTGCAATTCTTCATTCTCGCAGGAGCAATATCCGACGCCAATAAGCAAGAACCCCAAGTCTCGTACCGAGAGGCTTGGGGTGCCTCTCGAGAGCAGAGATCCGAGGGGATCATGACTACACGCACGCGCATGGGGATAGAGTAGACCAAAGCGAGTTGTGTCCTGTCAAGTCGGACAGAGTGTGCATGAAACCCTGTACCCCCGGGGGACCTGGAACCCGCCCATTCTGGGTAACGTGAGGGAAGGGCGTGAGAAGAAACACAACCAGTGCTTGGGCTTCGTTGCGTTACCAAGGAGCTGCGGCCTACCGTGCCACCTTACGACACATCCTATCGCCGATATGCCGCCTACTCCACGCCTTCCAACAGGGCAACCAGCAAACATCGAGGGATTATCATTTCGTGATACCGACCACGCGTGCGTAGGATCCAAGGAGTATTCACATTGGCAAACGGGCCTTGCAAAAAAACATGGGATGCAGACGCGAACCCCCCGGAAGGGGCCTAGGTGATTCTCTCGCTCTCTGATCACTCGGCTCCACTGTGTCAAGTCCCTTTTGTATTATCGGTCCGGTAGGAGTGCAATGGAAACGATCGAGAAACGACGCTAGATGCACTGGGGCCTCTCTGGCACCCCCTCGTGGGGTTACCGGCGCGCTCGTCGTCGGCAGGGTGCTGCTGCTTGTTGGGAAAAGCTAAGCCGCCCTTCTCGACATGTCGCTCCTCCTCCAACCAAGCTACGCGTGGGGCATCACTCACAGCTGCTCTCTCTCACCTGACCTGGGGCCGGGGGTTCAAAAGTGCCGATCCTGATGATGATCTCTTGCCGCGAAGCAAGCTTGTGCTCGTCGTCCCTCGGAAACAAGACGAATGGCGGCATGGGGATCGATATCACACTCGAGCTTCACGAGAACAGAGGCCGGTCCTAAGCCCCCTTGATCTCCGACGGACTGTGGTCACGATGGTGCGGGTAGGCGAATCTCGTTGGACACGACCCGTTTCGAAACACACGATGCTGGAGCTCCGAGAGATGTATTGGTTACAGGACCTGATGGACCATGGTTACAGAGACTTCGAGAGGAGAAGGAGCTCTGTATGTATATAAAGGACACCGTGAGCCAGAGACAATGCGAATGAATATCTTGTTGACTGCAAAACGCAATCACACAAACATCTCCAAGCCATCATCTCAATATCCTTTCTACTACTGTGAAGAACTCTTCTCAAGCTTTCAACCTTTCAACTCAGATCTAACAGCAATGTAAGGGACTCTATTATACTCTAAGCCGGGACAGCCAAAGGCTCTAACACTTAGTTTCCAACAAAACACCAGGCCTGTCTCTGCCGTTACTTCAACGACCCGGCCGCGGACTCTCGGCTCCGAGGGCGGCGGCGTCCCGATGTATCGGAAGCTGTGGACTTGCTGCAGATGCTCAAACAGGGAGAACGCCGGTTCCGACTGCGACAAGTGCGGTCATGTCAAGGACGACACCTGCACGGAGTCCTAATCGGGCAGCATCCTCGCCCTGTCACTGGGAAACGGTTGGTGGTGGTGGTAGGAGTAGGGAGGGGAGAGAGAGAACAAGGAGGGAGTTTGATATTCTCATGTCGTTGCATAACTACTATGTAGCTACGTAACATAGGCAGAGAGGAGTTGGGGAGACCGGGGACGAAATTTTGCTTTTTTGATAGACAGGGACACCCATGCCAATATACATCCTTGCCTTGCCGCTCCAACGCACTTCTCTCTGCCTCTATCTCTCTCTCGCTCTCTCAAACGGAGTATATACGCACGCACATGCACAATGCCGTCGTCCTCTCCTCTGCTCTTGCTGCTGCCCCTTGCTTGTGCTCCGCTTCACCACATCCTGCGCGCCGATATCAACGCTTGCTGCTGCGTCACGGTAGAACAAAAGAAAAAACCGCACCGGGAGCTTCCCAGCCCAATCCCAGCCGAAGTCGTCGAGTCGAAATTTTTATCTGGCGCAGGGCACCGCCGTCGCACCAAGAGCGTAACGCACGCAGTGTAGCCCCCCCAATCACGCACCGCACCGCACACCGACGCTGACACGGCAAGGCAAGCAGACTGCTTACATGCCGCAACGCAGCGTAACATGTCCAACTAACGGGGGTCTAGACACTTTTTGTTGCCTTTCCAAAGGTTTTCCCAGTTGAGTTGTATTATCTAATATGCTGCTTCGTAATTGTATACAGGAGAGAAAGAAAGAAAGAAAGAAAGAAAAAAAGAATACTTTCTCCTTTCCCTCTTCCTTCCGAGCGTTCAAGGTTGTATCCAACAGGTCATGTGGTGCGAGTGGTAACTCCATGAACGCCGAGCTGAAAAAGCCAGTAGCCCTTTGTGTAAAAAAGGGGGTATCAAGAAACGACAATAAAGAAGAAGAAAAAAAACCCACGCGTGTCTGGCTCGCCGGAGTAAATAATAATAATTATGACGATAATCAGAAACGCCGTCGCTCTCTCCACCTAGGCAAATTGCCATGCCATGCCATGCCATGCCATGCCCCTACTTCAGACCTCCCGCATCTCCACGCCGCCGTCGCTCTCCTCGCGCGGCAGCGGCGGGAGGTCATATCGCCGGCAGATCTCCCTGTATACCGGGCCGAGGCGGTAGAAGCTGCGGTTGTCCTCCTCGCGGACGCAGGGGGAAGGCCGGAACGGCAGGAGCCAGTCCAGCACGTCGCCGCCCATGACGGACTTCCAGTTGCCGTAGTACCCCCGGTCCCAGGGGTTCTCGCCCCTCTCGGTGCGGACAATGGCAAAGGTGCGCTGGGCGCGCAAGTCCCTGCTGGAGACGGGCTCATCGCGGGATGAGGCGTGCTGGCCGTTGGGCGGCGGCGCGGAGCCTTGGTAGGTCTGGTACTGCGGCCCGGGCCAAGGTTCGGCGTAGCCGTTGCCGTTGCCGTTGCCGTTGATGTGGCCGTTGAGCTGCTGTTGCTGCGGCGGCAGGCTGCCGTTGGGGCCTGAGGACATGGGTGGGGGTGGGGGTTGGGGGAGAGGGTAGGTGATGACGGGGTACCGGCTCGTGGCTGGGGACCCACGGGGGATGCGGACGGCGAGCTGGTACACCTTGGACTTGTAGCTCAGAACGTCGACGTTGGTGAGGTTCATGAAGATGAAGCGGAAGGAAGTCAGGGTCATGGTGGCGACGAAGAGGCCGAAGAAGGCAGAGAGCGCCAGGACGCCTATCACGGTGCCGTCGACGCTGTAGTTTGTGATTTGGTCGCTCAGGGTGTAGGCCGAGATGGCTAGGACTACCGCGCAGTAGAATGTTGCATAAAAGGTGAATTGGACAAAGAATTTGAACGCTGATTGGCTGCGCTGTTAGTACTCCCAAGGCAGACAGGCACTGGCGGCGATTGGAAGAGCGAGAACGCCCACGTACAGGTTTCCGAGACAATGCCGCCAACCCAGGGGCAGTAGTGGTCCATCTTGCGCACGCAGCGCTCCATCTCGCTGCTGTGGTGGGAGCGGTCGGGCTTCCAGTTTCTGCAGCTGCTGCACCACACAGGGCGCCCGTCTGTGGCGCAAACGAAGACGTCCTTGCTGTAGAACTGCTCGAGGCCAGGGCTGTCCGGGTTCAGATCGGGCTCTATGCCTGCCGCCTGGGTATACGGCTGCGACTCGAGGTCGTCTGCTTCTCGCCTGCTCCTTCTCCTCCTGTGGCGCCTTCGACTATCTTTGCCGTCACCCCCGCGCAAAGACATCCTGTACTGCTCGGTATCGTGCGGCACGGTATGCCCCAAGGGCACGAGCCCCGGATTCGTGTTGATGATGATCAACGTCCGCAGGTAGGTGACGACCATGAGGGTGAAGAAGACGCAGTAGAGAACGAGAATAGCGATCGCGAGACCGGTCTGGTCTTTGGTCCGAAGGAGATAGTCAACTGTTGGAGGCGAAAAGCCTTGTCAGCCGCTGCGGCCGTCCCATCGTTCAATGAGAGAGAGGAAGACCGAGACACCCATACCGCAAATGCGCACGATGGTGACCCAGGTCGCGTAACCGACACATCCTGCGAGAACCAAGGGAATGATGCGCGTGGTCCACCGCGTGACAGCTCGAGTGCTGCCCGGTGCCAATGCCATTGTCGAGAGCCTGCCTCATCTCGAGTCCCCAAGGCCGGGCTGGTGGCTGATTGGCAATACGCCAGCGCTCAGCTGGGCGCAGGACGGGTTGGGATGACCCTGCGAGCGATGCGGCTCACGCCGAGGGCAGATCCAGCTATGGAACGCAGGGTATAGGACCAGCAGAGTATATAAGTGTGGTTCACTGCCGTACCAGGTGCGGCCCGAACCTCAGCAGCGACCAAGACCTGGGACGATCTTCGCGAAAGTCTGGACGAAACGAAACTTGAAAGTCACAGAAACGATGCTGCTTTGTTTGGTTGGTGCAGTCCTCGCGCGGTGGAGAATATTCCCCGAGACAACCGTGCACGGCGAGGCCTAGCGCACCCGTCATCGACCACCTGGGCACCCTTGGATCAAACATAGCGCCTATTACAGTGGAGTGTCGCGAGTTCTGTAGCGGGCAAGCCGTCAAACTTGGCGCCTTCTACCCCTTCGACCATTGGAAGGATCCATTGATGATAGGCTTGAACAACTCGGACCAGACCAGACTCTACTTCCTCGAGGAGAGCTCGCTCGCTTACCGCGGAAGGGAGCATTAAAGCGACATTCAATGTTGCATTCTGTTGAGCCTGAAGTGTTTTCTTTGGAAAAGCAAATTTGCTCGCTGTCCAAATTTCCAGGATTGCCAAAGATGGGGGGAAACATCTTCTGTGCCCTTCCTGGACCACATATGCAAGATCTGGCCAGTTCATCTCTCTTCCTGGTCTTGGCCTCCTTCATTCATGATATTAACTCTCAGGCTGCCTTTTTTTCCTTTTTTCCTTTTTTGGCCATGCTTGTCCCATTCTGGTCATGCTCTGGCCCTCTGGCCATCTTTGGTTCTGGACAACTTCTTTTGCAATACTCGAGACATCAATACGGGAAATTCCTTGGACTGCTTAGCTTCCGGTCTTAACCAGTGCCTCCCCGTTGGTTTTCAACTCCTATTTCCGAATTCATAAGCCTGGCAGCAAGGTTGAGGGAGGGAGCAGTCATATCCCCACCACGCCGGATTTTGCTGCAAGCGCAGCGGGGACTTGGGAGGAGGGGGACCGCATTCTCGATGATTGCGGCTCAAGTTTCTTGATCCCGGCTTTTTTCGACCCTTTCCTCGGTCAACAGCCTCGCCACCCTTCTTCGGGCGTAAATAATGCCAGCTTGACGAGGTCCACACTCCGACAGGCGGGGCCCGGGTGGCTGAGTCTCTGTCTACAATGAGTCGAACAGACAGAAAGCATCGGCTTGCGTGGTCCGCGAACCATGGCGAGACCACACCGCACGCAGGGGTCAGGATGCTTGATGGAAGTTCATCGAGCGATACCCCAATGCTACCACTGCACACAATTGCCGAGCACCCCACAGTTTATCTCAGTATCCAAAATTGACGGGCTTGATGGGCAGTCAAGTACTTGTGTGACTGGCCCGTCGACTGACTGATCGGATCGTCACTGCCACCCGCATTACCTCGAACACACGGGACCACTGATCCGTGTCCGTTGCTTCGTCACCTTGCTTGCAACATGATCGAGGGTCACTCTTGCGGGTGCGCCTCTTGGAATGCCTAGCGGCCTCACCGCTCGTTTGGAGACCAGAGTTCTGGCTCTAGCCAATGGCTGCCTTGTTGCCTGTTGACCAGTGAGGCTGAAGAAGCGTTGACCCTGAGTTCTACTAGTACTTACTATAACCAAGCCGTCCTACCGAAAAGGAGACAAGGAATATTGTGCTAATTGGGCACTTTATTGTCAACCTCTGTTTATGTATTCCTTCCCTACACTTGGGTGCGAGAAACTGCTGTGTTTCGGTGACTCTCTGGACGATAACTCGACGGTTTCCGCTTTCCACCGCCGGCGCACCCGCCGCCTGGACAGACGGACAGACAGAGAAACGCAATCATCTTCGGAACCTTGCTCGCACGTCTTCTCTTCCGACTCTGCTCGCCCCGACGCCATCCCCACTGTGACAACAAATGCACTGCGAGGGGCCGAGCTCTCGCCCCTTGTGACCTGCCCAAATCCGAACAGCGACGTACACACACCGAGATGGACCTGGTCGTACCTCGTCCCAATTATTTTCCAGCCCTCCGCTTCACTCGCCATCTAGAGGCGAAGCAACGTCGTCCCCCGTACCTCTCGATTCCTTTTGTTTTTGTTTGGAGGCCAGCCGCTACGATATGGATGGACGTGAAGCAAATCACGAGATCCCTCGTGCCCCGGGGGCCTCCTGTGGCACAGAATCGCGAAGGCCCCCCCTTTATGGAGATCGAGGCCGGGCCCCGTCGTGTCCTGGACGCCGCCGTCCAGTCGTTTCAAGGCCACGACTCGGTGGACGCTGAGCGACGAGGGATCGTTCTTATGCTGCGCCATGGGAATGGACTCGCCGTCAGACTTCAGGGAGCGAGCGTCACGTCGTCCCCGATCGCCTTGGATTTTGGACATGCTGCACCGACTCTCGGTGACGCCTTTCCAACAGAGTATAAAGAAACGCCCCTGCCCTCAGATATCGCGAGAGTTGACCGATCGCCATCGATTTCAGCAGCAGAGCTAACAGGATAACATATATTTGACCTAATTGACAACAATCTTTTCAGTGTCTTATTTGAACGATATCGATCGAGGATCTACCCCTTACCTTTTTTTTTCTTCCCAGTAACCCTCAGGAAAAATACATCAACAATGCCCAAGGAGCCGACTTCGAAATCTTCGTCGGGGAAGTCCAAGTCTTCGTCCTCCAAGTCGAGCTCTCACAAGCACCACAGGAAGTCCGGCTCCCTGTGGCGATGTGTATGTTTGTTTTCCCATCACCCACCACCACCTCTGAGCAAGTGCGAAACGAAAATGTCTGACAGCAAGTTCTGCGAAAAGGGCCATTGTCACTTCGGCATGATGTCAGTCAAGAACGACGACTACTGCGCCAACTGCCAGCGCATGCAAGACGCCTATGCCCACTACGAGTGATTGAGCTGTGATAGCCAGTCGGTGAGTTCCCGAGTCCCATTCCCGAGCTGAAGCAATGGCTGATCCGTGTTGACAGCCACCGAGGCCGAAGGCGATGGGACGCCAGATGGTGGCATTCACTTTGCCCATATCCCGTTTCTGTTTCTCGACTTGTCATTTCCTTCCTCGTCTCTCTATTCCCTCTTCATTCAAGTCAACGGTGCTCTCCGTCGCCGGACCCAAACTCGACAGCACGCCGATGCCAAGATACAGAACACCCACCAGCTACACCATCGACCCGGACCTGACAGCACGGGCTTGGTTCCCCATAATCTTTTCCTCTCTTTTTTCTCTCTCTACAGTTTTCTTTGAGTGTGTAACCATGACGTTCTTTCTTTGGCGCAGGGTAGATGCTAGATAGAGGACTTGCTTTGGTTGGTGCCCCACGGCACCACGGTGTTGGCGCAAAAGAAGCGTGGCATGGGAAAAGGGGGGGGGCTTTCACGATCTCTTTTCGGCTCAGGCTAGATCTCTACGACTACATCTCTCTCTCTTTTAGACCTAGGTAATTTCCTTTTTCAACCTTTACACGACTGTCGCTATAGACTAGACTAGAAAACAAAAAAAAGGCATAAAAAAATAGACCGTCATTCGCTAACTCTTTTCTTCGCTCCTGGCTCCCCGTAGCCAATCGTCCCACGTCCACATGTGTACGCTCTTCCACTCCAACGCACCACCAGTTTAGTCTAGTCTGCCCTGGACACACAGAACATGGAAGAGCTTCCACATACGTCAGAGTATATAGCCAAAAGTGCACAAAAGCAGAAAGGAGTTTTGTGTGTTGTGCTTTTATAATTTCATCAAGTAGACCAAGGAAAAAAAAAAGAGTAATCTGTCAGCTGTAGTAAGTGGTGGGTTTGTTGTAGTTTTTTTTTTTTTTTTTTGGCGCAGAGCAAGACGACCAAGCCCTTCCTTCTTCCCCTTTTCCGCCCCAACGACACAGAAAAGAAACCAGAAACACCGTTTAAAGAGTCATTCCCATTTCCATCCCGGGCCACCACCACCCCGGCCACTAGTTCCCCGTCGAGTGAACCTTTTGCTTTGCCGTCCCAATGTATCTTTGTGTGTGTGCTTTTGTATGGCGCCAAGAGAGATCATTTGGGAAATCCTTTCTCAGCCATCTCTTTTTCTTTCTCTTCCGTCATTAGATTCTAGCAGGTTCGTGTTGGAAACAAGTCAAAAAGAAAAAAGATTAGAGCAAAAACATAAAAAAAAAACATTTGGTGGTGTACAAAGAAGGGTTTTCTCATATCGTCCGGCACGAAAAGGAAGGGGAAGGTCCCAATCCGCCCCAGCCTCATAAGGGGTAAGAGGTACCAAAGTCCTTAGACGGTCGGCGCCTCATTCCCCTCGCTCGCAGGCTTGGGCCGGTTCTGCTCCTTCTCGACCTGCCCGTCGGCAGACTTGTCCGCCGACGCGCCGCCCCTCGGCTCCTTGTCGTCGCCGCCGCCGCCCTCCCGGTTGCGGTTGCTGTTGACCGTCTGCCTGTCGACGCCCTCAACGTCGGGGTGCGGCGGCGCGACGCCAGCCGGGTTTCCGCGGCCCTCGCCCGAGCCGCTCCCGCCTCCGCTCTCGGAAGGGATCTCGACGCCGTTCTCGTCGACGACGCGCGTGCGCGTCTCGTACCTCGTCTTGAACTCGACCTTGCCCTCCAGCTCTTTGACCTGCTCCTCGTTGAGCAGGTTTCCGTTTTGGTCCCGGTACTCGACGCGCTCCTCGCGCGACAGGATGCGCTGGTTCGGCGGCGGGGGTGCGCCCGAGATCCCCGCCGCCTGCTGGCCCGGGGCCTGCTGCGCGGCCTTGTCGTCGGCGATGGGCACCTGCGCTGCCGGCTCGCCCACGGGAGGAGCGACGGCCTGCTGGTCCTGCTGCTGGGGAGGAGCAGAGACCTCAGGGGTCGGCTCGGCGGAGCTGCTGACCTCGAGGGAGTTGTAGGCGTCGTACTATACATCATGAGAGGTTAGCTTAGGTTTGGATACGAGACATGTATTATCCAGCATTCCCACAAAGCAATGGTGACAAACATACATCGTCCATCCATTGTACATGCAGTTGTCCCCACGTAGCACTTGCTCCATCCTCATGCCCTAGCCGGCATGTCTCTTCCGGGCACAGTTTCGGGAGGGACAGCACTTACGTTGTCAGGGAAGGTGTTGCAGTCCCAGTCCCAGGTGTCAAAGAGCTTGACGCGGTTGCACTCGGACTTGGTCCAGGCATTTCCGTAGGCCAGGGGCGCAAACAGAAGGAACACAACAGCCGAGAGAGCGAGGAAAGCGACGGCGGCGGCCTTGCCGACGACGGGGTTCTCGCGCAGGCCGATGCCTCGGACACGCGAGGTGGCAAAGTCGAAGACCTGAGCGAAGGCCATGATGGCGAAGTAGAGAGCGGGGAAGTAGTGGTGGAGGAACAGCTGGCGCTGCATCAGGTAGAAGGGGAAGAAGTGCAGCGCCCAGCCGAGCACCGAGGTGCCGATCTCGTAGTCGAAGCGCTTGAAGACCGTGTTGGAGTAGTCGTTGCAGCTGCGCTGCCAGCGGAGGACAGCGACACCCTTGAAGATGGCATAGACAGCCACAGCAACAGTGGAGCTCCACCAGACGAGGGGGTTGCCGATGAGGTAGATCTGGCGGTAAGTCTTACCCCAGAAGTTGATGCCACGGCGCAGGATAGGCCAAGAGCTCGGGCGGGAGTCCCAGGCGTGAGAGTCGGTCAGGCCGGCGTTGGTCTTCCACATGACAATGTTCAGCTCGATGAGCTTGCCGAAGAAGCCAGGGTTGCGGTAGTTGACCTTCTCAGCATCGGGACCGAGCTGAGGGTGCTCGTTGGACTCGATGTACCACAGGCTGTTGGGAAGTGTACCGCCACGGGCGCAGGTCACCTCCTGCTGCTCAGAGGCCCACTGAGGAAGCTTGACCTTGTGCGAGAACAGAACACAGCCAGTCATGATGTGGACGAGCCTGAACTTGGTCTCAATAGTCCGGAGGCGCTGCTTGGCGAGCTCGCCGTGCGACTTCTTCTTGACAATCTCGACGCGGAACATATCGTTGGCATCGCCGTCGAAGCCCTCGTAGCCATACGCCGAGACCTCGTTCTGCCAGTCAGCCTCGGTGACAGGAGGGCGGACGTCGTGAGAGTGGAGACGGCGGTGAGTAGGCTGGTGGTAAAGGCGGAGGATGTCGCCATCCTTGATGTAGGTCGGCTCGAGGTTGTCCCAGGCCAGGGTGCCGTTGATGGGTTCGCCGTGGATGTCGAGGGGCTGGGTCTGGTTCTCGAGGAGCCAGATGTTGTTCTCGTCCTTGTGGGGGTACAGGGTGATCTGCTGCTGCTTGCTTCCGGTGGGGTACATCAGAGGGTGGGAGTGGAGGTAGCCACCCTGGGTGTTGACGTGCCTGATGACAACGCGGCTACCCATCAGCACGTCCACGGGGGTATCCTGCATGCCCTTGGAGTTCAGAGTCGACTGGAACTCGGAGCTCATGAATCCATCACCATCGCCGGGGTTCACCAAGCAGAGGAAGTGTATAGCGAACATGGCCATGTAGAAGGTGGCGGGAATGACGATCAGGCAGAAGACACGGGCCATGAAGTGCTTGGCAAAGACACGGACGGTGACGTTCTTGGTATCGGCGAGCAGAACCCAGAGCTGGACCAGGGTGAGAAGACCGACCCACGCGATGGTGAAAAGACCGGTCCACTTGATGCTGACAGTAGCACCAAGGCCAAGACCGCTCATGGCCAGCCAGAACCACCAGCTCGGCTGGAAAGCCTTCTCGGGACCAAGCTCGTGCTGGTTGGTGAAGCAGGTGAAGGCGAGGCCGGTGAAGGCGGTGGCAATCATGAGGGGAGAGTCGAGCAGGATCAGACGAGCCTGGGTAAGAAGGCCGTTCTCTGTATGTCATTGTCAGTAGCCATTATCGAGCGGAGGCGTAGAGCTGGAGCATACCAAAGATGATCAGACCAGCACCCATCATGGCGGTGGCCGTACGGCAGCCAGCAGCCTTGAGAGTGAGGAACATGGTAGGCGCGAGGAGAATTCCACAGATGGCAGGGAAAAGGCGCATGGCGACGTATGGGACGCCGGGCTCGAGGTAGTCCTTGCCAATCTCCTTGAAGTCGAACTCTCCGTCGAAGCCGGCCAGCCAGCCGGCAAGGGTGATGAGGAGCTTAGCCAGAGGGGGGTGGACATCCATAAAGAACTTGCCCTTGATGTACTTGGACGCGAAGCCACCGAAGCTGGGGTGTGAAATGGAACGTTAGTCAAGGGTCTGCAACAGTTTGCGGACTCGATCTCCCAAGACTTACTGGACCTCGTCGAAGACAACACTGGTGGGTTGGTAGATGCGGAAGAGACGAACGACGGCAGCCAGGACAGTGACAGCAATCATCACCTGGTAGTCGGAGACGGGCAGGAGGAAGACATCGTTGTCCTCGACACCTTCAGAGGTGTAGTCGGTCGCGCTCTTGGCCTTGGTCTTGGACCGGGTGTGGGCTGAGGGCGGCGTCGAGGCCCTCGCAGGGGATTTGGCTCCCGAGGAGCGCGCCATGATGGGAGAGGGGGGAAAGGAGGAATCAGGAGATGGAAACTCGGGGATTCGTCTCGAGGACAGCAGCTATGCCTCAGTTGCCTCTGTTTCTGTCAGCAATGGACGCGCAAAGGCCGGTTGGTGCCAAGGCGCGGCGAGAGAAAGAAAAGAGGACAAGTGTTGGTCAAGGGTAGCTTAATGAGAGTGTCGAAGGGAAAGGAGCATTACAAAAAAGCCGTCATCCGGTCAAAGGGCAAGAAGAGAAGAAGGAGCCCGACGGAAGAAGAAAGAGGGAGCAATTGAAGAAGAGAAGAAGAAGAGACAATACCAGAGGCAATGTCTTTCACGGATCTCTCTGCGGATTCCCCTTTGCGAGACGGATGGGAAGGGAGTAGAAGGAGGAAAGGGGTGAAGCTGCGCAGAGCATCACGTACTAAAATTGTAGCTTAAGTGGCCTCACGGGATGGGAGCAATGGGATGGCAGTGGAGGGCAGGCAAAGCGGGTACGAGCTTCGCTACGGCAGGGCGGAACGCCTAAAAAGGGAGCAACATTGAAAGCTTGGGGGAAGGGGGGGGGGGCATTGGCGGGGCACTATTGGCTGCGAACCTGCGCTGGGAGGAGCCGCTAGCCGGGTTCTCTCAGGTGGTCCCAGGTGCAGCCAGAACACTGTGCGGGAGATCCAGTTCGGGAGGCCACTGAATCACCGATGGATGCTCCCAGACGCGACACAGCTGGCGATCAACTCCACAATTCTTCGCCCTGGTCTAAAGTGTAAAAAATGTGATGCAGAGCGAGAATGCGTGAGCATCGATTGACTCTGAAAGGACCACCTGCTGCCCGGAGATTCTTCAATATCTTTTTGAAGCGGTAACTGCAGTATCATGGCAGTGTACATACGCTCAAATAGACAGAGTACGGAGTACGTGCGTTGAACCCGGCCATGCCAAATATAGCCATACAGGGTAGCCAGTCTGTCATACAAGTACAAGTACAGACGAACACTTGTGTTTCTCGTATTCAGGAGATGATAGCACTGTCGAGCAACCGGCACTGTGCACACCCAAACTCGAACCAGGTTTGGGACGCACGCCTAGCTGAGGACTCGCATTCCTTACACGTATGCCAAAAGAGCACAGTGGGAACCAAAAGCCCATCTGTCCAGTCTTTCGTTCGCTTGTGTGTACCTACTTGTACCACTGGAACTACTTGTACTTGTAATGGTCCAGCCAGCCCGCGAATGCTAGGAAAACTAGCCCAGACTGGAGCGCGTCTTGCCGCGACGGGATCTTTTTCTTATCGCTATCAATCTGACCTGTGCCCCACAAATATTTGGTCTGATCTTGAACCTGAATAGACCACGGCAGCGGAAAATCTCTGCGGCCGCCATATCCTTGTTCCTCCAGTCAATTTGATGGTGCTGATTAGCCTCGCAACTTTTCGAATAGCTTCAAAGGATATCTATCGCCCAGACGCGCCACTGCCATTTCCTCCCCGCCAGCCGCCAGTCCAGGTTAATTCTGCCCCCCCTGATGTCCTCGCTACTCGGCCTGGCATACTAATTACCTCCCCTCCCCCACAAAGCGACTCTCGGGCAAACAAGACAAAAACCATGGCAGCAGCCGCTGCAGCCCCGAACGGGGACGCGCCGGCCAACACCACGGCTGCCGCCCAGCTCGACAGCATCAGCCCTCCGCCCGGCGTCATCATCCCGCCCCCGGGCGAGATCCGCGAGGTCATCGAGAAGACGGCCGGCTACGTCGTCCGCGGCGGCGTGGGCATCGAGGAGCGCCTGCGCGAGAACCACGGCAACAACCCCAAGTTCAGCTTCGTCACCAGCAAGGACGACGCCTACAACCCGTACTACGAATGGCGGAAAGAAGAGTACAAGGCCGGCCGCGGGACCTCGGTCGCGGCGGGCCGCGCGGGAGAGGCGGCGCCCGCCGCCGCGCCCAAGCAGGACGAGCCCAAGGGCCCGCCGAAACCGCCAGAGTTCCAGTTCTCGGCGAGGATGCCGCGCATGAACCAGAAGGACCTCGAGATCGTGCGGCTGACGGCGCTGTTCGCGGCGCGCAACGGCCGGCAGTTCATGACGACGCTGGCGCAGCGCGAGGCCGGCAACCCCCAGTTCCAATTCCTCATCCCGAACCACACCTTCCACATCTTCTTCCAGCACATGGTCGACCAGTACACGATACTGCTGAAAGAGGGCGGCGCGGCCGGCGAGGGCACCAAGGCCCAGCAGGCGCGCATGGGGGAGCTGCAGCGCAACGTGGACGACAAGTACCACGTGCTGGCGCGCGCCAAGACGCGGGCCGAGTACGCGCGGTGGCAGGAGGCCGAGAAGAAGAAGAAGGAGGAAGAGGAGGAGCAGCAGAAGGAGGAGTTTGCGCGCATCGACTGGAACGACTTTGTCATCGTCGAGACCATCGTCTTCGGCGAGGCCGACGACCAGGCCAACCTGCCTCCCCCGACGACCCTCAACGACATCCAGTACGCCTCGCTCGAGGAGAGGAACAAGGTCTCGGTCGGCGCCAACCTGCGCATCGAGGAGGCCTTCCCCTTTGACGAGACGAATTACAACGCCTACCCGCCACAGCAGCAGCAGCAGCAGCAGCAGCAGCAGCAGCAGCAGCAGCAGCAACCCCAGCAGCCCGCCGTCGCCTCGCCGCAGCACCAGCAAAACGCCGCGCCCCCGGCTCCGGCCCAGGACCCGGAGGAGCTGCGCAGGATACAGGAGCGCGAGCAGGCGCGCGCGCGCATGCACCAGGCCCAGGCCGAGGCCCGGGGCGGCGTCGGCCCCATCAAGATCAAGGAGAACTACGTGCCGCGCGCGGCCCAGCGCGCGGCCGCCAACCGCACCGCCGTCACGATGGCCCTGTGCCCCAACTGCAAGCAAAAGATCCCCATGGACGAGCTCGAGGAGCACATGCGGAGTAAGTGTCTATTCTATAAACCCCTCCTTCATCTCGTCGTTTGTTGTCATACCCCTTTGCAAACGTGGTCCCTCTCCTCTGTCTCATTATGATATGCCTACCTTTTACTGACACTTGAAAAAAAAAAGTCGAGCTCCTGGACCCCAAGTGGAAGGAGCAAAAGGCCAAGGCCGACTCGCGCTACTCGACGACCAACCTGTCGACCGTCGACGTGGCGGGCAACCTCAAGCGCCTCGCCAGCCAGCGCACCGACGTCTTCGACGAGATCTCGGGCCAGCCCGTCTCGGAGGAGGAGCAGGCGCGGCGCAAGCGCGCCGCCATCAACAGCTTCGACGGCAACCCCGAGGGCAAGAACCCGGCGCACCTGCAGCACGTCAACGTCGAGGAGCAGATCCGCGCCATCCACCAGAAGTTTGCCGGCGACAAGAAGTGACTTTTTTCTGCTTCTGGCTGTCGGTCTTTGCATGCAAAGTGCGGCAATGCGTCAAAAGGGCGTGCCGAGCATGTTTTCCGTGATAGTATGAGACTACGCCAAATCCAAGCAAGTCTCGAGCAATTCCCAAAACCTGCCCTCGTCGAGAGAGAGAGAGTCGGGTTCGGATGCCAAACACACCTTTCCCGGCTAGAGGGTGTCTTTTGAAAAGTAAGGCAAGTGTTGCCCATGCAACGGTCGCGAGATGCGGCATATCGCCCAGCAGCACAGCCCCATGTGGAAAGAGGGCGAGCACACCACCACCAGTGGCATACGTCACGTGTACCATGTAATATCACAAAACATACAAAAATGCGAGGGCGGAAAGGTACATAGGGCATTAGCATCGGAGTTGGAGTTGGCTTTCTTGGATTTATTCGGGATCGGTCAGAAGAGAAGAGAGATCGAGGCTGCTCTTTTGGCTTCTCTTGCCCGGGACCTAGGCGGGGGGCAGCTTGAGCAGCCACAATGTCACCCTGGTTATATACATCGGGCTTTTTTTTCGCAGGGGAGGGAGCTTGCGCATAATAAAGTTCCGATGCCTTTGAGGGCAATTTAAAAAGAGAAAGTCGCATCATCAGCTAATCGGATGCCGCCCGAGAAGGGTCATGTTCGCGACGTGATTAATACGAAATATGATATTAATATCAAAAGGCCAGCCTCAAACTTACTCAACTATCGCTCTTGGCCGCAGAAGTTTAAGCGAAAGTTTGAACGAATTGGCTGCCTACCTAACTTTGACCCCTTCGTCGCTAGAGTTTTCCTTTCAGCACACGCAGGCATCCTCGCGGTCGTATCTGTGGCCGGGTGCTGCCTGCCTGCCTGCCTGCCTTGTCTTCATTCGACTTTTTTTGCAGTCGCCGATCTCCGGGATGCGCAGCCTCCCAGGGGCCCGTCGCAACTCCGCGGTGGGTGCCCGTCTTTTTAGATTGTGAGAGTGGGTTGCCGACTCGCAGCTCTGCATTGGTTTGATATGACGTAAAAAGATCATCCTTTTCCCAGAGTCAGCTGCATTTGGCTTGCTGGGAATATGCAGTCGGCGGCAACAAGAAGCAAGCCTAATAACCTACGGAGCTACGGAGCGTGCGCAAGCCTGTAAACCTAGACCTAGTTGCTGCGCTGCAGCTGCGTCTGTCTGGGCCAAGCGGTAGTCGGAGTGGGCTCCTTTCTCGCCAGAGTTGCATTAGCGTTACCCGAATCCAGATGGCCGGTGGAGGAGGAGTCGGCAGGAACATCGCTGGACTGGGACGCGGCGGGCATGTCGCTCTTTGAGCTCTAGAGCTGACCAAGGCGCAGCCGGTCTTTCGCGTTGCAGCAGAACACTCTTTTTTTTTCTTTTCTTGTCGAGTATCATCCTCACCGCCATATGGGGTAGCAACAGCCAACAGATGTCCGTGCCCTCATCTCCATCGGGGCTGATGTATCTGGAATATGGGCCGACAACTCACAGCACCAGGATACGTGTTCGCCGATCCGGAGCTAAAGCTGACCGAAGGGAACGAGTTGCAGCAGGTCAGCTCTGTGTATCTTTTTTCAATGTAACAGAGCTGGCTCGTGAGAAGGAATAAGCGGAAAAGCAAGCACCGGGGACGACTGGACTCGTATCGTTCAATGATACTCTCGAGGTTTTAATTCCGCTGCTTTATGCCGAGGGAGCCAGCCCAGGCAGGCACAGCATGAGCAGCTGTTCGTTCTGTCTCTGGCAGGCGCGGGTTATCCTCCCAATTGGCTGCCGGGGGTGTTTCATCCCCTTTTTTGCATGTTGTGCTGGAGAAAAAGCAAAGTCCAGCATCTGATCGCGCCGGAAGAGGATCTTGCATGAGCTCGAGTCGATAGCGAGTTCTGGACCTACCTATGTGCAACCCTGGAGGTGGTAGCCCAGCTCGCTAGGTCTTCCCTGTTTAGCGCGGCACAGGCGGGGAAGGATTGGCAGCCGTCAAATCTCGGGACGGGACGCGCCTTGGACCAATTGCTACCGCGGACGGGGGCGCTGTAAGCGGGAGAAGATCGTCCCCCTCCCACGCCGCCCCTTGCAACCTTGGCCTTTCCTCTTTGAAGGGCCTTCACAGCCCCTCCCCCCCATGTATGTAGTCATCGGTCGGGGTCGTTGGCGACGCGGCCCTGGTTGAGGCAGACAAAGACTAACCAGAATCGTGTCGAGCACAGAGGTGCGTCGGACCAGCCGTTGGGTGCAATCAGAAGTGGCCGCTAGCGAGGGTGGGCTTGCTCAATGCCAATAGGGTAGCTAGCCGGAGGACCTGTTGGTGATCCAGAGCGTCGGCACCGCATATAGCCGCCGACAGGATGGTGATGATGGGTCTTTTGCATCGGACACGGGAGTTTTGTTGCTTATCGACCCCCTTCTTGCTTGTACGCCCTCTCCCGTCATGCATGGTGCGCCGGTGGCCCTGTTGGTGGTGGTGCGGAATCCTGATTTCAAACAAAAGCCCATGTGCCTCGTTCAGACGGGAAGTCTAAGCCCGGGACATGAACCAATGGAGAAGGTCCCCGCCCATCCACCATTGGGAGCATCATCGTGATCACGGCAGGCATACTGCAGCATCGATGCTGTTGTGACATTGTCCGATTGCGCACGCTGATTGCATCCTTGGAAATTGCGCTCGTGGTCAGCAGACTATCCGGTTCGTAGACGAGGGGGGAGGGGAGGGGGCCAACAGCATGCTCTCCAACGAGTGGCGCTCGTTCGATTCGTTCGCGCAGCATCGAGGGCACCCTCTCACCATCGCACCCTCTGTCTCTCTCTGTCTCTCTCTCTCTCTCCCTCTCCCTCTCCCCCTGCTGACTAGCGAACACGCATTGGCAAGAGGCGCGCTTGTATGCAGACTGGGGAGAGAGTGCGGGAGACGGCGGCAAGGCGCGTGTTGCGCTAGTGAAGCCGATGTACCAATGCTATGATGGATGCAGTAATCTAAAAGATCGGGCATATTCACGATCAGATCGATGCTCTCGAGGCGATCCGAGCGAGAGGGAATTGCGGAAGGGCCTGTTGGCTGGGGTTGGTTGGCGAGGGAAACGGGCTCAGGACAGACAGAGAGAGAGAGAGAGAGAGACAGAGAGAAGGAAAATCGCCATGCCCACCCACGCCGGACGAGATGGTGTTGGGCCGGGCATGAAAGAGGCAGGCATCATCCAGGCAGTTGCCTGCATCAGTTATGAAGCCGGTGTAACCCAAGGGGCTGTGGAGGCTTGCTCCTTCTTTCTTGATTAAAATGATTAAAAGGAAAGGGAGGGATGGAAGCCTCGTTTCTGGAAGGGACGGTACGTTTTCTGGAAGGAGCCCTGAAGTACCTTCCGAGGTCGTATCCCAGAGCTGCGGTCGGTGTTTCCTCCGTCTGCCCATAGAAAACTGGAGGATACGGCACAGTACATGTACTTTAGCATCCATGGATCATCTCTACCTAACATCTCGCTCTACCTACTCCGTAATGATTCTCTCCACAACACGCTGCTGCATCCGTCTCTTCACAGGCTTTGTGTCGCCATCTCTTGCATGAAAATCGCCGACTGCAGGTCTCCAACCAACCTGGGACCATCTCCATTGACCGGCGAGAAACGACTGGACTGGCTCTCGAGCGGCGACCATGCAGTCTGCATTCGCCCTTCCTCACTCCCTTCCTCCCTCTTGAATCGGGCATCATGCCTTGCTTACCTAGTTACCGCAACCGGACGCCCCCATCGTCCTCTCTCACACCACCTCGCAGGCACCAACTGCAGCCGTTGAGCCCGTCAGGGATCGGGAGCGGACCAACAGACACATACAGGCCACATACGGACACCACCTCGATCAGAAAAGGGTCGTGCCATTCGTTTCCATGCTACTGCAGCTCTATCACAACAGTGCCGTACCCATACCGCAGTCACTGCCTACCTAGAGCGAGCGAGAGGAGCTGTAAGCAAGCCACAGTCCCTTGGGAACAGGAGAAGAATGCGAGTGGGTTGCGGAATGTGACGGTACGGTAACGATGATGCTCCACATGGGGGGTGGACAGGGCCGTGGGAGACTCTTGTTCTCACTCTCGGGAAAGGGTGGGGAATGGGAGATGGCCGCCGGCCGCGCTAGCAACAGGCACATGGTTGGTTTGACGGGTAACTAGCAGCAAGGGTTGTCACTTGTCGGACGGGCCTGTCCCCCACACACCAAGCACGCACCCATGGATGATGGCACCCATGCTGAGCCATGGCAGCACACCCAGGAGAAAGCACCCCAAAGCTGGCCGGCGGCCCTGCACACCTGTACCAGGGATACCGACGCAAGGCCCTCTAGCGCCACCCATGAGGAGGTTCCGTCATGTAGTCATGTAAGGCTGTTGGTTGCTGCTGCTCACCACCCTCCTTTCCTGTCCTGCCAGCGTGCAGTGTGCAGCGTGCAGTGTGATATAGGCCGAGGTGCCTTAGGTGATTAGTACGAGGTCAGCAACCAGCCAGTTCCAAGACCTTATCCGACGGGAGGGTGGCCCTTCTCTGCCGAAGGCCGAGTCAGGTTGATGGTGTGCAGAGCGCAGAGGAGAAGGGGCGCAGAGGGCAGCGAAAAGGAGGGAGAAAAAGCAAAACGGACAGAGGCAAGCGATCAAGAATGGCACGTCTGTTGGCCAGAAACAGCGATCATCCCGCAGCGGACACCCCGGCTGGGGGCCACACTACTTACGCACATGCACATACTGACCACCACCCTTTCTACCTGTCGTCCACCCAACAACCCTCGACCTACATGACTTTTGCTCACCCTTAGGCTATAAGAATGAGAGCAAGGCCCGTCAGTTGTACGAGAGTCATGCTGCTCACTCTCAAGGTTCCCGCGGCTTCTCCGCCTCACCCACGAACACCCACCACCCTATTGGTAGCAGGCTGCACATCCCGGACGACCAACCAGAGCTCCCTCCAAGACACGTCTTGATCTTTCAAGACCACTTGCTCTCCTTGCAGCGACATAGAATTGCGTCGTCAGCACTAGACCAGCATAGCGGCGATGCCCTCTACCGAAGACCAGGAGCAGGAGCAGGAGAGCGGCCCGCCGGTACGACGCTCTGCCGCCCCTCCAGGCTTCGACGACCCTGACTCGTGGCGCCACAACTTGACTCTGGACGAGGTCGAGGAGAAGGACATCGGGCCCGTGGCTCGCGGTGTCGAGATTCCCGCCATGGAGAACAGCGCCCTACGATTGTTGATGCTACGCGACTCGCTGCCGGACCTCGACTCTGCCGGCCACAGGGAGCTGGAGCGATGGTACATCGACGGCTTCGCCGAGGCCGTCATGTGCGGCGACGGGTACTACCTCAAGGTGTGCAAGAGCTCGTCCGGCATCCCGGTCGGCCTCGGCGGCTGGACCGTGGACTCGAGCTCGCCCGCAAAGGATCCTCAAGGCGGACAAGCCCGGCGACGGGCCCGCGACGACCGCCACGCTGCGCAGTACCGGCGCGATTGGTTCCCGGCGGCGGTGAAGGGCGAGAGGCACCGCTTGATCAGTGAGATGCTCAAGCAGGAACGAGAGCGTATCATTGGCAACCTTGGACACGTCTGCTGTAAGCAACAAAAAGCCCCTTTGTCAACGAAATTGTTTTCATTGGCCCTGTCCTGCGCCATGTGTCCAGCTGACTGACCATACCATACGTGGAAAACGGACAACAGGCGTGGACTACATGGCTGTTCACCCGCTGTTCCAGCGCCGAGGCGTCGGGTCGTGGCTGCTCCAGGAGATCTGCGACTACGCTGATGTGCAGGGATACCCTGCCTATGTGCTGACGCCGAAGCCTGAGGCGCCGTTCTTCACCAAGTTCGGATTCTACAACGTTACAATCTTTGACTCGGAGGTGGGCAGCCTCGTGAGCATGATACGATATCCTCCCGCTGTTCTCGACGGCTGAGACATGGGGGAGAGCGTGGATGGACTGGTGAGTCTGAGAGCCCGGAGCATGATGGTTAGCAATGCGTTCAACAAAGGTTTCCCTCGCAAGCACATCTCAATTGCTAATTGGATTGATATGGCAGATAAGACTGCTGTGTCGATGATCAAAGGGTTTCCCTTCCTGTGGGAGGTCGTGTTCTTGTTACTTTCAAACTTCTTGGCGATGCTGATTGAGCCCTTGACTTGTGGACCAAGTCGGGACAGGGACTTGTTCTCTGGGCGTTTGTATTGCACGATGAACTTACACAGAGACCACAGCCTAGGTCTCGCTTGGCTTCAGAGCCTCCCATGAGCAAGATGGTTTCTCTAGAGCCCTATCTACTGGGCTTTGTTACTCCTCGCGGACTTGTTGTTGATTTTTGAGGTTAGTTAGCTTCAGCGTGGATGTATTGTCGAATTCTTCGGGCGATCATTTCTTCTTGGCTGAGAGGGAGGTATCTATCTACCTTGGGACCCGGGACAGGTTTTGCTTTACTACGTATGCACAGGGTCAACAATCCAGTCTCGTTTTTTTTTGGCTTGCCGCTATTGCTATTGCTCGATGCCGTGAAAGCATGTTTTGAATTACGACGCCAGGCCATGTTACTGATATACAGGGGGAAGCACCCGATTCTGCGAAAGAACATTGAAGCACACGTTCTGCGGGGGATCTGCCGGGCCCAGCCATGGCACGAACTCTGGAGGGAGGCTTGATGGCATCGGACAAATGACGTCATGCAAAGAAGAGCATGCGGCCCTAGAAAAGGATGCAAGGATGCAGAAATGAGGCTTCATCTGGTGCTACATTGCCGGTGTGGCCAGGTTGTGCAAGGCCCGAGATGTGGTGGAAGCAAGAGTCGAGGCTGGTCAATCGGAAGAGCAGAGAGCGAGAGGGGAGGCCCCGTGCCCGGAGAGCGATGATCTGATCGGCTGCAATGGCTGGCTCACTGCACTGGTCTTCTGAGGCCGTGACAGGTAGGTCCTGGATCACTAGAGCGTGGGGAGTGAGTATCTGACTTGCATGTTGGCTACGATGGCAGAGCCAGAGCACTTGGACAGCTGCACACGAAGGAGCACGAAGGAGGGAGTCGGGAATCGGAGAAGCACAGCTCTGCGGGCAGGTGTGTATGTGTGTGAGTGTGTGTACCTAGGCCAGATCAGATGGCTGGCTGGCTGGCCTGGGACACCCGCGAATAGCAGCCTCTCTTCCCGGTCCCGCTTCTCCATTCTTCATCGAGAACGAACGACAGCCCGCCTGCCTGCCTTAACAATTTCACTCTCCCCCCGCCCTCTCTCACCACCGCCGCCCGCTGCACCACCAAAACTTAGCCTCGCAGTTCTTCCAGCTTCTCCCCACCCTTCTCTTCGACTCTTGTCACACCAGATCCCAGATCCCAGATCCCAAGACCAGGGCACAGGAAGAAACACACCCCCCCCGACAACTCAACTTCCTTCCTTTCTTTCACCAGACGAACGCCACCTGTTTCCGACTTGCGCCACACCACACCCCAAGCAAAACTCGCCCACCACGGATCCCGTCAGCAGCACCCCGAACCCAGCTCGCGCGACCGCTGACACCGGCGCCGGGCCCTCCTCCCCTTCCTCTCCGACAGCGGGGGCCAACAACAGACCTCCGACCTCGCCAACCTCGCCCACGTCGCCCACGTCCCCTACTACGAGCGCACAAGCGGCTGCTGCTGCTGCTGCTGCTGCGGCTGCCCGCCTCCACCGGCCCATCATGCAGGCCCTGCCGGACACGCGCCAGCAGAGCTTTGACGAGATCTACGGCCCGCCCGAGAACTTCCTCGAGATCGAGGTGCGCAGCCCGCGCACCCACGGCGTCGGCCGCCACATGTACACCGACTACGAGATCCTGTGCCGCACCAACATCCCGGCCTTCAAGCTGCGCCAGAGCTGCGTGCGCCGCCGGTACTCGGACTTCGAGTACTTTCGCGACATTCTCGAGCGCGAGAGCGCCCGCGTGACGATCCCGCCCCTGCCGGGCAAGGTTTTCACGAACCGGTTCTCGGACGACGTGATTGAGAACCGGAGGGCGGGGCTGGAGAAGTTCCTACGGATCGTCGTGGGGCACCCCCTCCTGCAGACGGGGAGCAAGGTTTTGGCTGCTTTTGTGCAGGGTGAGTTCTTTTCTTGTTTCTTGTTTCTTTTCTCTGGTTTTTTTTTTTATTTTCATTTTTTTTTGTTATTTTTTATACCTTTCTTTAGAGGGGATAGTTGGGGGAGAGTTGGGGGACGGGGGGAGCCACTCCCCTACTGTCCCCCGACTGCCCTGGACCGGCCCCGGGTTCCCCCAACTCTCCTCAACTCCCCCCAGCTGGCCCCGGCTGGGACCCCATCACCCAGCTGGGGCCGGGACGCCCTCAGGTCCCGCCCCAAATCCCCCGATGGCTAGTCGGGGCAGTCCGGGGGCAGCCGGGGGAAGTTGAGGAGAGCTGGAGGAAGCCAGGGGCAACCAGGGGCAGCCCGGGCAGCTGGGGTACAGTCGGGGGAGTCGAGGGCAGTTTGGGCTCGTCGGGCGGGTCGCGGGGCAGCCCGTGGGCAGCTGGGGCTGACCGGGGGCATTTCTCTGGAGGAAGGGGAGGAAGCTATCCAAAGGCTACGCAGGCGGGGATGCCAACATTCACTGACATTCGACCTCTAGATCCCAACTGGGACCGCAACGCCTGGTGACGGCTCCGATTCGCTCGATTCGCGGTTCCGCCTTCTTCTGATGGGCATCGCTCCCCGAGGAAGCTGCGCAAGCGGCCGCCCAGGGGGTGGGCCGAGCACCAGATCCTGCGCAAGCTGGCGGACGAAGAGGAAGATGACGACGGATGAAGTGGCCACGGTATGATGGTCTTGGGGGGCGTTTCCCCGTCAGTTCCAGATTGTATTCCGTTGAGCAGAGGGCTCGCCCTTTTGACGTATTCAATTTGATGGAGTTGGGGGGTGGAGTTGAAGGAGGCAGCAGCATCAGTATGTTTTCCAGACCACCATCTGGGAAAGACATCGGTTGCATCAGGTTCCTTGGACGATGACGGGGTTCCCAGAGGGGCAGGCAGTAAGTGAAAAAGCCGATTCGCAAAGCCGGGAAGCATTTTCTTCAAGCACTTTTTTCCTCTTTTGTTGTTTTCCCTTTCCAAGGAACTTATACGAGTATGTGTATGTGGACGAACCACTTTTGGCCCCCCCCCCTGGGAAGAAGAGTCGAGGGCATCTCTTTTATTGATTCTCTTCTATTGCATTTAGCTTTTTTTGTTCGTTCATGACTTCTATTTTGACTGATTGTGGTCTTTGTTCGATCGCCGCTCAGCAACGTGCATGCAGGACGGGTGTGAGCATATGAAAGCCATCTTTCTTGAGCGGAACTGTCTCGCCCCCAATACTATGTGTTGTTCTAAGCACGTAAAAAGTACACAATCGAAAGGCTCGCGGGCCCGGTTGGATCTTCATCTCGGTATCCTACACTACAAGAAGAAAAAAGCCCCCCCCCCCCCGGGGGTTCCCCAGTCTTTCTCGTTTTTATGTACCATCCAACGCCAGGTGAAAATGCCAAAAACAACACACCAACCGGCCCCCTTCTATGGAGAATGTCTCTTTTCATATAATACATCGGAGGAGGGAATTGTGAAAGAGAAGAGAAAGCCCAGAGTCGCCTCTTGGTGAATGCAGTCGAAGAAGGAAGGGGGAGGTGGAAAATAGAACTAAGGGCAGAGTATCCGTCTGCCCGGGCCAGAAGATGCTGGATTACAAAGGCAAGTCGTATATGCGCAAGGGGGAAAAAAGACTGCCCGTTCTCCGGAATCGTACAGATCGATCAAAGATGGTGGCAGCAGCGGCGAGAGTCGGGATGGTTTGGAGCGGTCGGAGACAAGCAGTCGGCAGTCGCCCCCCCGCTCAGGCCGGGGTGTCGAGCAGCCTCAGGATCCATTCGTACATGCCAAACATGATGGCGGCGCTGGGGACGGTGCGCAGGAGATGGGGGGTCAGGCCGCCGTAGAGGCCGATGAACCTCTCCTCGCGCCAGACGAGCTTGAAGCACTGGACGAGGCCCGTGTACTTGGGCCGGCCGTCCTCCATCGGGGCTTGCCGGAGGCGCGTGCGGGCGACCTTTAGTTTTCCATGAGAATCAGCATTTTGTTTTTCATTCAGCAGTCGGGGTCGATTAAACAACCCGTCTGCCACTGCCCCCGGCCAGCCGGGGGCAAAGGGGGGGCAAAGGGGGGGCGAGGGGGGGCGAGGGGGCAACCCCCCCCCCCCCCCCCCCCCCCCAAAGAAAACAACTCACCTCGTGCGGATACGTCAGCACCGCCGCCAGCAGCTTGGCGCTGCCCGCGGCGCCGACCTTGCCCGTCCACTGCAGCGTCGTGTCCCACCAGGTGGGCTCGCGGCCGGCGGCGACGCGGCGCTCGTCGCGCAGCCGCAGCGACTTCTTCATCTGCTCGTACATGGTCCACTGCAGCGTCGACTCGGTGACGCCGAGGTAGCTGGCGCTCATGCCCTTGTAGAGCGCGCGGAACCCCTCGTTGCGCACGACCTGGCGGATGCAGTCCCAGCTGTTGCGGTACTGGCGCCTCGTCAGCCCGCCCGACTTCTCGGCCACGTTCTTGTCGAGCTGCAGGCGCGTCTTGACGAGCCAGATCGGGTTCGTCGCCGTCGAGGTGATGACGCCCGCCGCGGCCGCCGCCGAGAGGTGCACCCAGGCGGCCTCCTCGCCGCCGTTGAGGTACTTGGCGATGAGGCGCTTGCCGTTGCCGTAGCTGTAGAAGTTGATGGCCCGCGCGGGCACGACGCCCACGAGGTTCGGGCCCAGGCCCTTGAAGAGCGCGCGCGACCCCTCGGTGCGCTGCACGGCGAGCAGGATCTGCAGCGTCTCGGCGAGGTGGTGGCCCGCGGCGCGCAGGGGGTTCGTCATCATGGTGTGCGGGTGCGCCGCGGCCGCGGCCGCCGAGCGCGAGAGGCGCAGCTGCTGCTGGTAGAAGTCGGACTGGAGGCGCGTCTTGAGGACGTCGAGGGGCGCCGTCAGGGCTGCCGCGGTCATGCCGCCGACACTGTCAGTGGGCAAGAAAGAATGGCTTTGTTAGCGTTGGGTACTCGAATAGTCGGGGTCTCCCTCCCTCGAGAGAAGGGGGAACTCCCATGCTCCTCCTCCTCCTCCTCCTCCTCCTAACCCTGGCCTCGGCAGGACTCGGGGATTGCTTACTTACCCTCCTGCTATGAAATGGTTCCATGACTTGGCAAAGGACAGCGCCTGCTGCGGCGAGACATCTCCTGTTTCCCTGGACTGCGTGCGAGGCACATTGGGATCTGAAGGCGGGATCGCCTGGTTCGGGGTTGACTGGGAAGGCATTGTGCAGCTCTTTCGGCCGAAAGTGTGCAAGACCAGAAACTTCACACACCAGCCCAAAGGCGACAATGAGAGGAAGTAACCACTGCCAGGCTATGGCTTTTCCATGTGATGGTTTGTGCCTTATCTGCGGTGCACAGGAGCTGTCGGGAACCAGAGAATAGAGAGCAGAGGAAGAAGGGTCCAGAAGTGAAAATATCTACATAATAGTATAGTTACAGTGAGCACTCCAGTCCAAATCGTCACCACTATCGCCGATAAGACTCGATAAGGCACAATAATTTCGAATCAGGAGACTGACGCGCTAAAAAGGCAACTCGACAGCAGTTGAGACGCGCTAGGACTTTCCTCCAAGGTTGCGTTGCTCCTCCTGCACGGACCTGCAACAGCATCAACTGGAATTTCAACGCCATAAATCAAATCCAACCCCCCCATTCCACCCTTCATCTTCTGCTCACATTCACACAACTTTTCCCTTCCAATATCCTCAAGTCGTTTTGAAAAAAAAAACCCCAAGGCCAGTCAGGACAAGGCCGCGTATCAACAGCTGTACCAACAGACATCCAGATCAACAGCCGCTCTTCTTCTTCTTCTTCTTCCTCTTCCTCTTCCTCTTCCTTGCTGCACAGCTCCAGTTGAACTGAACTGAACGGTGTGCTCTTTCCACTCTTCAGCACGTCTCTGCCCCTCCTCCTCACCTTCCCTTCACCGCAGTCCAGCTTGAACATTTAGGCAGCAGGCGAGTTGCGAGACTCCTTGCAACACACTTCCCTTCTTTGCCTTCTCTCTTCAGTCTCTTCTTCAGTCTCTTCTTCAGTCTCTTCTTCAGTCTCTTCAGTCTCTTCAGTCTCTTGTCGCCCTCTTCAGTCCCTTGTCCTTGCTTTTCCAAGCTAGGCAAGCCATCACCAACACTGGAGACAACTCGGATGGCCGCACCTGCCATCCATATCATCTGAGCCTCAGGTGAGGAGCAGGTGAAGATGCGTCTTTCCTCCCCAAGAAGCGCGCCAAGAATGGCGTCGTCACTGTGTGAGTCTCCTTCTCGGCCTTCCCATTTCCAGAGATTGCACAGAGAACTCTACTGACTCTCCTTCGCCGCAAGACGATAGAGATCGAGAAATCTAGGCGAAGATGGGCTTACTTACCCCTCAGCCGATGATGGCAGTGTGAGCCTTGGGTAAGCCTCAAGACAACATGCCGTAAGTCATCTCTTGTTTGCCCTGCACCTGTACCGTTAGCTCTATGCTGACGCGTTCCCAGGCATCTTTGATTTCTCGAGAGGCATTCGAAACTGACCGATTGGCCGACTGGGATCCCAGCCTGCCGTCTTCGATATCCTCTTGATGCTTGACCCAGAGCAGACTTGCTCTGGGCCCAGCTTGCAGGGCATGATTGCCTTGCCGAGGTGTCTGCCGCCCTCCAAGGAAGTATGTCTCCGGACAGCTGTTCCTTGGAAGGCATCCTCTCTGTCAGAGGCACAGGCCTCCAACAAGAAGCAAGGCACCGGCAAGCCAGAGCCAAAGCCTCAAGCTCCTGCGGAGTCCCTCTCGCAGCAGTCGTCATCCCCGCGAGTCCGAAGAGTGGCACCGTGGTGCACCTGGGACACGCCTCTCAAGCCGGAAGGCTTTGGGGCGATGATGGCCTTGGAGTCGAGTGCTCCAAGGAACTGTACTGTACAATTGGTACTGCATGCTGCAGTGCGCTGCGAGAATGAACTCGTGGCCGCACTGAGGCCCTGAATTTCAGGCCTTTGCCGAAGCTCCTCCGACTAAGTCGGCATCACTGAGCGTGACGAGCCCAGCCTGGGCCTCGACCCCAGCCTGGGCACCGCACACGCCCCATTCATGCGCCTGGGCGCGGCCTAGGCGCAAGACCCGTATCGGGCTACTGGCCCACGGCCGAACCCTCTATTCTCGTGCGGGCCTGCCGAACTTCCGCCGACCAAGTCGGCACCACTAAACCCAACAATCCCAGCCTGGGCCCTCGATCCCAGCCTGGGCACCGCGTACGCCCCAATCATGCGCCTGGGCCCTGCCCAGGCGCAAGACCCGTATCGGGCTTCTGGCCCACGTCCAAACCCGCTCTTCTCGGGCGGGCCTGCTGAGCTTCCGCCGACCAAGTCGGCACCACTCAGCATGACAAGCCCAGCCTGGGCCTCGATCCCAGCCTGGGCACCGCACACGCCCCATTCATGCGCCTGGGCGCGGCCTAGGCGCAAGACCCGTATCGGGCTACTGGCCCACGGCCACACCCTCTCTTCTCGGGCACGGCCAAACCCGCTCTTCTCGCGCAAGCCCGCCGAGCTTCCGCCGACTAAGTCGGCACCACTCAACGCGACGATCCCAGCCTAGGCACCGCGCACTCCCCAGACCTACGAGCGTGGTTCTCCTATGAATAGCGACGACGGCATGCCGCTGCCGCCGCCAACGCCGCCGCCGTCAGCCCTGTCCAGGGCCGGGGTGCCGTGCGGGTAAGATGGGCTCTCAGCGGCCTGCTCAACCGGCTTGCCTAGCTATAGCGTCCCAGGCGCTGCTGCTGCTAATGCCGGCACTGGTGCGGGCCTCGCACGCCCCAGACGTACGCCCACGCCTACGAGCGTGGTTCTCCTATGAACAGCGACGGCGGCCTTCGTAGATATGCCGCCGCCAACGCCGCCACCGTCAGCCCTCTCCAGGGCCGAGGTGCCGTGGGCCTGATGGGCACTCAGCAGCCTGCTCAACCGGCTTGCCTAGCTATAGCGCTCCAGTTGCTGCTGCTGCTGGTGTCGGTGCTGACGCCGGTAGTGGTGCCGGCCGCCGCACCTCAATCGTGGGCTTGGGCCCCGCCAACATGGGCCCCGCTGACATGGACCCGTTCAGCAGCAACGCGGGCGCCATGATCAAGTCCTCGATCGTGGGCTTGGGCCCCGCCAATACAGACCCGTTCAGTAGTAACGCGGGCGGAATGGTCAAGTCTGCGACAATACAGGAGCTGAATCCGGGTCTCCAGCCGCAACAGGGCTTTGGAAGCAGTTGGGACTTCCGTCCCCCAAGGGCCATGATCAAGTCCTCCACAATCCAGGAGCTGATTCCGGGCCCACAGCCGCAGCAGCGCTTTGGCAGCAGTTGGGACTTCCGTCCCCAAGAGCCATATATATATATATCAAAATATATATATATACTGATTCTTTATCAAATTTCTGCTTGGTCGGACTTCTTCGGCAACCTCAGCTTGAGCCGGGCGGGCTCGGGCGACAGAGAACTCTTTCTATCGCACCACTGGGCCCCGCCCCAGCCCGAGCCCTCTCTTCGCCAAGGGCCCGAGGCGGAGGAGACCACCGCGCCTCTGAGCATCCGGTACCCCGCCCGGAACCACCCGATCTTTGGCGAGAACGGGGAATGCTGGCCCTCGGCATGCTGGCCCTCGGCGTGATCTGTCTGGGTCGCGGACAATTCCCGACCTGGGCCCGGCGCAAGAGCCGTATCGAGCTAGTCCATCCAGATGCATGCCGGTTTCATACCGACAACGATCCTCTGTTCAATCATGAACACGGAGGGAGACCACCGCGGCTCCCAGCATCCGGTACCCAGCCCGGAACCACCCCATCTTTGGCGAGAACGGGGAATTCTGGCCGCGGTCTGTCTGGGTCGCAGACAATCCCCGACCTGGGCACCGCGCACGCCCCAATCATGCGCCTGGGCGCGGCCTAGGCGCAAGACCCGTATCGCGCTGCTGGCCCACGGCCAAACCCTCTCTTCTCGGGCAAGCCTCTGAAGCTCCTCCGACTAAGTCGGCTGCTCAACATTGGCGCCTACTCGAGCGACAACTCGTTCGAGGCCAACACCTCGGACAAGTCCTCCACCATGCAGGCGCTGCTCCCGCCACCGACGGTGGCCGCCAGGAAGCCGGCCAAGAAATCCTCCCCGATTGTACTGATCCCTAATGTCTTTCGGGAGGTCGCACGTTCGATTCGTGCGCAAGAGCAGGCAGCTGAAGTGCGCTGGCTTACCAGTCCCTTCAAGAAGCTGTCTGGCCTGTATTACAACCAGGAGAGGGAGGTCGACCCCTCCGCCCGAGGACGTCCCTTCGATCCGGTCCGAGTTGATAATAGATACGACTGTGGGCACCCCTTCGAGCACATGATTAGTGTGCTCAAGAAGCTGCCGTGGAGTCAGACGACGATGATCACCGTTGCGCAGCGACACGCGGTGTATCAATCGTGTGTCCACCTGGTCTCTCTGTTGCAGAACCTCCTGCACACCAGGGACGACAGCCGCCTGAACCAGATGCTCCTCAAGCACGTGGAGTGCCTGCCCTCAGCGGCCCATCGAGCAACATGATCAGCGTGTTCAAGAAGTTGCCCTGGAACCAGACCACGATGATTACCGTTGGCCAGCGCAACGCGGGTATATGTCCTGTGGCAGGCTGGTCTACCTGCTTGCCAAGGACTGTCCGCAGCGGCCCTTCGAGCCCTGGAATAACTTCAAGGGCTTCATTACTAGAGAGGAGATGACGATGCTCGTCAAACATGTGGAGTGCCCGCAGCGGTCTCCTTATGCAAGGGACTGTTCCCAGCGGCCCTTCGAGCCCTTGAACCAGTTCAAGGGCTTCATCACCATAGAGATGACCATGCTGGTCAAGCATGTGGAGTGCCCACAGCGGTCTCCCTTTGCGAAGGACTGTCCCCAGCGGCCCTTCGAGCCCTGGAATCAGTTCAAAGGGCTTCATCAGCAGAGAGGAGATGACGATGCTCGTCAAGAATGTGGAGTGCCCGCAGCGGTCTCCTTATGCGAGGGACTGCCCACAGCGGCCGTTCGAGCACATGATGAGCGTGCTCGTCAAGCTCGTCGAGTGCCCGCAGCGCTCCCCCTTTGCAAAGGACTGCCCCCAGCGGCCCATCGAGGAGATGGCCATACTCATGAAGCACGTCGAGCGCCCCCAGCGGCCCATCGAGGAGATGACCATGCTCGTGAAGCACGTGGACTGCCCACAGCGGCCGTTTGAGCACATGATTAGTGTGCTGAAGAAGTTGCCGTGGAACCAGACGGCAATGATCACCGTTGCCCAGCGCAACGCGCCGTATCGGTCCTGTGTCGGCCTGGTCTGCCTACTGCAAGAAGTGTATCTCTCTCAAGGATTCACTTCGGTCTGATATTTTCGGGCTTCAATGTCGGAATTGATGTTTCCGTGGGTGGTGGCCCCTCGCCAGTTGAGGCTGAACGTCTTGTTCATCCCTTGGTCGATGACCAAGAAGACGCAGGCAGTCGTCTGGATGTACAACCGCGTGCCTCTACCGCGAACTCCATCCCATGCCTTTCCTCTGGGAAAGGCAGGAGATGCACTTCGCGATTTAGTCGTTCCTCAACATCGCCCTCCGGTAGTTTGGACGCAAAACTTTTGGTCAGCAGCCATTTGACGACGGCCTCAATAGATGAGTGAATGACAAAGGCTACTCACCTGCCAGCTTCACCTGCCAGCTTCGCCGGGCAGTTCTCCTGCCAACTTCGCCGGGCAGTTCTCCTGCCAGCTTCATCTACCAGCAGGTCTCGCGCACATCGCTTGGTCCTTTTCAGCTCCCAAGATGGCGACTGAGCGATTCAACTGTTAACGATTTACCCCCGGACGAGGTCCCCTGGGACCTTCGAACCTGCCCCCGGCGGCTTAGTAGTTAGGAACACAAAATACTATTGGCTTTGAGCCGGCGATTCATACCTACCAGGATCCTGTTGTCCAAATCGATTCCGTGATGGAGATGCTTCCCCCAAGCAGTCCCTAAGCATGAAGTGACTGCAAAGGATGACCTCTCAGCTCGAGACTTGCAGGACTGTCAGGGCAGAGGCGCTCGAGGGAGCACCTTGGTCCTGTCGATGTCTCGGTCAGTGTGATTCGCTATGAAACATGTAGGCTTGATCTTTGCGGCCCATGATGAAAGCATCAGGGTCGTCATCAGATCCCCTACTGCCAATGTCAGGTGCGCCTGGGACTCAGAGAACTCCCATGCCATACTCACGTGTACAATAGGTCCTCAACAGACAACAAGACCGAAAGGGTTGAGGCCTCAAGGCCCCAACACCGGCAATGCCGGCAACAACACTACCTTGTCTGCCCTTTCGGACGGAGAGCCCATTCGCAAGCCTGCACCGAGCTCTCGACGGGGATGTTGCGCACGTCTCCGCCCTCGTTGAGCCTACCAGCTCGTCAGCAAGAATGGTCAGGATAGAACAAAAACTCCCTGGCAGATACTTCCCTGTGCGGTTTAGATGGTGGGATAATCCGTCGGAGAAGGATGGTACCCGACCACGGCATCGACTCGTCGACGCTGCAACTCCTGCGGGCGTGTTCGACAAGGCCTTGCATCCGAAGATGGCGCCTGTTTAATCATCACAATATCGAGCACCAAGATCAGCAAAAAGCCAATCTGGCTGAGGAGAAAAACGCAAATCCCATTCCTTTGAAGCTGTTGCTATTGTACAAAGCACCTCATATCCCATCTCGAGCCTTCATTTTATCGCGGAATCATATTCTCCGCGCCGCATCACCATCATCAATAAGAAAAGAGGAAACAGGAACCTCATCCTCTTTGAGTCGGAAGCTCATTCCTTGCTTGGAAATAAGCCCAGAGTCGATCCATTTGCCAAGCCGACAGATCGAGAGCCCAGAATCAAGCCATTTGTCAAGCCGACAGATCGAGAATCCACCGTGGCTTGAACAGGGAGATGCCATCGAAAACGAAAAGAAAGAGTGAAAACAAGAAAGAAACACGAGAACAACTTCGAGGCAAGACAGAAGTCGAGAATCTTGGTCAATGACAGCCGTCTCGAGACACCCTCATTCGATGTGGGCATAAAAAGAAAGGGGAGAAATCAGTTGCGAATGTGGCCGCCGGCAAGGGCGCGGCTAAGAATGTTCTCGAGGGCGCCAAACTCGGCGATAGCAACCTCAGCCAGAGTCATGTTGTCGAAAGCGGCCTCGTCCGGATAGCCGACCTCCATCCAGAAGTAGCCGAAATAGCCGTCGGAGTCGCTGAGGGCCGCCTGCGCACGGCTGCGCTGCAGGAACGACATGTTATGGACCTTGCGATTGGTCTCCTCGCGGATCACGGCAATGTACCACTGGAAAAGGTCGTCAGCTCTCTTGTCTTGTCATCTTGCACAGCAGTCAAGAGTTGCAAAAAGGAAAACAAAACTCACCTCGATGACATCGAGTTCACAGTTGCGCTTAGGAGCGAACGAATACGCGTGGCGCCAGCTCTCAGGGAAGCGAGGCATGCAGTACTTGCTGAGCTCGACCTCCTGGAGTCGAGCCAGGTGAGCGATGCTGTCCTTCATGAGCACGGTGAAGCCGTGACAGTCCATGGCAGCACGGACGAGACGCATGAGGAGCATCTGGTTCACGCGGCTGTCGTCCCTAGTGTGCAGGATGTTCTGCAACAGAGACACCAGGTAAACACACGATTGATACACCGCATGTCGCTGCGCAACGGTGATCATTGTGGTTTGGCACCACGGCAACTTCTTGAGCACACTAATCATGTGCTCGAATGGCCGCTGTGGGCAATCCCTTGCATACGGAGACCGCTGCGGGCACTCCACATGTTTGACGAGCATCGTCATCTCCTCTCTAGTAATGAAGCCCTTGAAGTCATTCCACGGCTCGGGGGAGTTGTCTTCCATGCGGTAGGGAATACCGCCGCCCCAATGGACACCACGGGCGTGGGGGAAGAGGTTCTGCATCAGAGAGGCTGCGCTCGAGAGCTCCATGGCCGCGGGGCGCTCGCCGAGGCGGGCGGACCGGCCCGCCGCAATGAGCCTCTGGTTCCTGTTGACGGCGTTTATGGCGTCGGACAAGTAGTTGAACTCGACGTACACGTCGTTGGTCTTGCTGGCGGTGCGCTCCATGATGATGTGCACGGGCTCGTCGTTGTCGTTGAGGATGCCGGCGTTGCGTCCCAGGTAGCCGATGACCTCGGCGCGGGTCACATAGAAAGGGACCTAGAGGACAAGGAAAACATGTCAGTCACCCTATATTATCCACGGCAACTACGACGACGACGACGACGACGACGACGACGACGACGACGACGAAACGAAGAACAGGAGTCTTGAGCAGTTGTTGGGGGAGGAAACTCACATTGACAATCTTGACCACACCGCGGTTCGGATGACTAGTAACGTGCATCGTCGCTGACTCGACAAAGGGGAAGTTCTCAGGTGCCATGGCCTGCTGGAAGGTTGGGCGACCTCCTGGACCTTTGGTCAGGTCGTTCAGCTTGCCCGAGCGGAGAGGGCGGAAGTCCCAGCTTCCAGAGCCCTGCTGCGGCTGGAGACTCGGATTGAGCTCCTGTATTGTCGCAGACTTGACCATTCCGCCCGCGTTACTACTGAACGGGTCTGTATCGGCGGGGCCCAAGCCCACGATGGCGGTGCGGCGGCTGGCACCACTAGCACCGACACCAGCAGGGCCCGGAGCCCTGTAACCCGCAGACGCGCGAGGGTCAGAAGCAAACACCAGCTCGTGGGTGTCCGTCATGACCAACAGGTCCGGATGGCTCATGTTACCTGCGGCGCCGCGGCCCTGGAGAGGGCTAGCAGCAGCAGCGGCATTAGCGGCGGCATATCTACGAAGGCTGTCGTCGCTAGTCATGGGAGAACCACGCTCGTAGGCGTGGGCGTACGTCTGGGGCGTCCGCGGTGCGCAGGCTGGGATTGTGGGGTTCAGAGGTGCCGACTTAGTCGGCGGAAGTTGGGCAGGCCCGCGCGAGAATAGAGGGTTCGGCCGTGGGCCCGAAGCCCGATACGGCTCTTGTGCCGGGCCTAGGTCGGGGATTGTCCTCGACCCAGACAGACCACGTCGAGGGCCAGCATTCCTAGTGTTCGTGATGAACAGGGGATTGGGGCTGGGTCTACCACCAGCGGCAGCTTCCTCGTCGGCCGAGTCATCATGGATGGGGGGAATGAGGGGAAATGTCTTGGGGCTGGGTCTATCACCAGCGGCAGCTTCCTCGTCGGACGAATCAGGGAGAGGGGAAAGGAAGGAAAATGTCTCGGGGCTGGGTCTACCACCAGCGTCAGCTTCCTTGTCTGCCGAGTCGCCATAGTTGAGGCGAGAGCTGCTGGCGGCGGCCTTGTCATCCTCTCCGAAGGTCTTGGCCTCGGGTCGAAAACGCCAATTGCCCTGGATACCTGCAGCGGCGGAGGGCTTGTCGTCCTTGCGACGCCAGTTACCCTCGCCGGCCCCGAACTTGGGCTGGCTGGGCTGGCGGATCGGGTGGATCTTGTCGTCCTGGGTGCGGAACTGGACTGGGACTGAAGCCTGCTCGTCACGCGTCAAGAGGGTCGACTCAGCGGCACGCTTCTTGTGCTGGCGGTGGCGAGGGTTGTTGACGGTGCCGGTGGGGACGGTCTGCAGCTTCTGCTGGTAGGGGTTCTCCTGCTTGGAGCTCGATGCGACAGCATTGGTGAGCTTTTGTGGTTCTGTCAGCGAAAAGGTCCCACGACTCCCAACGAGAAAGAAGGGAGACATCATGCAACTTACATCCTCGGAGTCACCAAAAGTGTTGGAAGACTGGCGGTAGTCGGGCTGCCTAGGAGGATTCTCGGCACGATGCTTGGCGTAGCCCTTCTGGCTCACGTCCAGCAGTGGCTCGGGAGACTCAGCGTGGCGCTCGTCGTCAGGCCTCTGCTGCTCGTAGGCAGATGTGCCGGAGAAACGACGGCCAGTGGTGAACAGACGAGAAGACGGTTGATTGTCTGGCTCAAAGTCACGGGTGATAGAGGCAAGGCGACCGTGGCCCTGGGTCCTAAGGGACGAGGTAGACTCGGCACTGCCATCTAACGATCCACAGAGGGAGCTAGTAGCCTTGCGCTTACGAGTCTCGTCAACGCCAGGGCCCTGGGACGTGAAAACGACCTGCTGGGGGTCACGCTGCTGGTCATCGGAGCCACCATGGAGGAGGGAGGCTCCACCGGCGCCCTCGTCGTGCTCGGGGCTGCCATCGGGGCTGCCATCGGGGCTGCCGCGAGCACGGCGCTCCTCATCGAGGCGGCGAAACATCTCTTGACGCTCGGCGGTGCTCATTCGCGGCGGGGTCGGCGCCGTCGACGAGCGATACATGATGAACCCAAGCAGAGGTTCTTTTCTTTTTTTTTTTCTCGGGGAAGGGGAAAAGATGAAATCTAAATCTGAAGAGATCTGGACTTGAAAGGGGAAGAGATGCTGTCAACAAATCATGCACGAAATGCGTACAATGTGTTGATGAAGGTTGCGAGACAGAGGAACTGGAAATGTTAGTCGATGTTTTTTTATTTCCTTCTCAGCATGGGAGTGAAGAGGTCAGTGTTGGGCAGGTGATGAGTTGATCTTGGGACGGGTGTGGTGAGAAGGAACAAGCGGTGGCTGAGGTCGCCCTCAAGATGAGAAGGAACTCAAGTCTGCCTCACGTCTGCCAGGGAGAGGGAGAACGTACGGTGGGAGATGTCCTGGACCAAGTGGCCGTGGACGTGCGAGAGGAATCAGGAGTGGAAGTGATGGGCACAGGAGATGGAGATGTGCCTGGCTTGATGGTTGAAAGAGGAAGAAGGATGTGGTTCTGATGGTGGTGGTAGGAAATGAGGGAGGGAAGTGTGGCCTTTTTCCAGGCAGACGCTGCACTCACTGTCTTGGGAAGGCAAAGGGGAAGGATGCGAAGTGTGCAGATATGGAAGGAAACGGGGATCGAAGGTGATGGACAGCTGGTGATGTCTGATCGATGGCTCACCCGAACTGGACACCCTCACGTGGATGAGCGCGAGGTACAAAGGGAAAGCATGCGATGTGTGGTGGACGGAGAGGTACCCAACTGTCGTTGTGGTCGGAAGGGGAAGGGGCAAAAGGATAGGAGGGACGGCTGGTGGTGTCTGATCGATGGCTCACCTCAACTGAACACCCTCACGTTGACGAACGCGAGGTACAAGGGGAAAGCATACGATGTGTGGTGGACGGAGAGGTACCCAACTGTCGTTGTGGTCGGAAGGGGAAGGGGCAAGGATAGGGGGGAGCAGTGCTGGTGGTACGAGGCGGGCGGACGACTTACCAGGTCAGTGTCAGACGCGGTTCAGACTCTCGAGAGGTTGAAGGTACGAGGAGGGCAGGTCAAACAGGCCCGACGACGCAGCTAAAAAGCCCTCGAGGTACAAACGGAGCTTGTTCAGTCCCCAAAAACGGAAGGTATCGTGAACGAAGCCTTTGTTTTGGTCCGGGTCGTGATGGGAGGTCGGGGGACAAACTCAAGAAATGATCCCACGATGAGGGGTTTGTTGACAGGATCAAAACAAAAGGAGAAGGAAGGAGCTCGAGTCGACGATTTTGAAGAGGACTCGAGAACACTCCAAGGGCTGATGAGCCCTGAACGTGTGCATGGACCGGCATGCGCCGGGAGAGTCGGTGCCTGAGGGCGTGCCGAGAAGCGGAGACACAGGCGGAGACCTTCCGAACTCCCGGCCTATCACGGCCTGCCTTTGCAGGTGCCTTTGGGGGTGTTAGGGGGTCTTGCACTGGTTCTCTACAGGCAGTGACTCAGGTCAATAAAGGGAACATAGGGGGTGAATAGGCTGGCACAGATTGTGGACTGGGAGAGTGATGTGGGTGGAAAGCCACAGAACAGGAGATCAACGGGTGAATATGAATGTCATTGTCCATGGGTATTGGGGTAGCATTGTGGTTTCTTTTGCAATCTATTTGTTTGTCAATTGCAGGATCAAAAGGGGGCTTTGAGAGGAACTGCAAAGATCAGACGACAACTGGCACGTGGTTCACCATCAAGCATAACAAGCATATCAAGCATATCAAGCACATGTCCAGGTATGGCTTGGCATCAAAGTGACTCGGAGTAGACTATTGAGATCTCGAAAACCAGGTCAGCTCGGTGTTTGTTCGGCACAAGAAACAGGGCGGCCTCGTGGAGAAAGCCAGCCAACAGAGACCCATACATCAGCCACGCTCGAGCTCCGCGACATCGAGGACAAGCTCACCTCTTGGCGTTGCTGAAAGAATACAAACAGTTCGTCGAAGAGATGCGAAAAGAGTTCGAGAGCGTAGCCAACAAGGGCGATATGCAAAACGGCACAAGTGGCTGCAAGAAAAGCAGACGGGTTTCCATCAAGGAGTACTTCATACCTAACACCTTGATCAGTGGGAATACCACACTCACTGGCTTCTATGGATCTAAAGTAAACAACAGCCATTCAGTGCCTGTCTATCAAAACTCCGAGGGGAAATTAGAAGACCACAGAGTCATAACTGCCAGGGTCGCTGGTTACTATGTTAGGATCTGATGTATCTCTGTTATTCTTGCAGCCACCTGCGGCATCAAGTATCTCGAGAAAGGGCTGCCCTGGCTGGACGACTACAAGATGCACGCGCGGAGGCAATGAAAACAGCGTCCACGGCACGCGCGGGGATGTCGCCAGATATGCAGTAGTTTCACGAGTTGGCTAGAGACAGCTGTAAGATTCCGTGGTCTTTGATTTGAAATCCCGACAATCTACCCGTTGCTCTCCTTCAATGCATCCACATGGCTTTCTGTCCTGAGCCATCAGCAGACCTAGAATTACGACTTTTGGTATCTCGAGTAGCCTCCCAGCGCCTCGAGGAACGCAATGCCTCCGACCGAGGCTCTCGTGATTACTATGTAAAGGCTATGGGCTCCTCTTTGAGCGTTTGCCCATGCCCACGGACACGGACGACAGTCCGGTCCCACGTAACCAACCTGTGCCCGCCCCCATCTGCTCTTGCACTCAGTCATCGCCTTCGGTTGCAAAAGGGTTAGCGATCTCCTCGCTCCCGTCGACGGGGCTGACGAGCACCAGAAGCGTGCCGCGCACAACAACGAGACCAAGGGCCCGCGTCCTCTCATTGCCCTCGTCATCTGCGACAGAGTATCAGCATGGCTCCCAAAAAAACACATACTACCAGCCACAATAGCAACCTACCGCGCATCATCTCGTGGCCGTCGTCCAGCACCAGGTTCATCAGAGCGTCGTAGCCCTTGAGGGTTCCGGTAACTGTATGTTCCCAACCCTGTCAGTACATCTCCCCCTTCTCTGTATCTCTCGCCCCGGGGGGGTCTGGACGAGAGAAAGATGTTCCTGCCGCCGCGCGTTCACTCACCCTCTCGTCCGCCGTTGAACTTGACGGTAATCCGCTTGTCCATGTACTTGCCCAGGTCGAGGATGTTCTCCTTCTTGGGTCTCTCCTTGTCGCCGCCGTGGTCCGCGCTGCCGCCGTGGCCGTGGGAGTCCCTACCGCCCCTGCCTCCGCCGCGGCCTCCGCGCCCGCCGCCGGGGCCACCCCTGTAGCCGCCTCGGCCCCTGTGCGCCGGCCTGTCTGCCATAGCTATGTGCTTGTGTGTTGTGTGTGAGGGTATGAGCGTGAAGGGTTGTGGTGGTGCCGCCTCCTCCCTTGGGATGCTCTGCTCGTTGGATGTGGAGGTGTGCGCTGGTCGCGTGGTGCCGACTCTACGGGACCAGATTCGAGGGATCAAAGATTTGGGTTTGTAGAGAAGACGCAGGCGTGTCGCTGTTCGAGAAATGGGCGTTGGTGCTCTTCTTCTCCTTCGCGTAGGTACCCGTTGTTGCAGTGTCGTTGGAACTGAGTCGCAGGGCTGAGAAAATTGGCGTTTCTTGGAGCCAGCGAGCGGGCTGGCGAAAAAGAGCCCCGCGTACGCCCGCGAATCGATAAGGGCGGCTGTGGGCGGCGACTGGCGACTCGGACAGGAGACAGGCCAATGCAGCAGAGCAGAAGCTCGGGTGGGGCGTTGATTGTGGGGGCCTTTTTGCTGTAACGACTCCACTAACACCCACACCATCATCGCCATCATCAACTACAACTGCATGAAGAAAGAAGAAGGGCACCCGTGAACAGCCCTCTTGTTGATTCCTTTCTAATGGACATCTTCTCAAGACTTGGTCAGGTCCTTCGACAACTCTATGCCGGTGTTTCTTTCACGGTGCAAAACGGATTGCATTTCTCCTGAATTTTTAAAACATCGAGTTTAAATCGCAAAATACAGATTTGATTTCATCAACAGAACTCAACTGTAGCTCGCCGCACTTCCCTGTAGATTTGTATTCGAACAGTGGCAATGCGAAGCTTCCTTTGGTAGAAAAGAGCCAGGGAGAAAAGAGCCTGTTGCTTCTAAAACGCCCTCGTTCAGATCGTAGTTCCTACTGCGCTTCAAGTTTTGAGTTCCTCACGCAGACTACAGGCAGTGAGCAACAAGGCATGCTTCGGAGGAGAACAGACCGACGGGGTTCAATGTTCTTTCCACTCTTCGATTATTCAAGACCATGGCTCCTGGAGTACCGCAGCCATTCCTATCGTGACTTCTGTTCGCTTGTAGGGCCTGCTACCACAAATACAAACTTTTTGCCCAGCGCCTCTTCCCAGTCATCCCAACAGCTGAGAGAACGGGAAGCTGAGAGCATATCTGTGCAGATCCTACTTCATATCAAAGATCATTAACTAAGCAAGCAAGCAAGACAAAAACCCATCCCTCACAATGAAAGACCTCTCTCCCATGGACACCTCGCGCCTCGGCCAGCGGCACCGCCCCTCCAACGCGGGCAGCTACCTCGGCGACGACGAGCTCTCGGCGCCGCTGCCGCGGCACTCGGACGCGCGGTTCCGGCTCTTCCAGCGCCTGCAGGGCATCGTCGACGCGGCAGGGCACCGCGAGATGTAGGGCGTCCCCCTGCGGCCCCTGGACCCGCAGCACGCGCCCACCCAGTTCGTCCTCCAGCGGTTCCTCGACCAGGCCGCCGAGGGCGGTCGTCCCGGCAGCGGCGTAGGGCGTGCCGCGGCAAAGCTGCGGACATGCCTGCAGTGGCGCAAGGCGGCGGCGCTGGACGACCTGCGGAGCAAGTGCTGGAGCCACTACTACGACGGCTTCGCCTACGTGAGCGTCCACTACGCCGGGGGCGCCGGCGAGGCGGGCGAGCGGCGGAACGTGCAGTGCGAGAAGGTCTGCTGGAGCGCGAGCCTGGCCCCCCCAGGGGAAGGAGCGGTGGTGGTGAAGAGGGAGGGCCGGGAGAGGACCCGGGCGGCGGTCATACACTACATCTACCACAAGAAGGAGCAGCAGCACCATTGTATCTTTCAGAACATGGCAGCGTGAGTGGCAACCTCTCTCCGTGGCCCCCCCAGAAACACACAAACAAAGAAACAAGGACAGCGTGTGGGAGAAAGCTTACATTGTTCACTGGGGATCTAGGTTCAACCGCTACCGCCTGGCGCTCGTCGAGCTCGCCGTCGCCAGCCTGCAGCTCGACCAGGTCCAGTGGCGCCAGCTGGGCAGCAGGGCGGAGCGCGCCCGGTTCCGCGTCCACCAGGTGCACGACTTCAAGTTCACCGACATGTTCCCGCGGCTGTCCGAGGCAGCCTTCCGCGAGGCGGACGCGCGGCTCGCCCGGGTCCTCGCCGAGAACTACGCCGGGCTCATGGGCGAGCAGTTCCTGTACCGCATCGCGCCGGCGCGGCGGTACGACTACTGGGTCCCGCGCGGCCTCTACGTGCCCGACAGGCTGGGCGTCGTGCTGCGCTCGCGCAAGGTCTGGCGCAAGGAGGACCTCGGCGGCCAGCTGGCGGAGCTGCTGGGCAAGCCCGTCCACCACATCGCGTCGGAGCTGGGCGGCTCGATGCCCGGGCTCGAGCCGACGCGGCGCCAGCCGCAGGTCATGCCGTGCTGTCTCAAGGGCCCGCCGGTGCGCAGGCAGAGCGCGGTGGAGGCTCGCCGTCGGGAGGACAGCGACGGGACGGATGACGAGGGCGAGGTTCCGCACGATGATACGATCCAGGGAGGCTGGTCGAGGCGGAGCTATTGAGAGCAGCACTCGAGAGTAGAGTCAGGTAGAATTTGCACTAGAAGCCCTCGGAGTACATGGAGTTTGATCGTTAATAAACATCCGATATACAGTCAACGACCATGGCCAGCGAAAAAAAAGCCTGGGTGACCTTGGGCTTGGAGGATGATGACTCGGAGCAGCCATCCATACGGTGTGGTTGAGGACTTTCATGTGAGCGAGAAGAAGAAAGACAGCAGCGACTCTCCCTTTTTAATACAGCAATCGACATCTTCGGTTCTCTTGTAGAGTCCTTGTCAATCCTTCAGAGAGGATGGAGGTGGAGATCACACCGCAGACACCACAGACACCGGAAACACCGTAAACACCACAGACACCGGATGGACAGTGCGGGGAGCGTCACGGTCAACAACACCGCACTGGCGCCGAGCACACGACACGCCATTTCATCAATTTGCCCTCGATTCCTTACGAAAATGTCTGCAATAGAAGCTCCTATTTTTATTATTGCACGCGGTACTGACATTTTGTCGATTACGCGGGAGGAGCGCAAAATACGCGCGAGTGACATCGAGCCTGCCAAGATACGAGGAGCACGACTTTAGGGAGCTACGAGCAGTCAGTCCAGCGTCTTTACCTGGGGCCACCAGGTTCTCCTGAGTAGTCTATCGTTGCCGGATGGAATAGCTCCTGGTTGGCATTGGTTTTTAAACGAGCTTTCGCGCGCGTTGCTGCCAGTATCGCTGGGTTGAAGTGCCTTCGCAGGCCCGTCACGGGGACTCATGACGGAGGAGGGCTTGCAGCATTTTGGCTCTGTGATATCGACACCTCTATGTCTGTCCCATCCTTCATCAGCCGTATGTCGATGATTTGGAGCAAGGTAGCAATCATGCGCACGAGTCTCCCGGCCATCTCTCTTCACCACTCTAGCAGCCACATGGCAGCAACGAGCCGCAAGACAGGGCGGAGCCCATCCCTGATCCTGATACCAGGAACAAGAATGACTACTGCGAATCTTGTTTTCTACAGTGGACTTTCTCATTGGCATTTTTTGGCCGGGGTAGAATCTCGGTCGACTTGGTGAAGTGTCTCCCCCCCCCCTTGGGAGCTTGGTGGCAAAGTGGAGGTGGTCATCCCTAGCAGCAAGAGGTAATACGCGCACGGCTCTGGCGCTGCTTCTCCCAAGCTTCGGGGAGCCGGAGACGAGGAGGGGGATGTAAGGGTCGTCGACAAACCGGTGAGCAATCACGCAAAAAGTGAGCATCCCAAACCATGCGGGGCCGCCTTTGCGTTCAAAGCCGGCAGACATCTTCGCGAGCAGTGACGACGACGGCAGCATTGGTGATGATTGGGAGTAGGCACCACTTTCTGAGGAAATTAGTTGCAAGTCGTGTCCTCCGGGTCACATCATCAGACATCTGTCGTCCACTTCAATGATCCTCGTCTTTCTCGCTCTCCACCAGCCCCCTGAACGGCGCGATGTGCGGGATCAGCTTAGCCGCACCCGCCGCGGCACTGCTACCAAGATCACTAGGCGAAACCCAGTGGTGAGTGATGAAGGGGGGTTGCCCAGCCGCATCAGCATTCATGAACTTTCGCCCATGACAATCTATCCACGCAATCTTGCTCTCCACCATTGCCTACCCGTATTCCTCAATACCAACCAGTAAGTAAGTACCTAGGACGGACTTACAATGGCAAACCTCTACCACCCCGGATGAGGGGGGGGTGGTGATCCATCCACGGTAGTCGACCTCAGGTAGTCGGGATGGGCATGGGCGGTTTGCCAGCTGTCTATTGTTCCCATCTATTGTAGTCAATAGACGATCCACCTATTCAACGACCTGCCTCTACTGCTTGACGAGAGGCAAGATTGATGATGCATGGCACCCAGGCCAGTGACGGCGGACAACCCGCGTGTGTCTGGACAATGAAGACGGGGATGCTGCACGTCAATAGAGCAGGAGCCATTGAGAAGGAAGAAGGGCGAGACAATGCAACAGTGGTCATGACCACGCCAGGGTCTCTCGAGAGGGCCGTCCGGGCAGCAGGCCAATGAACGGATGAGCTGTCAGTCGTGGGTTTTGTTTTTCTTGTGACCCCATCCGGAAGCGAGGCAGCAACCAAGTAAGGTACTCCGTAAGTCGGGGGTGAGCGAGAGGTGTGAATGCTGGTCCGGCAAGTTCCTATTGTTAGCGACGGACTGGTATTTTGCGTCTTATTAGCTATTGTTGGGCTATTGGCCTCGACTGGCATCCATCCATTCATGGATCCCCGCCTCCTGCTCCTCATCCTGTCTCGACTGAGCACTCCCTCCTCGCTCACCTGCACCGTCCATCCGTGGCCGTGGCCGGAATAAATAGGCTGGCCCGCTCGATCCAATCCCAGTCCTCCATCCGCAGTCCCACACAACAACCTGGATCCTTCATTCATTCATTCATTCCCTCTTCCCACCTACTCCGTGCTCCGTGCCTCGAACCGCGCGTGGACCAATCGTCAACAACCCTTTCTTCCCACCACACACCACCCCAGTTTACTTGCACTTACGGATACTTTACTCAAAGGGCTGGCTGCTGCTGACTTTGACTCGAAGCTCGCAACAACACGGACAACGCACACGCATCACTTCTCTTCCTTCTTTCTTTCTGCTCTCCCTCCGTGTGGTGGCTTTGTCGTTTTTGCGAGATAAACCCATCTGTGCAAACAGCCAATTTTCTGCATTACGGTCCTTTTTTTCTCTTCGACAACTATTTTTGCCCTTTTCCCGCGGCCTGCCATTGGGAGAGTCGTCGGTTCTGGCTAGAGACGCCCTGGTCTCGTCTCGCCTCTGTTGTCTCTCTCTCTCCCTTTCTGGACTTACGGAGTACCTACTACTTCCCACCTCCACCTTCCGCCTACCAAAAACGGGGCTCCAGGCGCGTTTTGGGTGACACTTGCCCGTAATTTTACACCTCCCTCCGGAATCACGCCCGCAAAAAACGCGTCGATTCTAGATATACCCTCATCTCTCCTCGATCCTTGGCCCTCAGACTTTTACTACTGGAGCTCATCTTGTCTCAATCGCCGTTTTTTTGCCTCGTGCTATCATGGCCGACCCCGTCAGCCTGACCCCCGAGGTCGAGTTCTCGCGTGCACCGACCGATGCCTCGTCAAACAGCGCGTCTCTGAGCGACACTCCTCCCACCACAGTTGCCGACAGCGTCTCTCTCGCCTCGGACCACTCAAAGTCGGAGCAGACTCCTCTGCTCGAGCTCGACCACGCGGTACACGTTGCACACCAACAAGAACACGGTGCCGAGCCGGCGGACGCCCCCACCCACCACGAGGACGAGCCTCGCCAAGAAGCCCTCTACGACCACGACGATGACGCCGCTGAAGCTACAGAGGGACCGTCCGCGACGCGACCTCGCCGTGCTCGCGCCAGCCTGCCCGTCTACAACCTCTCCAAGCTCGCCGGCACCGATGTGCACGGCAAGCGCCGCTCCAAGGGCGACGTCGTGTCCGACCGCCGGCGGCGCACCATCTCGGGCGACACGCTCGTGAACCAGGCCCCGGCGGGCGGCGAGGCGCGCGACTCGGTCGAGAGCTCGATCGAGGCCACCGGCTCCGGCAGCCCCGCCCGCAAGAAGAACAAGGAGGACAACCTCGTCGAGGACAGCATAAACGCGCTCGACATGGACTGGTCCGTCCGCCGCCTCAACACGCCGCGCGGCTCCAGGTCGCCGCGCAAGAAGGGCCAGTCGGCCTCGGCCTCGGCCTCGCCCGCGGCCCGCCACATCGCCACGCGGCGCTCCGGCGCGTCGGCCGAGACGCTCGCCACCAAGCTGTCCTCGCTCGGCAAGCGCGGCCGCAAGACGTTCGAGAAGGGCATCACGCGCATGTCGAGGGAGCTGCGGCGCCTGCAGGACACCAACGAGTTTGCGCACATCGACACCAAGCCCGTCCGCCACACCGTCTGGAGCAATGGCAAGTTCGTCGACCCCGACGCGCCTGCCGAGGAGGAGCCGCCCCGCAAGAGGGTCAAGACGGAAGAAGAGCCCGCGTCCGTGGAGGCGGCGCCCGCTAAGACGACCCTTCCCGGTCAGCGCCGCGCCAAGACGTGGCTCAACAAGGGCCTGTACGCCGGCCAGGACCTGCCGGCCGACATGACCAAGTCTCTGACGATGGCCGAGAAGAAGGCGATCGCGCAGATCCCGGAGCTGGCCAAGCCCGCGCCTCCCAACAAGTCGCTGCCTTTCCCCGTCTACAATGGCATGCGCACCCTGATCACGGGCCGGGACTTTAAGCTTCCATACGACGTGTGCAACCCGCTGCCACCAGGACAGCCCAAGCCGGATGAGTGGAGGAAGATGACGAGAAGTGAGCTTTGACATCAAACTGAGATTGTTCTTATGTTCTTTTCGATACTGACGACATTGTACTAGACCGCTTCATCGGCGACGCGAAGCAGATTTGGATCCAGAACTCGGATTTTAAGGAATACCAGTCCAAGTGCGTCTGCAAGCCCGAGGACGGCTGCGCCGAGACGTGCCAGAACCGCTCCATGCTGTACGAGTGCGACGAGCACAACTGCAACATTGGCCGCGAGTTCTGCACCAACCGGCAGTTCAAGGACCTCCAGGAGAGGACCAAGAAGGGCGGCCGGTACCGCGTCGGCGTCGAGGTCCTCAAGACCGAGGACAGGGGCTTTGGCATCCGCGCCAACAGGTGCTTCGAGCCGTACCAGATCATCATGGAGTACACGGGTGAGATCATCACCAACGAGGAGTGCGAAAACCGCATGAACGAGATTTACAAGGACAACAAGGTAAGACGGGGTTTGAAAGCTGCGATATATGAAAGGCAAAAAAACAGTTGGCTAACATGGATATTGATTTAGTGTTACTACCTGATGTCCTTTGACCAGAACATGATCATCGACGCGACGACCGGTAGCATCGCCCGTTTCGTCAACCATTCGTGCTCGCCAAACTGCCATATGATTAAGTGGATCGTATCAGGGCAGCCGCGCATGGCCCTCTTTGCGGGATCCCGCCCCATCATGACGGGCGACGAGCTGACGTACGACTACAAGTTCGACCCCTTCTCGGCCAAGAGCGTGCAGAAGTGCCTCTGCGGCAGCCCCAACTGCCGCGGCGTCCTGGGCCCGAAACCCAAGGAGGACCTGTCCAAGAAGAAGGAGGTGGCGACGGTCAAGAAGGAAGGCGTCAAGACGGCGGTCAAGGCCACGGTCAGGGCCGGCAAGCGCAAGCTCAAGGAGCTGCTCGACGGGCCGAGCGACGACGAGGACGAGAAGAAGGCGGCCAAGAAGCGCAAGACAGCAGCAGCAGCCAGCGCCAAGGCGGCGGCGGCGGCGGCGGCGGCGAGCGGCGGCGGCATCAAGCGCTCGCTGTCGTCGGCGAGCCTCAAGGCGGCGAAAGGCGCGGCCAAGGGCGCGGCCACGGTCATCCGGCGCAGCGTGAGCACCATCTCGGTCAACGCCCGGGCGCGGCTGTCGAGCGGCGGCGGCGCGGGCAGCCTCAAGAAGAAGAAGGCCGCGCCGAGCCCGCGCACCGTCAAGGGCGCGCCCGGGAAGAAGATCACGGCGACGGCGACGGCGACGAAGACGACGATCCGCAAGTCGAGCTCGACGAGCGTGCTCAAGACGTACGGCAAGCAGGGCAAGAAGATCGTCGGAAGCCCGGCCTCGAGCAGGAAAGTGGCGGCGCGCCGGTCGGTCGAGGTCTCGGCGTCGCGCAACTCGAGCCTGACGATCGTGGCTAGCAACAGCAGCAGCAGCAGCGACGGCTGTAATAAGAAACAGCAGCACCCGCACCCGCTGGCCAAGAGCAAGAGCGCGACGGATCTCGGCCGCGGTGCGTCTTCTTCGGCGGCGTCGACGCCCGTGTCGACCAAGTCGGGCCGGGTGGTCAAGCGCAGGAGCTTTGACGACGAGGACGACGAGGACGGGTCGCGAGCGGCGACGCCGACGCCTGGGAGCGGGAGCGGGAGCAGCAGTAGGCCTCGGGCTGGGATCGAGATTGCGCGCGTGGAGGCGCAGATTCGGGTCGTGCAGGCGGATGAGTGAGTGTGGCCTGGGAGGAGAGCTGGATGAGTGAGGCAGGCAGGCAGGCAGGCAGGCAGGCAGGCAGCAGGATGGGACGGTAGGGGCAGCGAGAGGCACAGGGTGGAAACGGGGATGGAGGGATGTCATCATCTACACGAGTCTTTTTGTGTGTCTTTTTTAGAGGAGGGGACAAGACGGGGAAGGGCAGGCAGTAGGTGGAGTTTTTTTTATTTTTCCCTATTTCTATTTCAAAAAAGGTATGGAATAACGGACTCGGAGCCAAGGGGTGGTGGTCACGGGCGGGTGTTTTTCATTTTACTTTTTACAGGTCTTAACTCCAGGGTGTGGTGTTTTGTTTTTTCAAATCCCAAGTTTCTTCTCTCTCTCTCTCTCTCTTGTTGTGTCCCTGATCCCCTCTTGTCTCTCTGTTTCGTCCTTTCTATTGAAAAGAAAAAGGAGACGAGAAGCGATGGATGGATGGATGGGGTGGAGAGAAGAGAAGGCGAAGGGAGGACGGTCGTCGGAATTGCTTTACAATGAATTGTTCAAAGGTCAAGTTTCTTGTTGTTTTTATCGGTGCCTTTATTGCTGAAGCTCTTTCGTGTGGGGAGAGAGAGGGAGAAGAAGAAGAAGAAGAAGAAGAAGAAGAAAGTGGTGTTTGTATAACATGTAAGGCAGAGAGGGAGGGAGGAGGGTTGTCCTAATCAACTTTGTGTTCCCGGAAGAGAGGAGAGTTCTCCTAATCAACTTTGTGCTCCAGGAAGAGAAGAGAAGAGAGAGGAGGAGAAGGGTATCTATGTCGTGATAGAACGAGAAGGATAGATAGCAGGGAGGGAGGGAGGGAGGGAGGCAAGACGACGAGGAGAACGGTGAAATATCTTCTATTACTTACCCTATACCTCTGCCCTTATCTTCAAAATTATAGGGTAAGTTAGGAGTTGTTTGACTACCTTGTACTTGGAAATCTCAAAAATATAGGGTAAGTGAGGAGTTTGACCACCCTGTACTTGGAAAAATATAGGGTAGCTTAGGATCTAACTTACCCTATATCAAGAGGCGAAAGGGGCGGGTGAGTTAGGGGGAATATGACCGTGTCAGGAATCTTCAACAGAACGAATTATTAGAAACCAAAACCCAATGTCCTGACATGATTTGTGCAGCTTGAGAGAGAGGCACACCCGATTAGCACGCACAGTCGGTGTTGTTGGCGCATCAAACATCCCGGAAGACCTTAACGTCACACACACATCACCAGTACGACACAGCATTTCACATGGCAGAGAACTGGTAACAAACATATCAAAGCTCGGCATCATCAACCACTTGTCGTCTCTGGTATTAATCCTCTCTCTCTCTCTCTCTCTCTCTCTAATGCTTCAGAAGATAACGAGAGTGTATGGCCTCCCTTCCTGTCCATCCCATCTCTACGAACCAGCAAGTCCCGTTTCAAAAAAACACTCGTCCCATGGCTCTCCCTCCCTCTTCCGACTCGCGAGAGCACGCACGCACGCTGGCTGCAGAATCACATGCGCCTTCTGAAGCTTAAAAAAAGAACAAAATAAGCGCATTCCCCCTCATTACCAACCCTAATCCCCTTGGTCTTGCAATTACACGACCTGCCCTGAGACTGAGAGCCAAAACCAAAACCAAAAAAAAAAGGAAATCTAAAATGCATAAACAGATGCCCCATGTTGAAAGAGAAAGGGGGGGGCCAAAAACTTGCTCTCTCAGAACGCCTCGATGATGAATGAATCCCCGTCTTGGAAACGAATGCTGTTTGTTGTGTCTCCCCCTTCCCTTCCCTTCCCTTCCCTTTCTCTTCCGACTCGTCGTTCAGGGGAAGTAGTAACGGATAAGGCCATGATCAAACTATAACAACACGAAGAAGAAAAGTCCCAAGCAGAAAAAGTTGCGCCATGAACAAATTCCCGATTTCGGTGTGTTGTACAACGGGGATCAAAACGATTTCGGATCCCCACCACCTCCTCCTCTCAACGAACGTCAGTCCTAGTCCCCTTCAGCTCGGAATCTGCAGCGAGAGCCTTTTGGGCGCCCCCTCCTTCTCCGCATGGGCCTCGTGGTGCTCAGACGGCTCGTCCTCGACAGCAGCCGGAGCGGGAGCGGGAGCGGCAGCGGGAGCAGTTGGCTGAGGCGTCGTCGACTCAGGCCTCGCCTCGGCAGCAACCTTGGCGCCGCCGCCGTCCTCCTCTCCCCGCCCCTCGTCCTCGTCCTCCACCATCTCGGGCGCCGCAACCTTCTCAGCGCCAATCGTCTCCTCCGAAGCGACCCTCTTGGCCTCAGACACGCCTCCCATGACCTTCTCGTCGATAGACGGCCTCCCGCGCGCCGCCTCCTCTTCCTCCTCCTCGCCCGCCGCGAGCCTCGGAGACCTGCCGCCCCCAAGCCCGCCGGGAGGACTGCCCATGACGACAGGAGTAGGCACGACGCCGCCGCCGATCCGGGACCAAAACATCTGCTCGCGCAGGCGCACACTCTCCTCCCACGCGGCCCGCTCGCCCTCGTCGTCGTCGGCGCGCCAGTGGCCATCCTTGACGATGCGCAGGAAGCCGAGGAAGTCGCAGGTCGAGCGCACGCGGCCCAGGCAGTACCCGCAGAGCGGGTAGCGCTGGGCCGTCGGCGACTCGCTCGTGCGGAAGCGGTGCCTGCGCAGGTGCTCCCCTTCCTTGCGCGAGTCGCCGCACAGCGAGCACGGAAAGTTCTGCGGCTTGGTGATGTGCGCCAGGGGCTCGGTGGGGAGCACGGGCTCCACGACCAGAGACCCGTCTGTCATGGCGTGCAGGACGCTGCGGCGCACGAGCCAGGACAGGCCGGGGGCGGTGTCCAGACGCAGCGTGGGCTCGATGTCCTCTGCAAGAGCACGCTTGTAGAACTTGGTGTCCTTGAGAGGCGGCAACGGGGCCGCCGAGCCCATCGAACCAGAGCTGACGGTCGAGTTGGGCGTGTTTGGAGTCTGCGGGGACGGTGCGCTCGCTGAGACGGCCGTGCCACTTGTTGTTAGCGATGTGGTCGACCCGTTGCTCGCCCCGCCGAGACCGATACCGAGGGCGGAGAGCCCGGACTGGTTTCCAGAGGGCGGGCGGCTGCGCGCCTGTCTCTTAGACAGCCTCACAAGGTCGATAAAGTCCTGATAAGCCGCCAAGTCGAAGCGGAGCACGGGCTGCAGAAGGTGGCTGAAGCTGGTCGGGTGCGACGGCGATGCGGGCTCGGCAGTCCCAGCGTGGGAGATTCCGTCCGATACCGCTTGGTCGTCGTCCTTCTGATCGAATTTGCTGAATCCGGGGGATGACGGGGCGGTGATGGCCGTCTGGTCGTCCCGCTCCACACTCATCTGCTCCATGACGTTCTTGAGCTCGGCGAGCTGTTCCTGAGATGACTTCAGGAGTCCCTCGGTGTCGACCAGCTGGGCCTTGAGGAGGTCGTTCTTCTTCTGCAAAGCCTCGTGCTCGACCCTCGCCTCCTCCTTGGCCGAGATGACCATCTTGTTGGCCTCCTCGAAGAGGGCCGTCGTCAGGTTCTCCAGCTCCTGCTCGATCTTCTTCTTCTGCTGGTCCACCTCCTCGCGCGCCTTCTTCTCCTCGACGAGGCGGTTCAGAACCTTGGCCTTTTCGGCATCGGCGGCCTTTCTCCGGACCCAGACGTCGCCGGCGAGCATCTCTCGCTGCTGGGCGAGCTGCTCCTCGAGCTTCCTGATGCGCTCGTGGGACTGGTCCAGCTCCATCCTCGTCCTCGACAGGGTGTCGTCGAGGGTGGTCTGGTGGTTGATGGCGTTGATGAGTTTTGTGCTGAGGGTGGCGACCTCGTCGTCGAGGTCGGGGTGATGTTCGGATGAGGCCATGGCGTCGGCGCTGGCTGGGCTCATGGCCCTGCTTCGGGGGTCCGGGAGGGTGGTCAGGTCATTCTTGTCGTCGTACGAGGTGGCCGAGATGGACGAATGGATCCTGCGGACCTGCTGAGGGTGAGAAGGGGCCGAGGTGGTGGAGGCGGTCTCGACCGAGTCAGATACGGTGGTGGTGGTGGTGACGGTGGGCTTGGTGACGCTCGAGTAGGACCGGATGTGGCCGTATGCCCTGGGGTTGTGGTGTGGGCTTTGGTACTGCGACCAGCCGGCGAGGTGGACGAAGCTGAGGAAGCGATTGTTAGTCATGCCCATGCTCGAGATTGGGCGAAAAGCAACAAGTCGTGCGTGAGAAAGTCGAGGATGACTGGGCCGCGAGAGGTGCAAGCGTCGGTAGTTGCCGAGGGCAGCACAAGTCGCACGATGGACACAGAAGGGCCAAGGTTGGGCATGAAAGCAGCAAGGAGCTCGGAGGCGACCAAGGAAAAGAAATATCTCAAGACATACGAATCCACGGTTGGCGAGGGTCTGTTTTCCTGCCTGCTTGGCTGCTCACAGTGGTGGGAGGCTCGGCCGCCGGATCAACACCCACCCAAGCCGCTCGAGGCTGCCGAACGGCTCCAGGTTCAGGCTGGGCTGAAAGCTTATTGATGGCGTCAATATGGGAGACGAGGAATGCGACCTGTTCTTTGTGTGCTCGGGTGTCCCACGTCTCACAAGGAGGAGCGGCCGTTGGGTTGGGCCGAGTGAGGCGCGGAGATGCTGCTAGTGCGGATGCGCGGAATGTCGAGCGAGACTTGTGTGGAATTGGCAATTTATCGGCCGGGCAGCATGGCTCTGGAGATGACGACAAGACGATAGAGTTTTGGGAGGATGTCAGGACGAAAGGAGCAAGCCAGACAGACAATGCGAAGCTCTGGTGTGTCAATGGTGTGGAAACTGCGTGTGGCGTGGCAGGAGAGCAGGAGAAGGAAAACAATGTCTGGCTCGGGCCTGGACTCCTGGTGAGGATTCCCGTGGTGAAGCAGCGATGACGAGAGAGGAGCGAGAGCGAGAGCCAGACCAGAGCAAAGGAAGGGACCGCCGTTATTCCCTCGCTCTAGTCCAGAAGTCGCTGTAGCCTGCAGGTCGGCACGAATAGCGTAGCGTAGCGCTTCGAGAGTCTGGGGCTAGCCAGAAGTCAGCCAGACATGGGGTAGTTCCTTGTAGTTGGCCGTGGAAGCGATAGCTAAGTTTGTCAATCCCAGTCGTCGACCTGCTGGACACGGGCCTAGACAAGGATCTCTCTCACACACACAGGGTGGTGGGTGGTCCAGAAATGTGATGACATGATTTGACTGATTGATCCGCACGGCGACGGGACGGAGGGCCACACCACATGCAATGCACCCGGGCTGTCCCTGCTGTTCTTGATCTGCTCAGATGATTCAGATGTTTGGGACTGGTATTCGAGTGATAAGTGGTAGCATCGGGATCTTACGTGCGCTAGGCGAAATGTCTTTTCAATGTTGCTTACATGCCCGGATTGATCTGAAGTCCGTTTCTTCCGTTTCTTTGTTGTTGATTGATTGATGTTGCGACGGAAGGAACATGCGGACACCCACTAACTATTGATTGATGGGATGGGCGCCCAACTGGGCAGCTCCAGCGGATTGGACCGCAACTGAGAGAGCCCAGACCTCAACTCTTTCCCCTTCCAGCGCACCCGAACTCCGTAACACGGACCCCTGCAAGTACTCCGTACCTACCTACTCCGTACAAGTTATTGGGTGACATTGGCACAGCTGAAGCCGCGCCAGCCAAAAAGACACAGAAAACCAGGTCCATGACCAGGGGTGTGCCATTGATGCCCCCATTCGACCATTCCCTCTCCCCCTCGGCCGTGCATCGACTGCCAGCTGATCCGAGGCCTGGCACCACCAACCCTCTTCAACGTCATTCTTTGCTTATCAGACCCTCTGTTCATACGCGGTCCCCTCCTTTTTTTGCAGGCACGGGAAACGGGGATCGTCATGGGACAAAACACGCGCGCTGCCAAGGCTGCGCCAATGTGATGCCACTGATCTCACTCATCCCTCATGCGTGTTCAAACCGACGGGACCCAATGCTCAGTCATCAAACTTGCTCGCGAGGTTCGAGAGAGTTCCTTGTTGGGGAAACAGCCGCTTGGCCCGCACCCAATTGAGCCAATCCCCCAAGTGTAAACAGACCGGACTTGCGAGCCGGGATCGTCGCAGTCCTGGCTGGGCTGGGCACTAAGGCAAGGTACCGTCAACCATCGCATCGTGGGACGCGCACGGCCCAAGCAGTGCAGCCGCTCCCAATATCTGGTCTAATCAGCTCAGCTCAATGACCTACTCCATAGGTACGCAATCGCAATCTCTTATATTTCCCTAATTCACAAGTGGGAAAGAGAAAGTAGAGGCGGAGAAGACACAGATACAGTCCCGCAATGACGGTGTTGATCGTGGCGCTGAGTCCCACCAGGACCGAGAGCATTGCATTCCTCGTGTGCCGCCCGCATGCTTTGTGTTTTGTGATACGAGCAGGTGCTATTTCGGGCTGCACGCCATTGCGGATCTTGGTACATACTGGTACAAGCATGTCTCCGTCTCCGCTTTCCCCATGATCTCGGGATGCGGCCCTCCAGATCAGGACATATTTGTTGTCGAACTTCGTGTCCTGCGCCCCAACAGGCAATTGCATATTCTGACATTGTATCTCGAGACTGGTAGCCAGCAATACGTCCGTTCCTGACGTCTGTTTGTTGATTGATGTTGCGACGAAAGGAACCTGCGCACAGTCTATTTTGGCACGATGGCAGGCTTTCCGATCACAGATCCGTGTCCCTTTCAGACAACGCCCTTAGTAAGACTACCTCGGTCCATTTCTCGTGCTAGGAAGAGAACCAAGTGATGGCAGATATTGATCCTGATGCTGAAGCTTCAAAATGGCTTTACCTTTGCACTTTATAACTGAACATTCTTCTTGGGCTGGAAGTCAGGCGACGCACATCGCGAAGTGATTGGTCTTCTGAGAACAATTTCGTCTACACTCGACATTCTACTCGCCATGGAGGTGATTGAATTGTCTCCGGCATTTGTCCAGGATCGCAGCAAAGACGGTCTCGTCTTCGATCACACCACACTCATCATTCGCAAACAAACAGACAAAGTATCCAGCCAGAAAGAATCATCCTACCAAAGCCAACAAACACGGCGGTGCGATTCCTCAAGTACCACGGCTTGCCAGCCCCACCCATGCCGGCTTGTACGGTGTTTCGTGGGGGGGGGGTTCCCGGCCCCGCCCCGGACCACCGGTCTCTTCCCTGACCACCTCGCCAAACACTCAACTCTTCTTGCCTTGACGCAAGCTGCAGAACAGATGGGTGACACGATCCTATGGCCGGTTCCCCCGGAAAGACCTAAAGCTCATCTGGTCCGCTCGGCAGCGTTCGTGTACGAGGTGAATGACAATGTGGTCCTCAAGGCCTGTCAGACATATCGCAGCCCCGAGCGAGATGCCCCCCCTCCGAGACTGGTGGGAGTACCCGGACGCGGCTCTGTTCAGCCTCCAGCTCAGCCGTCGAGAGAAGGCCGTGCTCCGCTCGCTCGAGCGCCTCCCCCACCCAAATGTTGTGCAGGCCATCGCCTACGAGGACGAAGGCATCTATCTCCGCAGGTGTCTCCCGCTGAACCGAGCAGAAGGATATCCACGGCAAGGAGTCCGTGTCCAATGGTACAGGGATGTCCTCCGCGGTCTCGGCCACCTACACCACCAGGGGATATGCCACTCTGACCTGAGGCCTGACAACATCCTCTTCAGCGACCACCGGGATGCTCAGGCCGTACTGTGCGACTTCAGCAAGGCGAGCCGCTTCGGAGAACCGAACGACACCCCGCACAGCGCTACGCCGGTGCCTCCCACCGGAATGGCAAAGACGGCGTCGGACGCTACCGACCGCTTTGCCATGGCCTACCTCATCTTCGAGATGGAGACGGGTGCGAAGCCTGGCCTGACCACCAGTTCGGAAGGCCAGCTGTCTGTACCACACCTGAGCCTAGGGAATCACATCCTCGAGGCTATGGTCAGAAAGGCATGGTCGGGGCATTACAGGACAACGTCTAACATGTTGGCGGACGCTGAAGGCATGATAGACCACGAGGACGACGGTACTATCGAGGCACGAAACCCGGCGCCTCCACAGGATACACTTCGCGAGCAGGTCAGGCAGTGGAGACAGGGACGATTATCGAAGCATGGTACCGTATCTTTGAGATTTCCATCGTGAGCCACAAACTAATCCCTACCAGGCTTGGTGCTCAATGGCCTGATCACGGATGGCGATGAGCTTGACAGGCTCGCAGGCCTGTGTCGATGGGAAGGCAAGTGGTGGTAGAGTGTAGAACACGAAGATGCGCTCTTGATCAAGCGCCGTTTGGTGCACCTCTGCAGGTGGGACACTTAAATCAAGCGATTGTGGGAGCTGGCTGTGTTCGTCTCTCCCGGTCTCTCCCCAGGACTCGGGGTGGTTTTTAACACGTTGTGATAATTGAAGCCTGACTCCGTGCACAACTTGAATATGGCTTTTAAGAAGATCTACACTTCTTTTCCAAATAAGATCTTGATATAATACCGATCTTAATATCAGATAGGTATACTTAGAGTTTACAGGCCTGAAAGAGGTATACTTCGAGTTTACCGGCCTGAAAGACATTAGATGAACGTTCAAAGATCCTCCAGCTTTGATATTTGATTGCGAGACGACAACCCCAAAGATGGAGACTTTTAGGCGCCCTCGAATTAGAAGTTGAGCGAAGCGTGCACCGTCCGTGTGCTCGGAACCCAAACTATTCGTACATAGGCATGTTGTTGTCATATTTCATGTCTTGGGCCGCAAGAGGCAATTGCATCTTCTGACATCGTATCCTGAGACGGGTAGCCAGCAAATACGATGTTCGTCTCTAGTTCCATCAATGTCCCCTCGCCGGACCTTGGACAGATTAGTGTTGCAAATACTACTTGTCCTCACAGCGAAACATGCCGTCAAAAGACGCCGTGAAAACAGGCCGCAATGGACAGTGATGCGTAGTCGCTCTCCAATCATATTTTGTAGATATTCTGGTCCGGGGCAGTGTGACACATGCAAAACGTGAACTCGCCCATCTACGTTGCAACCCAACCCAATCCATCTATCTAATCCAGATGTCCGTCTAGATCTATCCCCTGTACAGTACGACACTCTCTTGACCCCGCCCAACACTCGTGGGTAGCATATCGTCCCCTACGCCAGCTTCTTCTCCGTCTCCTCCGCCTCGTCCTCGTCGATGATATCCACGATAAAGGCACCGCCGAGGAGGATAGCAGGCTCCTTGATACTGTGGTGTTCGTAGCTGCAAAAAAGAGGAAAAATCCAACGGGGGGTCCAGGTCAGCTTGGGATCCATCCACACCACCGCCTGCAACACATCTTCGACAATCCCCTTCCCCTTAAGTCATAAAAAAAAAAAAAAAGAGAGAGAGAGAGAAAACTCACCTCAGCGTGCCCACGCCGCCGGCCTCGAGCAGCATCGTCGGCCCGTCCTGCAGCGTCTTGCGGATCCAGCGCATGGCAAAGGCGCGCAGGATGTGCCCGTGCGCCACGACCAGCACGTCGCCGGGCCTGTCGGTGCCGCCGCCGAACGCCGGGCGCTGCCACCGCTCGCGGATGTCCATGATGAGCCGGTCCAGCCGGTGCGTGACGTCCCACGGGCTCCTGTGCCGCCGCCCCCTTTCAGTCAGCCCCGAGCCACAGGCACAGGCATAAACGTGGGGGTAGGTTAAAAAAAAGGGGGGGAAACAAACAACAAACTTTTATCACAGAGGGATGAAAGGAAGGGTAGAAGGGAGGGACTCACTCTCCGCCGGGGCACCCGTCCTTCCAGATGTCCCAGTCGGCCGACAGCCCCTGCTCCCGGCGCATCCTGCGGATGTCGGGCGTCGTGATGCCCTCGTAGTCGCCGTAGTCCCACTCGCGGATGTCCTCGGTGACCTGCACGGCCGCGCCGCAGGGCTGGGGCGCGCCCTCGGACGCGGCGCCGTGGGCGTGCCAGGGCAGGCGCTCCCGCGAGCCCAGGTTCAGCAGCTCAAAGGTGCGCTGGGCGCGCTTCCTGGGCGAGACGTAGCTATAACGATAGAAACACGAGGGGCCAGAGAGCGTCAGCGAGCGGAAGCTTTTCATTTTTGTGTAGAGTAGGGAAAGGATACAAGATATGTGTGCCATTCTGTGTGTGTGTGTGTGTGTGTGTGTGTGTGTGTGTGTTCGCTTACATGTGAGCCACCTTCTTGGGCACGATGAGGCGGTCGCTGCCGATGAGGGCGCGGCCGGTGGCCTTGACTCGCTTCTCGCCGTTGGCGGTGAGGGGAATGTCGGTCGAGCCGGTGTGCCTGCCGTTGAGCGACCACTCCGTCTCGCCGTGGCGGATGAGGAAGACCCTGGGCGTGGCCATTTGGTGGTGTCGTCAGATGCTCGCGAACCTCTGTGGTGGGTTTTGAGCTTTTGCAGAGGCAGGAGCACCCTCAATGGAGACCTGGCAAGTGTTTGGCGTCGTCTCTGATGTCTCTGATGTGGAAATAGATCACGAGAGGAACCAGGGGAAGCCTGTAACCTGTATGGCTCCAGGACGTGAAGTGAGAAATTGGCTCTCGTCCATGTTCCTGATATCGGGGCTCCCACGTTGCGGGCGCCACACCCCACCTTACAAGTACTTACAAGTACTTACAAGTCCACATTAGCGGGACGGGCTACCGGTAGGTACCACTCAAACCTCGCACCCCTTGACCAGCAGCAAAGGGGAAAGGAGCCATGAAAGTGAAATCTTGAGAAAGAAGTTTCTTTGCGCTATAGTTCTGGCCTCTGTCTCATCCAGGAGGAGTCTTGATATTCTGAATTGCATGCCTACACCATTTGGATCCCTAGCTCACTGAGGAGCGTCTTGTTCGGGAATGACGTCGCTTGGTTCCCTGATATTACTAAGTAGCCTGCCTACTTCACTCTTCTGTATGGACGAAGCATTGCACCCACGAGGGTTACCCGGGTGGGAAGATGAAGAAGGAGCAAGAAGTTAACGTCGTAGTTTCAACAGCTCATGAGACAACGTGCTCGAGATTGTCCAGAATCTGGAAGCTGGCAAGGGACATCATCGAGCACTGACTAACATGGGATGATCCCAAATGCAATGAATGGGATGTTAGGTAACTACCTACTCCGTTGCAAGCACGAGCCAATGCCACCAGCCAGCCACGGTCCACCTCAGCTCGTTCTCCACAACCCCAAGAGTGTTGCGAGCTGGAGCGGAGCCGACTTATTTTCCTGCAACTCCAACAGCAAGACAGAGCCCAACTCGGATCCTGCCACCAGCAGCACCCTCACGCGCCCTTCGAGCCGCAACAGAACAGAAGCTGGCGCTCGCACTTCCAGGCCCGTGACCTGGTCCACAGGATCCCCTCCCAATGGCGGCTCCCGGCCCTGCCGCAGCGCGCCTGCGCCGCTACGTCTACACGGGCGCCTTCGCGGCCATCACCATCGCCGGCACGATTTACGGCGCCGGCCTCAAGACGCAGCAGGAAGTCAAAGTCGTATGTACTTCTCTCTCTCTCTCTCTCTCTCTCTCTCTCTCTCCATGACATGGCTGTGCCTGCAACCCCCTACATAGCATACTCGTTTGCCAGACCAGACCAGACCGCTAAACTCGGGCTCAACCCATCCCTGCACACAGGAGCGACAAAAGATCGTCGAGGCCACGGCAGAAGACAAGATCGCCATGCTCGAGGACCGCAAGAAGGCGCTGATACTGCAAAAGGCGCCGCTGGACCGCAAGCTCGAGGCGCTGAGGGAGAGGATGAGGGCCAACAGCAGCGACAGCGACAGCGACAGCGACAGCTCCGGCTCCGGCCGGTGAATTTATCAAAAGACCAAAGAGAAACAGGAAGAAGGAAGCTGCATATTCCATGTGGGAGCCCGGTCAATCGTCCCGAACCATAACCCTTTCAATCAATCAATCAATCAATCAAATCAAATCAATAGCTCCTCCTCTCCAACCACTCCCCGCACGCCTCCAGCAGCGCCCGATGGACGCCCTCGTCCTCAGTCCGCCTCAGCACCTCGGCAAACACCCGGCCATCCACCCTCTCGAGGAAGGCCAGCAGCGCCACCCACACGAAATCCGCATACGACACCTCCCTTCCCATGAAGAACGGACCGCCCTCCGCCCTCCCTTTCAGCAGCAGCGCCGTCAGCCCCCGCAGGTGCGGCTCCGCCGCCGCGTACGCCGCCTCCCCCCCCCTCGTCTCCTCCAGCTCCCGCACCGTCACGCCGAGCCGCCGCCGCCGCGTCTCGTACCAGTAGCCCCTCGACGCCTCGTTCAGGATGGTCGCCGGCACGCGCGCGTAGACGGCGGGGCCCAGCGCCGCGCCCGCCGCCGCGACGAGGCGCTCCACCTCGGGCAGCAGGGGCGCGTCGAGCCGCAGCGGCGGGTCCGGGTGCGCGGCCTCGAGGGCGCGGGCGATGTTGGCCGAGTCCATGATCCACGTGCCGTCTGGGAGGACGGCGGCCGGCAGGGTGTAGGGCACGCCTGAGGGGTTTGGGGGCAGGCTGTTTTTTTTTGGGGGATGGAGGGGGGGTTTTGTTAGTTGGGATGGAGCGTTTTCTCGCTTCGATGTGACGGAAGAGGGACTGCGGGGGAGGGCTTACTGGGGTTCGAGCTTGGGCTGGACATCGGGGTATTCCATCTAAGCAAGTGCAGCGCAGTGCTGGTGTCAGTTGTCCTGCTGCTTCTCACTGGGACTTGCTGGGCCGGGATAGGGGAACTGTGTTTTCCCTCACTCACCCATTCTGTCTTGTAGTCTAGACCCTTGTAGTTGAGGACAAGCCGAGCTGTGTTCACACGGCAAGAAACACATCAGTAAACTGGGAATGCGTAAAGCCAATAAAGGGTAAAACCACCACATCACAAAGCTCTCGATAATCGGCAGCAAGTCAGAGGGGGATCAACTCTTACTCTTCCACGAGTGCCGCAGCCATGCCGAGCAGGGCTCCTTGCTGGCATAGTCCAGCAGCGTGATCTGTCCAGTAGCCATGTCTCCTTCAGTAAATCTCCCCCGAATAAGTTTTGTTGCAACAATTGGTGACAACGGTTTATGATGATGTAACCTCCTCTATGTATGAAGCTGGAGATATTAGCTTGGCAAGAAGCTTGGGAAGGGGAGAGCCTCCCTCACCTTCAGATGGTTGGTGAGAGAAACCCCGCACCGCACTTTCGCCTGTCCGCTCAGCTAGAGTTGAGGGGGTGGCACTTATATATATACGCCTTTCCAGTGACATGCGCCGCAGTCGTCCTTGGATCTCGGCCTTCTTCCCGACATCTCTCTGGTGAGTCAGTCATTTGCAACTTATCTTGGGTATCTTTTTGCAATCCCGCATGGGGAGGTATATTACCCTTCTATGAGACTGTAGCCTCTTATTTTCGCTGGGACAAGAGGGCAACTGACAGATGATCCTCCTCATGGGTGTTGATGGCAAAAAAGCTCACAATACACAGGCAGGCAACCAAACCAAGGGGGACTCCAAACGCAATCACGTAGCAAAAAAAAGTCTCTTTTTCTTTTGATAGAGTCTAACCATGAAACCCCAGGTCATCATGCCCCCCGACCGAATTCTGTGCATGTCATGTTCCGTATCCCGTGAATTCGTAACAACCATGCATCCACATTCCATACCCTCTCGACGGAACGCCCACCCCCCCAAATGCATCATCATCCCCTTTACTTGTTACCAGCACACAACACACTCCCTACTCGACAACCCCCTCCTTCGACGGCAGCGGGATAGCCCGGTACAGCAGTATCAGCGCAGAGTGCGACTCCCCGCCCCCGGCCAGCGCCTCGACCTTGTCGACCGTCACCTCGGAGACCTTGTCGTCGTTGAACCACCACCACTTGCCGTCCTCGGCCTTGCGCTTGCCCGTCGCCGGGTCGAGGGCGCCCGTCTTCTTGATGTACGACGTGTAGTGGCCGCTGTCGGCGCTCGCGCCCTGGTGCGTCACCACGCCCCGCAGCTCGTACAGCCCGGACTGGTTCGCGCCCTCGTCGGCCGCCAGCTCCGGGCTGATGAGCGCAAACAGCTCCTTCTTGGCCTCGAGCAGCGCCGCGTCCTTCTCGGCGTCCACCTCGGCGTCCGTCTTGTAGACCTCCGTCGTCATCTCGGTGTCGCCGTCGCCGTCGCCGGCACTGGCACCTGCCTTCTTGCCCTTAGCCTTGTCCTTGTCGGCCGCCTCGTCCTTCTTCTTGCTGCTGCTGCTGCTGCTGCTGTTCTCGAGCTTCTTGCCCGAGGAGCCCGGCTCGTCGGCGGCGCCGACGTCGCCGTCCAGCAGCGGGTTCTTCTTGCGGCGCTTGCGCGCGCGCTCAATGTCCTCCTCGTCCTTGCGGATCTCGCGCACCTTGTCGCGCACGGGGATCAGCATCTTCTTGAGGTCGTCGGTGCAGAACTCGACCACGTCGAGCTCCTGCGGGAACGTGACCTTGCGCATGATCTTGGCCTTCTTCTGCACCTCGCGCTTCCAGAAGAAGCGCACAAAGTGCACCGTCAGGTACTTGGGCAGGCGCGAGATCTTGGACTTCTTGGTGAAGAGCGCGTCGCGGTCCAGCACCGCCGACCGCTTCTCGATCTGCTCCGACAGGCCGGCCAGGATGCCGTCCCGCAGGTGGTTCGTCTGCGCGTCGATGTGGCAGTTGAGCTTGAGGAACGGCTCCTTCTCGCGCTTGACCTCCTCGCCGCCGTCCCGGGCCTCCTTGTCGTCGCACTCGAGCGTCGACTCGAACTCGCCGGCCATGTAGCGGTCGACAAACGAGAGCTGCGCGTCGTCGGACGAGGACCCGCTGCCCTCGCGCTTGAGCTTGAGCTTCTGCCGCAGCTGCGAGATGATCTGGGACCAGACCTCCTCGGCGTCCTGCTGCGCAAAGCCGTTGCCCGTCTTGGACTTCTCGGCGAACTGGGGGAAGGAGACCCGGAGGGCGCTGAGGAAGGCGTGCGGGGCGAAGCCGGACTGCGTCTCGCCCATGTACGTGTAGAGGTTCTTGAGCTGGCCCGTCACGTCGAGCTGGGGGATCTGGTCGCCGAAGCCCGTGCGGACCTTGGCGGGGTCGTAGGTGGCCAGGGCGTCCTGGAGCTCGGGGATGGCGCGCAGCGTCTGCAGGGTCGAGTTGAGGTAGCAGGTGTTGCCCAGGTTCTCCAGGCCGGCGGGAGTAGCGCCTTCCTGCTGGGCGGCCTCGGCCTCGGTCATGTCCTCGACGAACTTGACCTTCTCGGCGGGGCGGACGAGGGTGCCCGACGAGTCGCCGCCGGGGGTGCCCATCATCATGATGACCTGGCCAGGCTTGAGGCCGAGCTTGGCCATGTCGGCGTCATCCTTGAGCTGGCCGCCCTTGACGAGGATCTTTTGGCGCTCGGGCTCGACCTGGGTCAGGCTGTAGAGCTGGTATTTGAAGACCTCGCCGGTAGAGGTGGTGTCGACCTCGATCTCGTACTTTTTGCCCTGGTGCTTGACGACCACTGAGCGTCGAGCGGTGACAGCCATTAGTAAACAAAACAACACCAAAAGAGGCCAACAGCTAGCCAGTAGCTCGTGCACAAGTGACAGAGGTACTCACCGTTGACCGTCGCCATCTTGAAAGTCCTAGTCAACGCTGGGGAGGAAAAAAGGGAAATGCCGATGGGAAAGGTTGAGAAAAACAAAACACGATGGGAGGTGGGATGTTGACAGGCAATGAAGAAAAAGGCAAAGTCGCCCCTTGATTAGATGAAATGGTTGCACCGTGGTTCGAGGCAAGCAATGCAGGTGCGTGTACCTGTTGAGAGTGTTGGTGGGGTCACGGCCTACAAGTAGAAGCCCACAGAAAGGGCGGCAAATTGTCGGCCTGGAAGCTCCAGCTCCCAAGGCGGTGAGGTGAATAGCTCAAACGGTCCTGGGGAGCTCACTTCACTGATCTGGCGGCTGACGTAATGCCCGGCGCAGCCACACGACAGACAGCTGGGCGCTCAGGCGGCTCTCTCGCTCCCCTCCTCCACCGCCTGTCGCCCCCAAACCCCACCATTCATCGCCAGCCATCCCACGACGACAGCTCCTAAGGTAGCCAGCCAGCCATCGATCCCAACGACACCACCGGAGCAAGGAGGTCGTTTTGGAACGCGATCAAGAAACAACCACGCCCAACTCGATGAGCTCATAAGAGCAACCCAGTCCTTTCCATCATGGCAAGTCCACCTCCACGCTCTCCGCTCCCGCGCAATCCATATACAAACTCACACAAACGCACACACGCACATACGCACGCACACAGCCAAGCTAACACACCTCTGCCGCCAACCAGTCCCAATCCCTCCGGCCCTACCTCCAGGCCGTCCGGAGCACCCTGACGGCGGCGCTCTGCCTCTCCGACTTCGCCTCCCAGACCGCCGAGCGCCACAACGTGCCCGAGGTCGAGGCCCGCACCTCCCCCGAGGTCCTGCTGACGCCGCTGACCGTCGCGCGCAACGAGAACGAGCGCGTGCTCGTCGAGCCCAGCGTCAACAGCGTCCGCGTCAGCATCAAGATCAAGCAGGCCGACGAGATCGAGCACATCCTCGTGCACAAGTTCACGCGCTTCCTGCAGCAGCGCGCCGAGAGCTTCTTCGTCCTGCGCCGCAAGGCCATCCCCGGCTACGACATCTCCTTCCTCGTGACCAACTTCCACACCGAGGAGATGCTCAAGCACAAGCTCGTCGACTTTATCATCCAGTTCATGGAGGAGGTCGACAAGGAGATCTCCGAGATGAAGCTCTTTGTATGTTCCTTGGTGGCTCTCGTGATCCCCCCCCGAGGTGACCGAGTGACTGACGTTTTGTCTTTTTGCAGTTGAACGCGAGAGCGCGTTTCGTAGCCGAATCTTTCCTGACTCCTGTAAGCTATCCGTCTCTCTTTTCTGACCACTTGGCCGCCGCAGCTGACTCTGGTTCCTCTAGTTCGACTAAGCTTGTATGTTCTTGGATTTTTAACCTACGTGCCGTCGGCCGCTCGCTCGTGTGGACATGACATACATACATGTCCGAGCAGTCGACGGCCGCGCATCAGGGCCCGGCGTTCAGGTGGAAAACTTGTTGTTTAGAGTAGTTTGATGTCCTACTTCCTGCGAGATACGGCTAGACTAGGTATTGACTATGATTCTTGGTTAAAACATATCCCTCTCTCCCTTTCCCGTCTTGGCCATGTACATCCAGACGACGCTGCATTTCGTCAGTAAGCTGTGGGACGAACCTTTAAAGATTATACTGTCGGGTACTCAGCCCTCCTGTGTAATATCTTGCTCGGATCAACCGATCACAGATATACATAATGATTATCGTCGCGTCAGGCTCACAGGGCTTACCAGTTGACCTTACTATCTCTTGTATCTTGGACAAGAGTTGCTCTCGCCAGGAGCTTGGTGCTCAGCCGAGGTCATTTCCCGTTGGCTTTGCTGTGGCTCTTCTGTTCAATGACAACTTCCATTCCAAAGTATAATGCATGCAAGTGGGAGGCTGTCCGTCATAGGGCAAGTCTGGATCTCAGTCTTTGTCGGGCACGGGTGACAAAGCCGTTTGAGTAGGTCGCTGCTGGCTCTGCGGAACATTGTTGCAGGAATCAAGTCCAGACTCGCTGTCACGGGAACAATTACTCACGGCACCATCCGCATTCATAATCAGCTCACGTAAACAGAGGTCCGACGAGGGCGTGTCCTCTAGCGGACCAGGCACGTGCTTAGAGCATTCCCCCGCACCTTCGTCTCCACGAGACAGACGAGACAGAGGTCATCTGTGGTCATCCGGAGCTTCGCCTGCACGATGTTGCTATCAAGGACCTGGAGAGTACGGGCGCCCGAGTTCAGATGCATCGACGAGCTTGTCAGACAGGGTCCGCCTCTCGTCATCTTGCAAGCTTGTACTCCACTCGTCCGAGTTACAGAGAATCGACCTCTCAAAGTCGATGTACTTTGGCCCTTCCTCAGTGATCAATATATTGTACTTGCATAGATCGCCATGGACAAGATGCCGATGCAGTTCGGCAAGTGATCGAAGACATGGGTCGAGATCGGTGATACCCGCAGGGCGGCCTCCGAGAAACTCGACGAGAAAGCCTACAACACGGTCTATGCCCTCTTCTTCAAACACATACCCGAGCAGTTGCGGCGCCGGAGCGTGTTTCGGGAGGCAGTGATACGCTTCGAGCTCCCGGATCAAGGAGGGCAGCTCGAACGGAAACCGTGCGATCTTCAGGACGCAAACCCGCCCGTCGACGGTGACTTTCGAGACTCGATGATTGAAATCGCAAATCGTAGCGCAGTCGAAGATGTCATAGGAAGGATATTTATCGAGAATGTATTCTCTCGGTACTGTATGTGGGAGAAACGAGTCTTTCTCAGCCTTGATGGCACCGGCTTCCTTGAAGACTCGGAGAGTCGTCCAACAGCTATGCCAGTCTCCCAACTTGCTCAGTTCTTTGATAACTGAAGGGCCGTAGGTACGCTCATCAGGAGGGATAATAGTCAGGTCGGCGACTCTAACGTACAGCACTCGTCGATGCTCTGGGGTCACTCGTCGTATTCTGTAGAGGATGTCGGAGGGACCAGGGTCAAGAGAAAGTAGAGTGTCATTGACTGAGCTATATTGGTTTAATAGGAATGCACAAAAGCAGCACAAGTTCCGCGTTTTCGTACCTCATAGCCACAAAAGACAGTGCATGCTTCACACGGCAGGTATCAGGTAGGTGAGACTGGGGTCGTTGTCGTGTTGTTAGTCCACCTAAGGCGGTAGGAAGCAATGATGATGAATGCCCAAGTGACGGGGCGGTGTAGAGGGGCAATTGCCGATAGGTGGTTGTATGTACCTAGGTACTCTCTTTCCAGAGTAATCCTGAAAGGATGATGTATGGACACTACTTGTACTTGCTTCGACAGGAGCCACTGTATCACTTGGAGGATAGAAGTTTTCGGGCTGGCCCCAATGCAACAAGCAACAATACAACCAAGGGCCCCTACTTGTACATTTTCAGTGGGCACTAAGACCATGAACCGCACTACAATGTCAGCCGCCGCCTTTGGATTACTAGTTACATGTTCCATCCCATCAGGTCCGGTACAGGTTGCAGTTAGTGGGGGGTAGAAGTGACCCTAACCCTGAGAATCATTTGTAGAAGTGACCCTAACCCTGGAAATTCACGGGGTCTGTATCTAACATATGATTCTCAGGGTTAGGGTCACTTCTACCCCCCGGCACTAATTTTCTACCCCCCGTCAACTGTGACCTCGGTACGGTACTCTTCCTAAGTAATGTATCCTTTAACCCGCACTTCGACCTAAACAAAGACCAAGGAGGACAGCAGTTTCGCTCATAGTTGTTTCTAGCCCGCCATGTGAATGTTGAAATGAAGGATTGGAATTTATCGTTTTTGCTCTTTCTGTCTCGAAAAACTTAGCACCGCTTCCCCGAGCCAACAACACGATAAGTTGGCTCGGCAGATCAAACACACACAACAATACAGACAGACAATCGCTCTCCTCCTTCGTCCGCTCCCCACCCCATACACGCTGGCTGCTATGCTATATGCAGCCCTTTGTCTCAAGATATAAACTCGAACCAGGTCATCCATCTTCCCGGGGGTTCCCGAGGTAGTGATAGGCCCCCCCCCATGAATGACAAAAGTTCCCCGATATATGTCTCCTGCCCCGTCCGTCCGGTTGCAAGAGACACACAACACAATCAATCCAGTGGCCATAGCCCTTCCCTGTAACCCTCTATTTCTCCCTCCCATCCTCTCTCTCTTTCGTGAACCAGACAAGCATCCATACATCGTTCAAAACCCCATGCTGTGTAGTCGTCGTGCGTACCCAAGCATCCCCCACAGACCGCCCGTACCGAAAAAGTGTCCACTCCCACCCCCGTCTTCTTCGACACCCCCCCCCCCCCAATGAGTCCATCTAGTTTGTGTGAAATGCCGACTCCCTGAACAATACCATAAAGACTCAAATCACCACGAAACCGTATCTGCCTTTCCTTACCACTAGTCCTCCGGGCTGATCTGGAACCCATCATACCGCATCGTGCTCAATCCCGAGCCGCCGCCGCCCGAGCCACGGCCCGAGCCCGATCCGTCATCACCCGCCGCCACCGGCGACTCCGACCCCGGCGGGGGCGTCCCCTGATGCGACCCCTGCGCCGGCGACCCTTGATTCGCCGGCCGAGTCAGCTGCTTCTGGCGGCCGACCTGCCGCCACCGGATCTGCTGCTGATGCTGATGCTGCGGCTGCGGCTGCGGCTCCTTCCCCTTCGGGCCCAGGACCGGGACCGGGACATGCGGGACGTCCTAGATCCCCACGCGGTTCTGCCGCTTGTTCTTGAACAGGTCGTTGAACGCGCCGTTGAGCGCCGCCTTGAGCTCCTTGTAGCTGACGATGAAATCCGTCTCGCCGTCCCGGCTCGTCAGGCGGATGAGCTCGGGGCTGCCCGCGTCGAGCCGGTTCAGCGCGCGCAGCATGTGGCCCATGTCGGCGACCGGCTGCCCCTGGTCGTCGACGCGGTGAAAGACGTAGTCGCGGAACAGCTTGAGCGGGTAGCGCTCGCCGTGCTCGGACCACGCCGGGTCGCCGTCGAACTCGCCCCGCTCGTTGACCGCGCCCAGCTTCATGAGCAGCCGCGCGACCCGCCCGTTCTCGAGCTCGCGGTACAGCTCCGAGCTCAGCACGTCGTCGGCGTGCAGCGACGCGTCGAACGCCTTGACAAAGTGGTGCGAGATGCCCGACACGAGGTTCTGCACCGTGCGCGTCGAGTTGGCCTGCGGCGGGCTGATGAGCCACGTCAGCATCTCCTTGAGCTCGGGCGAGTAGACGCGCGCCACCTGCTCCATCGAGGCGGCCAGGTTCGCGAGCTGGCTCGGCAGCGTGTTTGTCGCCAGGGACATGATGACCTTGCCAAAGTGCAGGAAGTCTTCCTGCTGCAGCTCGGCGAGGGGCCGGCGCGCGTCGAACCGCACGACGTCCAGCACGCCGCAGCCGCTCAGACGGATGCGATGCTTGTCGGTAATGATGATCTTGGTGAGGTCGATGCACCTAGCCGCGAGATTGGCGTCGTGGATAGCCTTCAGGGCATTGGAGATCTGTGTGATGTAACTCCATAGGACGTTCTCGTGGATAGTAGGGCTGTTGCGGAAACGGTGTGTCGGGATGGTGGGGAAGTGGTGCTCCGAGAGCGTCTTGGACAGGGGGTGGTAGTCACAGGCAAAGACCAAGGATCCGTTGTCCTGGAAGGCCCTGGTGGTGAAGGCATCGTGAACGGTGACGATGTTACCATTGTCGATGCGCTTCCACTCCTTGACCGAACGAATGGCGTGCTCATTCGTCAGACGGTATCCTTCGAGGCGCCGGAGACAGTAGAGCCTGCCGTTCTTGAAAGACGTCGCCTTGTATACCCAGCTGACGTAGCCAAAAAGGGTACTAACCTTCCTACCAGTTGTGTCAAGGGCAACGAGAGAGTGGTAGTTGTCAAGTTGGAGCGAGTCTGGACAGCAGGTCAGTCATGAGATCCATAGAATGGTCGCGTGTGACAAATGAAAGGCATACTTGGCAGGACCTGTTGAGCTGCTTGAGCCTTCTTAAAGAACTCTTCTCGCAGCTTCTCAGGCATGAAAAAATCGTGCGTCAACTTCTGGTAAGGTTGCAGGTCGTCCCGGAACGGGCCCACGGGGGCATAGTGATGATACTGAAGCTGCAGGCAGGCTGTCAATCGCGTTTCCAATGGGCATGCTTGGGGGTTTGTGCAACACTTACCGGCTGCGCAGGGGCGGCATAGCCGGATTGGCTGGGGAAGAATGGGGCGGTAGATCCGCCCAGGTTGTTCTGGTCATTTGCGTAAGGGTTGTACTGGGTTGAGGGCATCGCCTGGTTCACAGCTGACATGCTGAAAGGGTCATATGGATTGCTGGTGTCACTAGAGGAGCCATTTTGGCTCGGGCCATCAAACTTCTGCATGGAAGGGGTAAACTCTCGGATTGCCGCCGGGTTGAAGGATGGCTGCTCGGAGTCGGATTGCTGTTGCAATTGCTGTTGTTGGGGTTGCTGCTTCGATGCTGACGCGGAAACAGGCGTCGCCGCTATGCAATGAATCAGTCCATGCCGTCACCTTGAATTTGTTCACAGGGCTGTACGAACCTCCAGGACCTCGAGGTGTGAAGACAGCCGCACTGACGGCTTGCGAGGAGAATGTTGACTTTTTGCCTTGCTGCTGCTGCTGCTGCTGCTGCTGCTGCTGCTGCTGTTGTTGCTGATGCTGTTGAGGTTGCTGGAGTGCCTGCTGTTGCTGTTGCTGCTGCTGGGGCGCCTGCGGCTGTAGGCTTGCGGGAGTAAAGGATGGCGACTCGACATTGAGAGTCTTCTTGGCGCTACTGTACGAGTAAAAGTCAGCATATTCGGCACCAAAAGGCCTCTGAAAGGACCCGCGGTTGCGGAAATTGCGCGGCCGGCCCGTGGCCATGAAGCCTGTATGGCGATTCGCCATGGGAGTCTGTTGATGGGTTGTCGGGAAGGGAGAGCCGGAATGTTGATTGGCCGCGGTGTAGCTGTTGGGGGCCATCTCTTCTTGTTCTCTGAAGGAGGTTCCCAAGGTGAGTGAAGGATGTCCAGCGACGACGAGCCCGCGTAGTTCAAAATCCCAATTTTGCCGAAGTTGAGGCGGAGGTGCGAGGCCTGGCCAACATATATAATGCTCAATTCCGCCACTCCCATAGTCCGTCATAGACATCTTGCTGCAAGTCGGAGAGGACAACCATCCAATCCGGCACCTGGTTCGCTAGCTGCCCACCATGCATCTGGCCATTCCGTTTCTGTTTCATCGCGAAATGGTACAAAACCGAAACTTGCTCCTTTCATGCCACTGGCAACCAGGGACCAGGCATCCCAGACAGCGTATGAATGACAGCTTTGGACCCGAGACTCGATCGTGGACAGCCGAACACGCGGTATATATCGGGCCAGAGACGAGTGCGCGCGATTCGTCGACGCTGGAGCGGTACAAAGGGTTGGGCGAGGACCCAGTGTATGCGCGACAAGACGCAGGCAGCCGTCGGGAGCCAGGACGGACGGCTATGCGGCCTCGTCATAGCAAACATCCGGAATGACGGTGCATGCGGAGAACGACCCAGTCGCACCCAGACAGCCACCACCAGCCTCGTCCTTCTCCAAAAGATCCAATCTCGGGCCGCATCTCGAGTCGCGCAGGTCGGATGGAGGTTGGTATTTCCATACACACGGGAGCTGCAGGGCGGGTACATATTCACGGCCACGGCGCGCGCCTGGGCAGTCGAGGGAGGCAGTGGACGGGGGGAGTTGGCACCTACACTTCTGTACTTGATGGATTCTTGTTCTGATCATGGTTGAAGGAGCAGGTGTCCTCGTAGCGGCAGTGGCCATAGATATAGACGTTGCGACACAGCGTATCCTTGTTATCTGCGGCGGGGGTCGAGACGGTCAGCATCTCTCCTCGTCGTCCCTCGATGGACCGGTGCGAAGACGCGCGCCAGTCGCGCCGGTCGGAGGTAGAGCAGTCGTCGACTTACCACGGCCTCTGCTAGGCCTAGGCGACCCGACGGGCCGCCTTGGATCGGGCGGGTTGTATCGCGTAGTGGCCATCGTGATCGTCGATTCGGAAGCGCCGCATCCCCGTTACCGGCTCTACGAATGCTGGCGAGAAAGACGGTAAGAATACAGAATAAGAGAGAGAGGACGGTAAGATGCAAACGCCAGTCGCGTAGCCTTCGGCTGGGGGCAGAGCAAGGGCTAACAAGAAAACAAGACTGGTTTGAAGGTATACAAGCAGCCAGGTAGACAGATAGACAGATAGACAAAGCGTTGCGTGCGGGCGCGGCCGCAGAGGCCGAGACAGAGAGACGTGTGTACGTGTGCGGGAGGAGTGGTGGTGGTGATAGTGGGGCAGACGCGGCGGACTTACCTGGGTCTTGTGGAAGTGTCCCATGGCTGCGCGGGCGGTTCAAGTGCGACTGCTCTCTCTCTCTCTCTCTCTCTCTCTCTCGGTATAAAGAGGACGGGCAGGTGTTGTCTTTGCAATTGGGCGCCTCCTCTCTGTGTCGCGCGCCTGCCGGGGGTTGCGGTAAGGGGAAGAAGGGAGAGGAGAGGAGAGGATGCAGGGCGAGGACGGCGTCAAAAAGATCGCGCCTTGTGCAAGGGCGGTTGTCCTGGGGTGGTATCGAGTCGGAGAGAAAGCGGGCGGGACGAGAGAGCCCTGGAGCATCAATGGAGGGTCGCAGCAGGAGGGAGAGACGCCTAGGCAGGCAGGGCAGGGCAGGGCCAAGGAGACGGGGCGTCACTGGGGCCAAATACGACAGGGGGTTTCTTCAGCCTTGGAGCTTCCAAGTTGGAGGTACGAGCAACCTAACTGATGCTCAAGGCGCTGTTAGCACTGTACCTTTGCTGTCAACCTAAGATGAGTATAGAGTATGTACCAGCCTATCTAAACTAGCGTCTGACACAGCCAAAGTCAGCTTCTTTGCAGCTGAATCAGCACATGACGCAGATGGACGGCTCTGGACAGACAGCAATTACTACTGCTTGCTGCTCATGAGATGGAATGAAAGAATACGAACCTGGCTTCTATTGGGCGAGAACCCTTTCAGACAAAGATGGGAGGGAAGGGTGTCGGTGAGTGTTTAAGTGCCTGCATTATTCGGTGTAGGTACCAAAACTGCACTTTACCAGGTCTACACAACGGCTTTATCCTTCAGCCCATGCGTGGGCGCTGCATAGGTACATATGCATACGTCAAATGCATTTGGAGAGTGTACACTTGAGAGACACAGTTTACTGGCCATCCGAGAAGTACCAATGCAGCGTGCAGCTGGGGATGGCTCTAGTTGCAGTGACAGCAGCACGTTGAAAAGCAATGGGTGGCGCATGCGTGCGTGTGCGTCTCCATGTGAGTGGGTGGACGCGGCAGGTGACAGGGAAGCTGTGCTGAAGAAAGGCGCGGCCGTGAGTGAAAGTTACCTTGAGGTGACTCGCTATAGTTGATCCAGACAAGAAGATCACAGGTGTTGAGCTGGGACATGATTGAGCAGGATGGAGATGGAGCAATTGATACCCCCGATGGTCTGACTGGCAGTGGCAGTGACTGCTGAATTCTAAATCCTCCAGCTGGCATCAGTCATTCATTCAGGAGGAACCTGAGTCGGTACCTAAGGTAGGTAGGTAAGTAGACTTCTCCAGCTGCCGACGTCAGTACTGTACCTGGATTACCTTAGGTACCTAGGTAGTTGTACCCCCCAACACCTGTACCTGGGTACCTACTTTTTATCTTATCGGAACCGTTCAACGTTGTCAATCTACCGAGCTTACAGAAGCCCACTTGGCACATCTGGAGCTTGGTCGTCATCCTCCCAAATTACCATACTTACCTAACTGTTAACTGCCCTTCCCCTTCGTTGCGGCCAAGCCTGTCCTTTTGAGCGAGAAAAGTCCCATCAACCCCAAGGCTGAATGAAGGATCAGTCCGGGCATCTCCCTCCTACAACAGCCTTGCGTTGGCTTTCCTACTGCCGACCCCGAAAATCCGAGGCAACCGTGTTTCGTTCTAAACGCCACAGCCCTCCCCTTGTTCTCGACTCGACCGACTGACTTCGAAAACCTGTTGATCACGGCTCTTGTTCCTTGACGGTATTCTGCGGAATAATTCCGATCATCTCACACAACACATGGCCCTCTACTAGTCGTTGGACGACCATCCCGAGAGTCACTGGTGGCACACGCCACGTTGTCCGATTCAGACCATGGCGAGCGAGGGCGACTTCGACATCGGCCAGCTGTCCGAGAGCCAACAAGAAGCTCTGCAGCAATACACCGCTGTCACAAACCAAGAGGTCAAGGATGCTGTTCCCCTACTACAACGGTCACAGTGGAATGTGCAGGTTCGTAATGGCGCCCCAGCCCCGTCTCGAGCTCTTGCTCTTGCTCACATGTCCACCTCGAACCCAGATTGCCATAGCAAAATTCTTCGACGGCGAGGGGCCCGACCCCGTAGCCGAAGCCCTCGCAGCGCAGAACGACATCCCGCGCGCAGGCGCAAGGCACGAGAACCTGCAGGAAAGCCTCTACGCCGCAGCCGGCGCTCCTGCCGGCAGGGGACCGAGAGCGCAAGGGACGGACCCGGCACCCCGCATCGTGCCCCGGCAGCCCTCGGCCACATACCGCCCGCCTTTCCTCCTGTCTGTGATCTTGGCCCCCTTCAACATCGGCTACAGGCTCTTCTCCACGCTGTTCCGCGCCCTGTCCTACGTCCTCGTCTTCCTGCCGGCCCCCCTGCGGCCCCGCGCCGTCACGGGCGCGCTAGCGAGGACGGCATACGGCCGCCGGCAGCTTCTGCCGCGCGACACGGCCGCGCGCTTCCGGCGCGAGTTCGAGGAGCAGTACGGCGCCGACGGCGCCAGCGAGCTGCCCTTCTTCGAGGGCGGGTATGCGCAGGCCTACGACGCGGCGAAGAAGGACCTCAAGTTCCTCCTGGTCGTCCTGCTGGCGCCCGAGCACGACGACTGCGAGCCGTTCGTCCGGGAGACGCTGCTGTCGCCCGAGGTGGTCGACTTGGTCCAGGACCCGGCCAACAACATCGTGCTCTGGGGCGGCAACGTGCGCGACTCGGAGGCCTACCAGATCTCGCTCGAGTACCAGTGCACCAAGTTCCCCTTCTCCTGCCTCGTCTGCCTGACGCCCAGGGAGGGCAGCACCCGCATGGGCGTCGTCAAGCGGCTCGTGGGCGCCCTGACGCCGACGGTCTACGTGCAGGGCCTGCAGGGCGCCATGGACAAGTACGGGCCCGACATCGAGGCCGTGCGCGCCGAGCGGCGGGCCAACGAGGTGGCGCGCAACCTGCGCACGGAGCAGGACAGCGCCTACGAGCGGTCCCTGGCGCGGGACAGGGAGCGCGCGCGCCAGAAGCGCGAGGCCGAGGCCGCGGCGGCGCGGGCGGAGGAGAGGGCGGCCGAGGCGGCGCGGGCGCCATGGACCGGGCC